>NC_092127.1:169410488-169749416 GCF_043159975.1 Macaca nemestrina
GTTAGAACACACTCCTTTAGTTCAGAGCAGTTCATTATTACCCACTTTCTGAAACCTACTTCTGTCAGTTCATCCATCTCAGCCTCAGCCTAGTTCTGTGACCTTGCTGGAGTGGTGTTGCAATCATTTGGAGAAGAGGCACTCTGACTTTTTGAGTTTCCAGCGTTTTTGCTTTGATTCTTTCTCATCTTCATGGGTTTATCTTCCTTTGATCTTTAAGACTGCTGACCTTTGGATGAGGTTTTTTGGGGGGCATTTCTGTTGATGATGTTGCTGTTGTCTGTTTTTTGTTTTGTTTTGTTTTGTTTTAACAGGCCCCTCTTCCATATGGCTTCTGCAGTTTGCTGGGGGTCCACTTAGACCCTATTTACCTGGGTTCCTCCCACACCTGGAGGTATCACCAGCAGAGGCTGCACAACAGCAAACGTGGCTGCCTTCTCCTTCTTCTAGGAGCTCCATCATGGAGGGGCACCAACCTGATGCCAGTGGGAACACTCTTGTATAAGGTGTCTGGTGACCTCTGTTGGAAGATCTCACCCAGTCAGGAGGCACGGGATCAGAGACCTGCTTAAAGAAGCTGTCTGGCTGCCCATTGGTGGAGCAAGTGCACTGTGCTTGGGGGAATCCCCATTGTCCAGACTGCCTGGACTCATCAGAGCCAGCGGCAGGAAAGACTAAGTTTGCTGAGCCATGGAGATCGCAACTACCCCTCCCCCTAGAGGTTCTGTAGCAGCGAGATCAGACTTCTGTCTTTAAACCCATGGCTAGAGTTGCTGAAATTCCTACAGGGAGGTCCCACCCAGTGAGGGGGGATGTATCTGGGAGCCACCTAAAGAAGCGATCTGGCCATAATGCGCCACAGCCACTATGCTGCACTGTGGGGAATTTCCCCCAGTCCAAACCACCCAGTCTCCCCAGCACCAGCTGGGGAAAACAGCTGGCTAGAGCTGCAGTGATGGTGGTTGCCCCAAATTTGATAATTTTCAATGTGGTAGTATTTGGTGCATATAGGATTAAAATAGTTTTTTTTATGACAATATTGATGGAGACGTTTTCTAATCGTTTACTACAGAAAACAAGGTGGTGATGATTATCTTTATGCCCATGTTCAGTCATGCTTATGCAATGCTTTTTCTAATACATTCTTAAAGCAAAATTTCTATGATAGTACACTATTGGTTAAAATTCATTCCCACAGAACTTACATATTGCATTCTTAACTCCTAGTTTCTCCAAATGTGACCTTATTTGGAGATAGACTTTTCATAGTGATAATCAACTGAAGATGTGGTCACTCTAATCCAAGAAGACTGTTGTCCTTTCAAAAAGGAGGAAATTTGAACACAGACATGTACATTCAGGGAAAACACCATGTGATGATAAAGGTAAACGATATTGTACATTAAAGATTGCCATCAAACCACCAGGAGATGGGGAGAAGCGTGGACCAGATTCTCCCTCACAGCTCTCAGAAGAAACCAATTCTGCTGACACTTCAATCTGAATCTTTTAGTTTCCAGAACTGTGAGCCAATAAGTTTCTATTGCTTATGTAACCCAATATGTTGTATCTTTTTATGGAAGTCCTAGGAAATTAATGCATGGGATATGTGCATTTTTTAACCAAATGCTACTAAATATCCTTCAAATCAATTTCACTTCTGCCAGAAGTTAGTTTTGTTTTTGTTTTTTGTTTTAAAATATCCACTTGGGGAAACTTAACTCACCAAAGAAATCACCAGGTCTAGAAGATCTTCTACTCTTAAAAGATAGAGTTGGTAAAGAAACTGTATTTCTCTCTCTCTCGGACCCTTCTTTTTAGTACTATACATACCAAAGCGTTAGGAGAATCGCTGTTTATTCTCTTAATCACAGTCACTATCTTCTCCTTCCTCAAGTCAGAATTCTGGTGACTTTTTTCTCTCTGATTTAAGGCTTACAATTATAATTAGAATTTATTACATTACTACTATATTAACACTTTTCTAAGCACTTTACATAAATTTAATTTTCAAAGCTTTTATATGAAATAGTTTATATGACTTCTAAGTTAGGGCTGAGAAAGCTCAGGCTCAGAAAATATTAATAAATGCCCAACATCACACTACAAGCAGGAATTAGAATGTGAGCCCAGCTTCTCTGATCATTACTCTCTGAACTCTCAGAACATGTGGTGGGCAGGATAATTCCCTTGCAAAGATGTCCATGCCTTAATCCCCAGAACATGTAAATATGTTAGATTACATGACAAATGGAGAATTAAAGTGGCAGATGATATTCAGTTTGCTAATGGGCTGACCTTACAAAAGAGAAATTCTTCTAATTATTTGATTGGGCCCATTGTAACTACAAGGACTTTTACTAGGGAAAGAGGGAGGCAGAAGGCTCCGGAGATGAGAGCATAACAGAACATCACAGTCAATGCAACCTTACCACATCTTGAAGAGAGAGGAAAGGGCCCACAAGCCAAGGAATGAGGATGACCTCCAGAAGCTGGAAAACTCATGAAAACAGATTCTGCCGTAGATCCTCCAGAAAAGAGCAGAGCTCTGCTAGCACTTTGATTTTAGCTTAGTGAGAACTAGGTCAGGCTTCTGACCATCAGAGCTGTAAGATAATAAATTTGTGTTGTTTTTAAGCCACTATGTTTGTAATCATTTTTACAGTATCGATAGGCAATGAGTAAGTATTCATCACTGTCTTTTTATTTGCAGATGACAGAGACACATACCTGTCTAGCTTGAGAAAAAAGTAACTTATTATCTTGTGTCAAGATAGAATGGTACTGAGGAATGACTAGAACCATGTAGGCTCTCTCTCCATCTCTGGTGTTGTAGTTTCGGTGCCAGCTTCCTTTTCTTTCTCCACAAAACTCCAAGCAGATCTCAGATCCTCATTCCAACAACCAGTCAGAGGGAGGCACAAAGCCTTTGGTAGGCCAAATTTGTTACATAGTTATCCGTCCTAAAACAAACAACAGAAGCAAAGGGGCTAGATAGTACTAACATCTTGGCTCCTTAGAAAACCAGACAGATGGCCAGGTGCTGTGGCTCGCGCCTGTAATCCCTGCACTTTGGGAGGCTGAGGCGGGCAGATCATGAAGTCAGGAGATCGAGACCACCCTGGCTAACACGGTGAAACCCCATCTATACTAAAAATACAAAAAATTAGCCGCGCGTGGTGGCACATGCCTGTAGTCCCAGCTACTTGGGAGGCTGAGGCAGGAGAATGGCATGAACCCCGGAGGCGGAGATTGCATTGAGCCGAGATGGCACCACTGCACTCCAGCCTGGACGACAGAGTGAGACTCTGTCTCAAAAAAAAAAAAAAAAAAGAAAGAAAGAAAAAAAAGAGAAAACCAGAAAGATGACGTAAAGACAGTTGTAATGTGTGTCTTAGAAGATCACTCAAGCGTCTATTATTGATTCCACCTATTTTTTTGCCTTAATTGGGCAGTGACACATCTTAGTTTATGACCCCCCTTCTGTCTGTTGATGATAAATAAAATTAGAAGAAATAAAATGAAATGATGTAGAATAAAATTAGTCTGGTTATTTAGAAGAATTGGAACCTTCAATATAATCACAAGCAAAGCTTACCCTACTATAATGCATTTTCTACCTTGGCTTTAACAAATTACCACACATTTTGTAGCTTAAGCAGCACAAATGTATTCTCTCACAGTTCTGTAGGTCAGTGGACTTGGCTTGTCAAAAGGTTGAAATCCAGGAGTCAGCAGAGTTAATTTCTATCTGGAGTCTCTAGGGTTAAATCTGTTTCCAAAAACATTCAGATTGTTGGCAGTACTGAGCCCATGTGACTATAGGAATAAAGCCCTGGCCTCTTGGCTGGCTGTTGGCCAAGGGTCTTTTCAGCTTCCTGGAGGCTGCCTTACTCAATTTCCAAAGCTGGCAATGGCATTCTAGTCCTTCTCATGCTTGAAATCTCTCCTCTGCCTCCCATTTCTGCTGCATATCCCCGATTCATCTCTTCCTCCCTCTTGCGCTCTTCTTACAGATCCACATGTGTACTCTGAGCACATCTAGATGAACCAGGATAATCTCCCCTTCTCTAAGCCAATAAACTTAATGACATCGAATATAAATTTGTAATGTATTCATAGGTACGAGTGGGCATTTTTGGTGAGGGGAATGTTATTACATCTATGGCACCATCATAAATTTAGGTCAGATTTAAGATATAGTACAGGTATAGTATAAATATATATTTTATTTGCCATGGGGGAACTTTGAATACATTGGAATCTCTAGCAAAATTATTGTATATTTTATATTATTGCCCATTTTTATGGCTTAAACATTTCTTAAGGTTTTTTTTGGTATAATAGTTATATAGGTCTATGATAGCTTTATTTATTTTTGTTTTTTTGCTTTGTAACATATTATGGTTATTTCTATTACAGGTATATACTGAGTTCCTATCCTGGTTAGGGTTATAGCCAGTGTTATAATGTGCTTCTGTAAGATTACGGTGTTCTTAATAAGAAATGTGTTCTAAGACGGAGATTTCCAGTTAGACACTGGTATGACTAACAGAGTATGTCCATTCGTCTTTGGCTTAAAAAAAATGAATGTCACTCTAAATGGTAAAAGGGATAATGCAGGCACAGATACAGGTTCCACAAGACTCTTAAATCTTAGTGCTGAAATAAACTCTGAGAAAGGGATAATTGCCAACTAAAAGAAAGCAGATTCCTCCGGGGCATTTATGAGAACTCACTTCCTAGCCAAAAACTGGTGGAATTCATAGAGAAAAGGAGTGCCATGGTGAAAACATTACGGTTTGTTTGTTTGTTTGTTTGTTTTTGGAAATAATCATTCTATTTCATAATTGTATTAAATGAGTAGAATTGAATCTGTTTAAACATACAGTGGTTGCAGTCTTCCAGACAATAGCATAGAGAACATTTAATAATAAGGTGATGTAAATAAGGAAAAGTAGTTCTCACATATGGTTGTATTTCCTGTGAGAATGTCATTTTTGCTCAGCATTACATTATTCCTTTTAGATTTCAAGATAATTTATTTATTTTGTTAATGTCATTTAATACTTCTCTAGAATATTTGTGTAATTGGAAAGGTATTTTCAGTGACTTTTATTAGAACATTCTGATAATAAATATATCTATGGGAGTTAAGAAGATGTCAAGAAAATGAAAACTTGTGGGTGGATACATTTAGAAGTCCCACGAAGTTGAGTAATGTAAGAAGAAAAAGCAGCTACACACAGAATATGATGGTTGCAGATGCCTGAAAGCTGAACAAAGGGCACACAAACCCTACTAAGTCATTCTCAGAGTCAAAAGTTGGTCTCTCTCCCTCCCTACTAATGTTTCCAAATCTGTTCAAAGAACAAATCCCCCAATCTGTCAGAAAGACATATTACTAGTGACAGCAGCAGCAGTTTTGTAGTTGTCCAATATGAGTTATTCCACTTTCATCTCAGGGATAATGAGGCCCACCTACAATTATACTACTACTCCCTGATATGTTTCACTTTCAAGCAATATACATTTTTTACTGAGGTGGTAAATGTGCTCTGTTTTACTAAATAGCTATATAAGGATTTACTTTGAAGGAAATCTTTGTTTTGTGGGATTGGAAGAAAAGAAGAATGTGTTTCTTTTTTTAAAAAACTAATAGTCTTCTATCCTACAGTGACATAATCGTTCGATAGATTCTGAAGTCATGGGAAGTTTAAAAAAATATTTTTGATTAAATTATTTTTGTGATCATAAACCTTTCCATTATATATAATATTTACCTTTCATCTGATAGCCTTCCAAATTTTATATTCTTTGAAGTTTACAAATATTTTATTAATTGAAACAAATGGGGTGTGCAGAGAATGTTACTAGCTGTTGAGATGAAAATTGTTTTATATATATTATATATATGAATACAAGCTTTTATATGCAAGCAAATTTCTAGAAGTTTACACAATTATTTGTATCAATCAGGGTCCAAACAAGAAACAGATGGCTCACTCAAATTAGAATAATTTGATGAAGGTTTATTTACCAAGAAATTAATTACAAAAGTGTGGATGTGTATAGGAAACTGAAAGAAAGGAATAGTGCAAAATTCTTGACTATTAGTAGCAGGACTGTTATCACACGTAAGGGTGAAGGGATTTTTTAAAAAATGAATGAGGCTTCCAAATGTTGAAAAGAGGAAGAATCTAATAGAACAGGTTGTCGTTAGAGGAACAAAGACAACCTAAGGTGCTCTCACTTAGGCAACAAGAATAAGGACCTTGACCTCATTCTCATTTCTCTCTTCTTCATCTGAACCCAACAACCAATCCTGAGAGGCCAAGTGTCCTGTCCATATATGGTTCATATGAATCAGCTTCTCAGAAAACACACACGCAGGGAGGAGGGGGCATATAGCATATTGGGAGAGGCAAATGGAAGAAATGTACCACCTAACTTTTAACTATGCTTCACTAGGTTTCTTGCAGTGCACTCAATGTCATGAATAGCTTTGTCATCCAGAAATTTTTACATTTTTAGCTCTTAATTACTTATTACAAATGGCTCATAGCAAGTGTTTGCCAGTAAAGAATGAACAACATTGTAGTAAATAACTTCTTTTAGAAAACCTTTCTTTTATTTCTGGCCTGAATTGAGTTACAGTGGTGCATTTCTTAACAATAGAGACATATTCTGAGAAATGCATTGTTAGGCAATTTCACCATTGCGTAAACATCATAGAGTGGACTTACATAAACCTGGATGGCATAGTTTACTGCACACCTAGGCTATATGATATAACCTATTATTCCCCGGCTACAAACTTGTACATGTTACTGTAGTGAATATTGTAGGTCATTGTAATACAATGGTTTTTGTGTAACTAAACATATCTAAATATAGAAAAGGTATAATATACAGTATAATTTTATGAGAATGAAATATCATTATGATGTGTTTGACTATATTTCATTAATATTTTCTGAAATTACTTTCAATAGACAAAAAATTAATATTTTAAAGGGTAAACATTACCAAAGTGATTTGGGGATAATTTCTCTTTTTCTCCAGAGAAAGTAGAGGAATTGCTCATGTTAAGAACATCATATTGGTTTAACAATTTGTTTGTATATTTTGACATAGTTCTTATAGTATGCATTGTGGTTACCTAATGGGCTCTCCTAATTTTATTGCAGAGAAGACTTCATCTTCTGTGCTCAAACGTCAAACCGAAATTGCAATCTAGCTCTGTTGATAGATTATTATTTTAGTCCATTTTGGCCTGCCAAAGCTATATGAGAGAATACTGAAAACTGGGTAATTTCCAAAGAATGGAAGGTCATTGGCTTACAGTTTTAGGAATTGGGAAGTCCAAAATCAAGGTGTCAGAATCCGGTGAGAGTCTTCTTGCTGTGTCATCCCATGGTGAAAGGTAGAAGGGCAGATACAGAGAGAGAAATAGAGAGAGTAAACTTCTTCCCTCAAGCCCTATATAATGGCATTGATTCATTCATGAGGACTCCACCCTCATGACATAAACACCTCCCTTTAGACCCCAGCTCTCAACATTGTTCCATTGGGGATTGACTTTTAATGTGAGTTTTGGAATGAACAAAATCATTCAATGCATATCACTTATGTAATACTAAAATATGAAAATTACATAAAAGAGAGGAGTTAACAACTTGGTTTCAAATTCTACCTCTGTTACATTAATTGCATGTTTTTAACAAGTCACTTAACTTCTCTAAGCCTAGCTTATTTTTTGTTAATACAGAGTATCATTAAATTATTTTCTCATAAGGGCTGAAGTGTGATAAACATAGTCAATATCTGAGAAAACACTCAATTAACATAAGCTAAATAATTATTTTGGAAAATGAAGTACAATTTACAGTTCTCTCTCTCTCTCTCTGTCTTACACACACATACATACACACTCACGTGTTCACAAACACGGAGTATAAGCTGGTTCTACTGGCCTTGCTCATGATGAAATGCAAATACATTGTTTTGCAAGATATGGGCAGCCTTCACTGTTTGTTCATTGAATTGAACTACTGAAAATATTTTAGCAAATCCCACCAAAAAACTTCAGAAATTAAAACTTTTGTCCGTATGAAAGGTTTCAGACATCAATGTAGCTGTTTCACCTTGAATTCTTCCTTTTCTTTTCTTCTGTTCTGTAGATAATACAGTTTTGAGCCTCCTTTTCCTAACACAGGCAATTTTGGCAGGAAGAAAAAGCAGAAGTTGTTTGCGGGACCCTCTCTTTGTTTGACATTTGTTTTCTAAAACCAAAACTACTGAACAAATCAGTCTCGCTTCCCTGAAGGAAGAAGAGACAGAAGGAGACATGGACAGAAAGAATTTCCTTCAGGCTAACAAGAGAATTAGGAGAATAGAGAAAGCAAATAGAAGTGTAGATCTGTGATTAGGACAATCAATTGGGATATTTAATCCACTTTGAAGAGGTTTTCCAGAAAAGTATCAGAAACTCGAAGTGCAAACATTTTATGGTTGCCAGCTCTGGTAAAGATTTATAAGGTAGACAGGCATCAGGACAGAGGAAACGGAGAGAACCATGTGAAATGAACCTGTGGGTTTCCAAGAGGGAAGCAGTGCCCACTGATGATCAAAAACTACAGGGTACTATTCGTGTTAACTTATTTTTTATTTTTTATTTTTTTTTTGCTGCTGTCCATGGCCAAAGTTGAATTTTCTACCTGAAAATAAGGAGACACATACCTAAAATTAAATTACTTTTATAACTAATGACATTGAAAATAACATAATTCTTGCTTGTGAAGAGTGAGCCTTATCTCATACATTTGAAGAGTCTATGCCTATGGTTTAAGGCAGTGGTCCCCAACCTTTTTGGCACGAGGGACCTGGTTTTGTGGAAGACAATTTTTCCGCAAATGGGGAGTGAACATTAGATCTCCCGCATGCGCAGTTAACAATAGGGTTCGGGATCCTATGAGAATCTAATGCCAAGGCTTTCCGAAGGGGGGCGGAGTTCAGGCAGTAGTGCTAGCTCACCCATCACTCACCTCCTGCTGTGTCGCCTGGTGCCTTACAGGCCATGGACTGGTACCTGTCCACGACTGGGGACCTCTGGTTTAAGGGCTTCAGTAAGTGAGAGTAACAGGTAAGAAAAATACCACTTTAGGTCAAAAGCGTTTTACCCGGATGTTCACTATCCGGAAAAGCTAATAGGGGTACATACTATGCCTACGCTGAACTTTAGTCAGGCATGCCACTCAGGTTTTATAGTGTTTGTTTTGTTTTGTTTGAGACAGGTTTTCACTCTGTCACCCAGGCTGGAATGCAGTAGCACAATCACAGCTCACTGCAGCCTCGACCTTCCGGGATCAAACGATCCTCCAACCTCAGCCTCTCAAAGTCTGGGATTACAGGTATGAGCCACCACACCCAGCTGTTGTTTTGGTTTTATCTGTGAATTTGTATGTTCAATTAAGTTCTGCCTTCACACTGCGGGGTAATTTCCTTCAAGTGTATTTTTATACCTTTACTAAGCATTTTTTAAAAATACAGCTTTATTGAGTTGTAATTAATATACAATCTATGACACACATTTAGAGGTACAATTTGCTAATATATACGGTAATCCTACAGTATCCATGGGGAAATTGGTTCCAGGATTTCCACAAATAACCAAAATCCACAGATGTTCAAGTTCCTGATATAAAATTGTGTAATATTTGCGTCTAACTCACACATCCTCTCATATATTACAAATATGATTACAAACAATAGCTAATAATTACATATAATAGTTAATAATTTGCTATCTCTAGATTACCTGTAATAGCTACTACAATGTAAAAATTGTTATTTTTTTATTTGTGAAATTTTTAGTTTTGTGTTGTAATTTTGTATTTATTTTCAAATGGTGTTAATGAATGGTTGGTTGAATCTGTGGATGTGAAACCTGTGGATACGAAGGACTGACTGCACACCCACAAACCCATCATGAAAATCAAAATAATGGACATACTGATCACTCCCCAAAGTTTCCTCATTTTCCTTTGTGATTCACCCTCTTGTTTCTCCCACCCGTTTACCACCCTACCAACAGCTTCTCTCTTCCCGCAGGTAACCTCTGGTGGGTTTAAGCCATGATAAATTAGTTTGTATTTTCCAAGTTTTACATAAATGTGACATTACAATATAAATGCTTTTTTTCTCAGACTTCTTTCACTCAGCATAATAATTTTGAAATTTGTCCATTTTCTTATGAGTATCAATTATTCATCCTTTTTCTTGCTGAGTTGTATTTTCTTTTATGGCTATACCAATCTCTCCTTATACATTTAGCTGTTAATGGATATTTGAGTTGCTTCTAGTTTTTGCTTTTTAAAAATAAAAAGACTATGAACATCTGTGCGCAAGTGCGTCTGTAGGCTTATACTTTCTACTCCCCTAGGGGTAGAATGGCTACTTTCTATGATCACGTATGTTTAACATTTTAAGAAACTGCAAAACTCTTTTCCAAAATGGATGTAATATTTTACATTTCCACTAGATGTGTGAAAAATTTCCAGTTTCTTTTCATCTTCATCGACACTTGGTATAGGTAGCCTTTTTAAAATTTATTTATTTATTTATTGAGATGGAATCTCGCTCTGTCACCCAGGCTGGAGTGCGGTGGCGCGATCTCGGCTCACTGCAAGCTCTGCCTCCCAGGTTCACGCCATTCTCTTGCCTCAGTCTCCCTAGTAGCTGGGACTACAGGTGTCCACCACTACGCCCAGCTAATTTTTTGTATTTTTAGTAGAGACGGGGTTTTACCGTGTTAGCCAGAAGATTCTCAATCTCCTGACCTTGTAATACGCCCGCCTCGGCCTCCCAAAGTGCTGGCATTACAGGTGTGAGGCACTGCGCCCAGCCACTAGGTAGCCTTTTTAGTCTAGCCATTCTAATATGTGTGTGGGCTTATTTCATTGCGTTTCCCTGATGACTAATGATGTTGGAGCTCTTTTCACATGCTTATTTGCTATCCATATATACTGTTGCAAACTATCCATTTTTTTGTCTGTTTCAAATTGTATGTTTGTTGTTGTTGTGTTATTACTGAAGTTTTATAATTTTTATATATATTAGATGTAAGTTCTTCATTAGATATGTGATTTCCAAATATTTCCTTTTGATTTATGGACTGTATTTCACTCTTATCAATGTTTTCAAAGACAGTAAGTTTTAAATTTGATAAGTAAGTTATCAACTTGTTATATTTGGATTATGAAATAGAAAACAAAAAAATACAGAAAATTAAATTAAAGCTGGTTCATTGAGATAAATAAAATTGATAAACCTGTAGCCAGACTCTTCAGAAAAACAAATAGAGAAGACACAAATTACTCATCTTAAGAATGAGAGCAGGACCATGCTTACAGGTTCTAAAGATACTAAAAGAAATATAACAGAATATTGCGAACAATTTATGGCTATACATTCAACATCTTTACGGAGTGGTATAAATTCCGTGAAAGACACGAACTTTCAAAGTTCACTTAGAAAGAGAAAACATGAATAGCCTTAAACGTATTAAGGTAACTGAATTTGTAGTTCAAAACATTCTCACAAAGAAAACTCCAGACTTAAATGGCTTTCTTTATAATTTCTACAAACATTTAAAGACATAAGACCAATTTTATGTAACTCTTTCAGAAAATTGAAGATGAGGGCATACTTTCTAACACATTCTATAAGGCCAGCATTACCCTGAGGACAAAACCAGAAAAAAGACTTTGTATAAAAAGAAATCGAGATACCCTTTATGCATTTAGACATGAAAATTCTAAATAAAATTTAGCAAATCAATTTCAACTGTATATAGTGAATAAAGATTTAACTCTTGACCAAGTGCAAAAAAAAAAAAAAAAAAAAAAAAAATCATCCCAGGAATGCAAGGTTGATTTTGCAATAAAAACCAATGAATACAATTCACAATAATGACAAACTAAACATTAAAAACCAATGATCCTCTCAATAGATGCAGAAAGAGCGCTTGAACAAATCTAACATATCTAGTAACAACTTTCAGCAAATTAGGAATAGATGGAAACTTCTATTGCCCCATGGCTCACTTATGCTTTTTTCACTTTTAAAATTATGTATTTCTCTCAGTGTCTTTTATGAAGTTACTGTCATAGTTTTTAAATTTTACAAATTTTTTCTTCCGCAATGTCTATCTGCCATTACTTCCATCTAGTATATTTTCATCTAATGCGTTGTAGTTTTCATCTCTAAAAGGTAGTATATACCTCTACTTAACTTTTTAAACTCATAGAATGCAGTTTTAATAACTGGTTTTTAAGGTACTTTTCTGTTAATTGTAAAGTCTGTGACAGTTCTGATGTAGTTTCAAATGTTTAATTTTTCTCCTCATTATGTGTCTCATTTTCCAGTTTCTTGAACTTTGTTCTGAGATGCAGTTAAGTTATACAAAAAAAGGTTGATCTGTCAATTCTTGCTTTTAAGGTTTGTTAGCTAGGACCAAAGCAGTATTTGGCGTGGAAATAACTCTTTCTCGCTATAGAGACAAGATTTTTTTTTCAGTATTCTATCCAATAGCTATGAATTATGGAATTTCTCCAGGCTGATTAGTGGGAAAAGGCATTATTCCAGGCTCTTTACATAATCTGTTCCCACTAAAGTTTTCTAGTGGTTCTGCTCTGGCCTCAGGTAGTTTCCTCCTGTACCTGTGCTGATCAATACTGCATACGAGGTGTAGGGTAAGGGGAGAAGGGGTGTTTATACATATTTTTGCAGCTTTCTCTCCCCTTCTGTTCTGGAAACCCTAGTCACATTGGCTTCCAAAGATGCCTGGCATCGTCTCCTCAACTCAGAAAGTCTAACAGGCTCCACTACCACAGCCTGGAAACTTTAGGCTATAGGCTGGGGCCATCCTGGAGCTCACTTTTTTTCTGTCTTTCCTTGTCTGTTCAGTATCTTATAAACCATGGTTTCAATATTTTGTCTATTTTTTAGTTGTTTCACATAGGAATGTAAATATGGTCTATTTTATTCCATCTTTTTCAAAAGTAGAAATAAATACACTTCTTTTTCCATTTTTTACTAATTATGGCACGGATGGCTTAATGAATATCTGTTGAACATATAGTAATGGTCAGACTCTATGCTATTGTATGTCATACAAATTATATCAAAGTGGTAAAACTATGGAATAAAAAAGAAAATGTATTATTTTATCATTTTTTCTACTTTCTTATTTACTTTGTTTATGTGTATATGATTCTGGGATGCAGTTATACAAAATAGGACACGTATTTTTATGTGTTCACATCTTTCTCTGAAGGAAAAGATATTTTCTGACACATTATTAATCCCTTTGTTTAAAACCTCAAATCTAGAGAGTTGAATGAATCATAATATTCATGTTATTTTATCATTGTTGGTTCATTCAATTACCCTCTCTTCCTTCATTCCTCCTTCTCTCCCTCCCTCAAACATCCGTCTTCCTGTCCTTTTCTTCCTTTCTTCTCTATTCATAGGTGTTTTTCTTCCATTCCTCCTCAGAAATAACATAAAAATATATTTAGTATGCATTTACTTTTACTTGTTTTAAAAAATATGTATATAGATTACATGCAAATATTTTTAATTTAAATAAATAATAAGGTGCTTTGTATGATTTTTTTTGCTTTTTTTTTGTTACTTAGAACTGTATTTATAAGATCCAGCCATGCTCTGTTATGTGCGTGTGCATCTCTGTGTGTGTTTTTCTCTTAATTGCTATATGTTGTGTACCCACTATACTTCGCCACCTGCTTTCCATGTGATGGACACCCAGGTTGCCAGTAACTCTCTACTATCTCATTATGCTGTGTATTGAACGTCCTAATAAATGACCCTTTCCGGATCTGTGTAAGAAATTCTGCATTGTGTATTCCCAGAACAGACTTCCCTGGACAAAACATATGCATAAGAGTTATTTGACTTTGTATTGGCTGGTTGTTATCCAGAATGATTCTGTAGTCTACAGTGACACCATCAGTGCTTGAAAGTTGCTATATTCTAGCGTGCATGCACATACCTGGAATGAATCCGTTTTTAAAGTTTTGCCAGAGAAATAGGTATAAGCTAATATTTCACTGTTGCTTTCATTTGCATGATTTTTATTTCAAATCACTTGTGCATCTCTTCATACACTTATTAGCACTGAAGTCTTTCTCTTCTGTAAATGACACTTTCTAACCTTTGCTCATTTGTCTGTTGGAATTATTATGTAAATTTTGTTGATTTTCAAAATCTCCTTGTTATATGTTTTTCATATATTTATTCTTTGCCAATTTTTAAATATGTAAATATAATCTCCCATTCTGTCATCCTTCTAATAGCTTTGTTTATAGTGCTGTTCACTAACAGAAATTGTTAATTATGATGTAATTCAGTTAATACTCTTTTAGATGGTGATGAAAAGTTTTACATAGGAACTTCTTCTCTCTAGCTTAGAGATATTTTCTACATTTCCTTCTACTAACTTCGTAGCTTTTTCTTTCTTTTCTGTAATCCAATTGGAGTCAATTTGGTATTACATAGAGACATAGCTTTAGTTTTTTTCATATTGTGAACCAGTTTTTATAGATTGAACCATGTATTCTTGTCCTTTTGATTTGAGTAACACATTTATGGTATTTTATGTTCCCATACACATAGTTTTACCTCTAAACTCTTAATCAATTCAATCTATTTACCTATCATTCAGCCAAGCTGCACTGTTCTAATTACTGGGCATTTGTGATATGTATTAGTTATTTATCTTATATGTTTAAGCTTCCTTTTATATTTTCAAGTCTTCCTTCAGCCATCTGGGAGTTTCTCAAAATCTGATATTCAATCCACCAATTTCCTCTTCACTGCATCTTTGCTATTATGAGCTGTATATATTTTGCTCTTATTTCACCCACTACAGTTTCATATATGATATTTCAGATTGTTGGTTACTGCTAATATCTTTATTTTCCTATTTAAAACCATTGCCTGTTGCAATAATTTGGCTTCACATTTGCATTTGTCAAGGTCTTTTAGAGTGTTTGTCCTTCTCAGATATCTAGGTTTTGGTCTCTGAGCTCAAGTTGCCTTAAGGTTATCAGCTATAATCTGCTAATATGCATTGAGTAAGGCTGGAAAGTCAGACCATTTTTTTTTCTGACAGTCTCAGCCAGTTTGATTAATACTGTTTTATGTCAGTCCTTCAGAAAAATCTTACAATCTTAAAATAATGCCCAAAGAGTACTCAGTTGACAACTGTTTTCTCCAACTTCTCACCCCTGCCAGGCTTCTTAAATGCACTGATGAAACCTCAGGACACTAGCACAGATGGCCTAGGCTACTGCTTAGGGTTTTGTTCTGAAGAAACAGTATTGCCAGGAGTCCATGCAGGAACAAAATTTAAAACAATTTCTCTAACCTCTCTGTAGGTTCCAGGGGAAGTATTTGTTAGATGACAGCCGTGTTCTGCCTAAGCACACAAGTCCAAAACAACATCTGATCTTCCCGTGGATGTCTTGTGTTGTTGCTTAGTTACCGTTATTGTTATTGTTTGATTGATTAGTTCTTAGCGTCCGTGTTTCCTGCCTGCCTTTAATTTCCCCAGCACTGAGTTTTGAGGAGGGAGTCATAAACTCCTGCTGTGTGCTATCTTTTCAGGAAACTGTTAAAGTTTCTTCTCATCCGTCTTTCTTGTATTTGTGCCAGTGGACTGAGGCAGAAATAAAAAACTTATTTCGCCATATATTCATAGACTTTTAACACATGTTAATTAACTTCTATAAAATTTTGCTATTTATTTTTAGCCCCGAATTGAATTTTTTTTTTTTTAATTTAAGGCATGTTGTATTTCCAGATGTGCTCATCATACTTGGCATGCTGTGTAGAAACTAAGATGCATCCTCACTAACAGTAGTGATTATTTTAATCAGTATTTTGTTCTGAAAAATTATTTAATTTAGTCTTTATATTAAACTATTATTTTAGATATTATTTTTTGCCACTTTTTCCATGAAAAAATTATTAGATAAATAACTTTTCTTGAATCCCAGAGCTTTCATTTGAACCGAGATCTGAACTAGTCAGGATCTAGGTTTGTAGTCATTACAATCTGTTGTCCTCTGGTACTGAGTAAACACTGGCAAGCATTTATTGGTTAAAAGTAAGAAGGAAGAATGAAAGAGAAAAAGGAAGGAAGAGAGAAAAGAAAGGAAGGAGGAAAGAAAAGAAGGAAAGAAGGAAGGAAAGAAGGAAGGAAGGAAAGAAGGAAGGAAGGAAGGAAGGAAGGAAGGAAGAAAGGAAGAGAACTAAAAAAAAAAAGATAAAAGAAAGATATTCTGTACCTCTTTTTCTCTACCTTAGTTGCTGCATATCACAGTTTATTTTCTAAGCTCTATTTCCCAACAGAATTAATACACTTTACCAAGCATAACTTTATTTCATCTCATGCTACCCGCTGGGTCAACACCAGAGGTATATGAAAACAAAGGCCTGTCCTACTAATCCTGATGAAGATGAAGTCTTCATACTAAGATCCAGGACCAATTAATTACAGTACTAACGCTTTGGTGTCCCGATATATGTTTACAGACCACTGCATACTGATGGGAACTGCTGTTCTGCTGTTGAATGTCATGTACATTATTCATAATGCATGGCAGTAAGACTGAATCATTAATATCTCAATATCACTAATAATTCACCCTCCCCTTCCACATGCCAATATAGAATTTGGAAATTCTTTTTGATCCATGCCCAAAGCGCATATCACACTGTGCAAGACTTCCGCATTCTGAAGGATATATGCATACTCTATAAATCTGAAACATGGCTATTGTGAATCTTATAACTCAGCAATTATTTATTCCAAGATCCTATAAATTTTTAAAAAATTAAAAAGTTTACATATATATCTTTTTAAAATTGGAGATAGTTGGTGCAACTTTAGTAAACTACTCATTTGAAAATAACTACTATTGAACTTAATGTGCAGCTGAATGTATGTGCAGAAATTTACTCCCTTGACAATGCAATTTGAAAGCTGACTTCTTTCAGAATTAGACAGACGGTAACATATGGGAAGGTATTTTTTAGTGAGGGATAGAGCCCTCAGTCCTTAAATGACTCTCTGAGATTTAATACTTTTAAAAAAAAAAAAAAAAGAAGGGGAGGATATTTTTCCTTTCCCAATTAGATAATAGTAGCATACCATTTATTATTATTTGAAAATCCATAGTTTAAGTTAAAAGATCAATTATCTGCCTCATTTTAGCCAGTGTCATCTTTTATCTCCTATTAATATTGATGAATATTCCTTCAATAGGTAAAGCATCTATGCCATGGTAGCAAAATACATGATCTCTCTAGAATACTGATTTTTGATCTAAAGTCATGTAAGCTACTGTTGTAATTATGAGGTCACAATTAATTAAAGAATAATATGAATTATATATTTATAAGACATTGTCAGTATTTCCTGAATTCTAATTGCAAAGACACAAGCTGCCTTGCTTATTCTTATATCTAGTAGGGATTATAATTGATATTAAAAAGACAGAAAACACAAAAGCACAGGGAGGGACTAGATGTAGAATCCCAAAATAGTACTCTTGTCAAAGTAACTTCAAATTATGGTGACAGGCAAGAAGTATAAAAATAGACATATGGAAATAGCCAAGTTGATTAAAAAATGGGCTCTGAATTAGTGCCATTTGGAGGTTAATGTCAAATTCTGATTCTGTTCTGACATATAAGGAAATGTGTTATATTCTCACCCTAGGCCATTTAGATATCCTTTGTCTAATGGTACCCAGGATTTCCAGGGAGTCATTTTTATTCCTCTTGAGAGCCCAGTAGCCTACAGCATAAAGACCCACGTCAACCCTTAATAGAAATTCATCCCAATATGACCAAGGCATGGTTATTTCACTTGTATGTACAGGAGAGCTCCCTGCTGTTCTGGGCATTGTGAGAGTCATTGTTACTCACTCTCCCTGAGGTTGTAGTGTTTTTTTTTTTTTTTTTTTTTCCCCTTCCATTAACAGGAGAACATTTCAATTCAGTTTGTGTTTCTCTAGTCACTGAGGTGACATTACCACTACCTTTAGCACTTTGAAATGGTTGCAGTCAAGTCTTAGATCACAATCCTCCCACCATTACTAAAAGTAATGGTTTTCAAACAATGCAACTGTGAGAGAGAGCTTGGGAATTACCGAGGAAAGGAAAGGTGGGAAAGTAGTTCTATCGAAAGGTAAGGAGGATCTCCTGTGACTGTAAAACCTCCTTTATGCAATGAATGCACCCCAAGTGGAACTTTCCCATTGACAAGCTGAAGGTATTTCTGAGACTGGGATAGTCAAGTGACAGAAATTCATTTCTTCCAAATTGAAGTGAATTGCTAAAGCTACTGCCTGAAAGAATGGCCTCTTCAGAAGACAGGGCAGAAGAGTTTAGCTGGGTTCCTCCTCCCACTGTGCGGTTAGCAGAGCTGTTATCCATTCCTACCCCCACTAGGAACAGCCCCTTGGAGCCACAAGGGGAGAATAGGTTCAATATGGTAGTGCTATTCCGCTGAGGAGGCCAGTACTTATCCCTTGTCACAGCATGAAATGCATGTTATGGCTCTCTATATTTGATTCAGCTTCATCTTTTCCCAAATAATCTAGATTGTTGTATACATATGAACAAATACGTGCGTGAATTTCATTTAATTTAGCCTTTAGCATATGTGCAAAAATATAAAGTGCCAATGCCTAAAGTGATTTCCTCATGGGGCTTGAAATACATTTACCAGATACTTGTACTTTGCTATAGTCTGAAGGACAGTGTCTCTAGGTTGACATTTCTTCCTGATATTTTGCACAGGTTGGCTGAAAAAGGTTTAAAAAAAGTGACAGTTAAGCATTTCAGCATTCCTTGATCCCACTCAGAGCAATAGTTAGAATTTTATTCCGTTTTTTTCCCATGGTATGAATATGGATTCTCAGCATTAACTACGGTTTTCCATGATCACCCAAGGGATATTACCTCTGTTTTTCTTAAAAAGAAAAAAAATAGATAAAATATTATATAAAGATAACCAGTTTCACAAATCCACCAGAATAACAATCCTATGTATATCTAATTTTTGTGCATTTATCTACATAGTTTTGTAATGAATAGATCTATCTTGGTGGGTTTAATTATATTTCTTCTATTTTATAACTGTTTTTCAGATATCAGAGTAGACATGCAAGTACTCTCAGATGATTGGGATACAGAGCAAGACTAATTCATAAAAATGTTTAGGAAAGACAAAAAAATTAATCACGTCAAAAATGTTGATGAATGAATCAGTCATCAAATTCTGATGTGTGTAAGTCACGTTGGTATGAGCTGGCTTTAACTTTACCTAGTTCATATAATAGTTTTTACACTGAACCTGGACTACAATCTTTTGTAAGTGCAGACACTCCAAATAAAATTCTAAAATTATTCATGATTAAAGCTCTGGATATTAAAATGGAATTCCTCCCCTTGTTTTACTGTCTTAATCAGATAACGTAGGTGCCATTCCCAGATCCTACTTTGCTAACTTTCTCATTCAAGTTCTTCACTGAATCTGTGGTAGTCATCAAATGTTACATGTTAGTCATAGAAAGACACAATTTACCTACTCTAAGATTCCATCCAACTTTAAAATTCTCAGATGAACCAGAAAAACTATCAGCATAAAAGTAAATCGAAGATAATATTGGGCACATTTATTTGTTCTAATCACTATGCTTTCATAGAGAAGGTCACCTCAATGACATTTAAAGTGGAAATGAAAATTTAAGTTTTAGGTGAGATAACATCAGTGTCAACAGCGATCCCGAGCTCATGAGAAAAGTTTTCATCAGAGTGGGAAGTAAATGAGAGAAATCAGTCTTATCCAAGCCTTTTTTTCCAGAGGTCAAGTGAGGCTTACAATGGTGAGTAGCATATGAGTTTGATCTTGAGCTCTCCTGACATGGTTTTTGAGACAAATTATCAGTAAAGTGGAAGGGTCAGAAGAAAGGCATCGAGGAGAAGAGGGAAGGCTAATTTAATTGCCTTTGTTCCTCAGTGACATAGCTTAAATTGAGCTTGCATTTCTGAGAGCACAGGGATATTTGCATGCTTGGATTTTCATAAATGGAAAATGAACTCAAAGCACCTGGCCTACAGATAACATATCACTTTATATTTGAAGGACAGAAAATACAACTGGGAGGCATGGGAATCTGAAAATTCTTCTTCTTTCTATCATTTTTCTCCTGACTTTGGGTGGCGGGATGGTAGTGAAGTTCAGTTTAAATGTAAAATACAATGTAGCAAATATAATTAAATACAATTAAAGAGTTAAAAGTGGAAAGCCAAAATACATACACTAAATATATATTCTTGAGGAAGAGTTATAATTCATGGCTATGAACAATTACGGAAATCAGTTTACTCCCTGGTGATTCATTTATGTGTGTATTAAACAAAGGCATATTAAAGATCCTTTGAATCTGGTTTGTATCTAGACACATTCTGGCACTGATATGTTATTCAGAAGATACTTTGACTGTATAACTAAATTTATGATGAATTGAGGAAATACCAGGGTGGTGATTCTATGCTGTTCTAGGAAAATAAAGACAAATTGGAAAATCTCCAATAATATTTAAAGGTTGAAAAACTTGGAACTCTTTCACTAAAAATCTGGTGGTACTGTGATCTCCTGGAGGTGGAGATAATTAAAACACACACACACACAAAGGCAATTTCCAATCATTGCTTCCAAATCCTCCAGCAAATTTAGATTCTATTTGAGTTAATTTCTTCCACATTTCTTAGAGTTTGTTGTCACTGAAGTCCTCTATCTATGATCATTGTTTGAGATTTTACTAATGCTTAATTGCATCTAAGTAATGAAAGGTTAATAAAGCCATTATAAATATAATGAAAACTACAACTTTTCTGTAGATGTAGATAATTGTTTGTGAAACACTAAATTGTAATTCAGTGGCATTTATGAACAATATAAATGTATAAAATTCAAATAAATGAAACATCAGTAAATGTGATCTATTGCTGCAACTTGAGGAGGGAATAATTAATAGCGTCTTTTTTTTTTCTGCTGAAGTTGGGAACCAATTAAGAAACACAGGGATCAGACAGATAGAGATCAAAAGAGCATCGAGAATACTGATAACACCTAAATTAGAGAATGTGTCTTTTAGTTTATTAGCCACGTTGACTTGCTCAGACTATAACCTGAAGTTGAACTTGCTCAGCCAGTTCCAAGTATTGCTGGGAATTTACAAGACATCTCAATGGGGTCCTGCTCTTTTAAAGATTTAAGGAATGTGATGCAGAGAGTATGTGCTTTTTGCTAGTAGGCATATTCCAGTGACAAAGAGGCTGGGTCACACTTATTACTTATCTTCCCTCAAAATCACCCATGGGAAGTTATTTCTCTCATGGGCAAGAGTGAATATAAAGTCAGAAAGCAATCCCTATTTTACTCTATTGGAAGCATTACTATTACTATTATTATCAATGGAAATTAAAAAAATAATAATAATAATAGGAACAATCACCTCCTGAGATATTTAAAGACACTCACGTTTGGAATTAAGGAGATGAACCATCTGAATATTCTGTTTCAACCCTGTGGTCCCAGTTAGACTGGTAGAATAAATATGGATAGGATAATAGCTACTTTGTATTACCTTCTCACTTGGGCATTCTTTTAACTGGGTTACAAAAGAAGACGACAATTAACAAATGCTTGAGCTATTGTTATTAAATGTTTAACAGCTAGTCATTTAACTCCAGATTCCATTGTCTGCTATGCTAGGCATATGCAAAGAGAAGGACTGGGATGTGCAACCTAGATGTCACATTTCAAAACTGTCCCTATAGCCTGTCCTCATGGGCCTTTGCTTGTCTAATGTGTTTGATGGGTTGAGGAAATGAGAGACAAAGGAGTTCACAAGGCAATGAGGGAAATCTATGGTGCTTTTCTGAGAATAGTTGCAATGAAACTCCATTTATTCCTCAGCTAAGATTTTGAATAGAGACAATAACATTTGGATTCTGTTAAACAATAATGCTGGGATAGGAGGCTTATCTCACAATATTTGCTGAGGGATGGACAGGATGACTTGTAAATGTGAATGAAATGTATAAAACTGAATACAAAGTGAAGCATTTAGGGTTTATTAAACTTGTGTTGTTGTAGTATTAAGTTGGAAGGGCATGACAGATACAGAAATCATCTTTTTTTTTTTTGAGATGGAGTCTCACTCTGTCATTCAGGCTAGAGTGCAGGCTCACTGCAACCTCCATCTCCCTGGTCCAAGCAATTCCCCTGCTTCAGCATCCCGAGTAGCTGAAATTACAGGTGCATGCCACCACGCGTGGCAAATTTTTTTGTATTTTTAGTAGAGATGGGGTTGCACCACGTTGGCCAGGCTGGTCACGAACCCCTGACCTCTGGCAATTGCCTGCCTTGGCCTCCCAAATTGCTGGGATTACATGCATGAACCACTGCACCTGGTCAGAAATTATCTTTTATGCAAAGTTCATTAAAGCTGAACAAAAGTGACATATTCATGTTACCTGGGGAGACTACCAATGCACTGTAAATACTGTATGGGCAATAAATATATAATTATTAAGATAATTGGGAAATGGACGCCATATTGAAGATCATTGACATTGTTGTACCATAGACTTTGAGATGGCAAAATATCAGAAGAGAACTCTAGCTCTTATTGGATTGAATTACTGAAATATTGATACAGGTAGTTAGGGATGAGTGGGGCAGGAGAGGGCTCTCCCCTCCTACCCACTAGAAATGTCCGGTGATGGTTCAGCAAATATCACATTGCCTTTCTAAAAATGATAATTCCACAGCACCAGGGAGAGGCCATTTCCTGACGGTCCGCACCTGTTAAGATCAAAATGTTAATTGAAAACACCACCCAGGGAGAAACAACTTCCTGGGCATGCATGTTAAGAGATAAAAACGGTGAAGTATGATCTTCTGGGGCACATTCTCCCAGAAAAGGGAAGAAAGCCTTGGATGGGCATGAATGTAACTCCCTAAACACAATGCACGTGCTCACTTCTGAAGGGTAAGGAAAGCGCTGAGAATGCGGAAAGCTCACCCTAGGAGAAGAATCAGGGGAAAGAGACAAGCTTATAAAAGTTCTAGGATCACAGTTAAATGGGGCACTTGACCTTCTCTCTTTAACCTTCACGTGCCTGCTTTAATCCCTTCCAAACGCACCATCCTTTCTTTTCTGTTCTGAGGACTTTCTACATAAACTTCTGTTCCTGCTCTAGAACTTGCTAGGTCTCTTTTTTGGCTTTACGCCCCTCAGTTGAATTCTTTCTTCTGAGGAAGCAAGGACTCAAGTTGTTACAGACCCATAAAGATAGGCCATTGGTAACTTAGGGTAAATCGGCTGTCTTTCACTAGTGACACTTAAAAATCATTGACACTTTTCCTGTTCTTCATTGTATAGTAGACAATCCAGGATTTATATTAATATACATAATAATTTAGAAAAATTAGAGTCTATGAGATACAGTCATAATGAAACCAAAAATTTCTATAGAAATATATATATACATACATATATATATACACACACACACACACACACCAGAAATACACACAGAGAGAGATTATATATTGTCTTCCACCTTCCTTTTGTTTTAGACCTTAATTTAAAAAATCGGAGCAAGGAAGAGAAGCGTTATTCATTGGGATGCCTCAGAGACTTCAGCTCTCATTATGTATAAGTATTTATCTTTCAATACACTGCTTTCAATACCTATCAGTATTCCTCAACTCCTACATACAAATACATATACACAACATTTTAAATTACTTTAGAGCTTGAAAGTCTGTACATTTTGGATCATTTCTTATTTGGAAATCACTGAATGTTGCCTTTTTTCCCCTGTAATCTATGGAATAGGATCAAAATGATGTAAATGTTTTGCTCCTTAGTTTGGCTAAAACCGGGTTCTTGTCACATGACCAGGAAAGATTAAGCATGCAGACATATTGAAAGGTGAGGAGAGGGGAATTTATTAAAAGAAAACTCTCAGTGAAAAAAGAAGGGGTCCTGTTAACAGGCTCCCACGTCACAGACTGAGTACCAGGCCACCACACAGGAGTTGAAGAGGCCCGGCTCTTCTCCCTGCACAAGACACGAACTTCCTATGTCACCACCTCATTCTCCCAGTGCACAGGAGGGTCCCCAGTCTGTTCCTGTCATGCGCAGACAATATCCTGGGCAGTTTCCCTCATCTGCACAAAAGCATCTGATGTAAACACTGTGAGGTGGGTCAGGGATTCTCTGGGGACGATCCCCCATATCTACCTCCTGCATCTATCAAAAATATAATGTCATCCCAAAGCAAATAGTAAGGACACAGGAGTAGAACGCAATTATTTTACCATTTTGCTCAGTTTGGTTCTGTATAATACTGTGGCATGATAAAACGAACACTAATTTATTTTGCATAAACGTTTTCATTTTTAGCACTTTCTGAATTGGGCCCTATTTTTAAAATGAATATCTATTTGGCTTTCTAAACCTTGTAACTTAGAAGACTGGATTATCACTGACAATAACATTGCAAATTATTGTCTTTATTTTTAAAGAAATTATTGATGTCTGCTTGTTGCAATTTTGACTAGTTATCAATTATTTGAAAGGAAATAGATCTAGGTAATTTTGTGTACTTAGTCTTCATCTCTGCCTGTTCACACAATTTCTTTGGTGTTTCCATTATTGGACCCCAAATGTCATTATAAAAATGAAAGCAAAAATAAATCGAATACAACGATCTGCTTGTGGCCCCCTCTTTATGTGTGGCCTCTGAAAGACAAATGTTATTATTCCTTCAATTCTCGAGATTGCCGTACTCTGGCCTCCTGATCCAGGATCCTTTATTTAGCTTATTGTATTTGGGTGCTCCAGAGAGACATAACTGATAGGTTGTATATGTAGAAAGAGATTTATTATGAGGAATTGGCTCACACGAGACTGAGAAGTTTCACATCATTTGCTAGCTGGACACCCAGGAAACCTTAATGGTGTAATTCATGCTGAGTCAGAAGGCCTGAAAACCAGATTTAAGTCACAGCCTGAGGGGAGAGCAAGACGGATATCTCATTCAAACAGCACAGCAAAAGAAGGGATCAACTCCTTCTTCATCTGCCTTTTATTCTATGCAGGCCCTCAGGAATTTGGATCGGGCCCACCCACATTAAGGGAAGGAATCTTTTTTACTCAGTCTACTGATTCAAATGTAACTCTCATCCAGACACCCCCACAGACACACCCAGAATATGGCTAAGCCAGGTATCTGGACACCCCCATGATTCCCACCAAGTTGACACATTAAAAGTAGTCATCTCATTTATTAACTTCGGTTTGGCCCTGTTGAGTTTTTAGTTTTGAGGCAGCTCAACTTCATCCTGCATCAGTATCCAACAGCACTATGCCTAAATGTAAAAACAGCTAGAAATGAGCCTAAAATATATCCAGAAGCAACAGTCTACCATTCCTCTGTGTCCATACTTGAAATGTCACAAAATTATTAGGATTTCCACTAAACAGTGAGTAGAGTGCTCAGGGCATTATTTACATTTGAGTGTCACATAATATAAACCACTACAGAGTTTAATAGAAAGTGACGCAGAAGTGGAAACACATGTTTAAACTCTGAGGTTATTCCCAACTCTGTATGATCCTTGGCAAATACTTCCTGGTTAGGTTGCTTCATTTAGAGAGAGAGGAGAGGTGGGCCATTAATAATAGCTGCCATTTATTGAGTATTTATCTAGACATCTCTATATTTCTTATATACATTATATCATTTAATTTTATCAATAATTGTATGAGTTATGCTGATCTAATTTTACATTTGTAGAAAAATGTGTCCTAAAGAAGCTAAGACATTCTCATGGGTGCATATCTAGTAAATAGTGGAGGCAGAGCAAAAACTCATGTCTCTCTGTATTCGAAGTCTGTGCTGTTGGGATATGGTTCTTGTTCATGTTCACATTCTATGATTATTGGTTATTTGGGTGATATGTGTTGTCAACAGGAAACAAAAAAGGTTGTTGACACACAGGGTGCCCTAGAATCTCTTGCAGCACTTTTATACTCTTAGGCAGGAGGAATAATTTTTGTTTTTTTTTCCAATAGGCTACCAGCTGTGTATCTTTAGATTGGAAGCTTGCTGTAGTTGTATTTCTGAAATAAATGTGGCACAGGACAGTGCCTGAATATAATTTGGGGATAATTGAAAAAGGCAAGGAAATCATCCCTGATTAAATTTGTAAATGGCTGTCTGGAGAACCATTATAATTTATGAGGATTTCTTGCTCAGAGAGTAAATAATACCAGTGACAGCATTTCCTCAGAGAACAGAAGATCAAATCTGTTGCAAAGTAAGTGCCAATACTTCCTCTCAAAAACACAGCAGAGGAGACAGAGGTAATAAAGGATGCTCCATTTGTTTCAATGCTTATGACCCTCCTGACTGCTTAAGAGCAAAGAGACAGGATTTAACTCTTGCATTGCAGTGAGACTACTACATATTCGTGCTGTGCATACAATGGTCTGAAATTCTTGAAGAATGTAAATGGATAAACTAAGTTGTTTAGGTAAGTGGGCCCCTTACAATCACACCTGCCATTCTGACATATGGACAGGTGTTAGCTAGTTTCATGTAATAATCTTTTTTATTTATCCTGTAATGATAATGATAATAAAATTTCATGATATAAGTTGCAACACTGTATCATTTAGAAAGATGACAGGACCCTTGCAATTAGCATTACTGTGGGTGTCTGGTAATGCAGACTGGATACTGAAAAATATAGTCTGTGGTCCAAACTTCAGTGTTAACCCACATCCAAGGTGCAGATCCTAGCAAATTTAATTCTACCTTTAGCTCTCCTATGGCATATAAACTGAAAGCTAGGCAACTTGTCATTGAAATGAGTTATTAAAAATTGAGACCCTGGATCTCACCATTTTAGAATCTGGTGGTGTCAGCACATACTAAGAACAATTTATGAAACCTTGAAATGCTATTGGTCAAATGTTAGCTGTGTATACTGGTTCTGCCATATTAATTAATACATGCCCTTTTTTTTTTTAAACAGGCATTTGTTGTATGAGTAAAAAAGTATTATTCTATTCAGCTAGCAATATTTGGCCTTTGTTGCTATCTTAGTACATAGCTTTAATAATCATTTTACATTTAGCATTTCCTAGCTAACAATGGAATGCAATGATTCATATCTGTTGAATGGATTATAAAATCCTAGAGGGCAGTCATCATGTTCTACATGCATTTTATTAATTGATTAATTAATCTGAACAAAGTTAGGGTGTAGTTGGATTAATAAATACAAGACTGATTAAGTCAAGTTTGCACTTAATAGGCACAACACTATATATTTGTTAATTATTATTTTATTTGTTGTAGTAAATTAGACATAAAATTTGGTGTATAATATATATAAAATAGGCAATACAGTGTCCATCATAAAATATATTATATAATACATGTATTTTCCTTTTATTCATGCACTTAATTTTATGTATTCATAAAAGTGGTTGTATGGAAAACATGCACCCCTTGTTCTCTCTAGGCAAGTTGTTTGTTTTCGTGGAGGTATAACAGACACAGGAATTGTATCATTATAAGTAGTACTTAGAGTGAACTTTCTGTACTCTCAATTCTATCTGTAAGAGCCAACGCTGAAATTCACATATGCATGCTAAGAATGTAAGAAAGAAGAATGAGCTCCATGCATTTCAATGGGAAAAGAACATCACGATAAATTGCTTTAGTGGGGGATAAAGTAACACAGGTCCAGCTTCAGACAACAAGGATGCTGGCTTCTCATTTTGCATTTTACAGCCATTTGTCCAATTTTTTTGGTTGATTGCACTGAATTGTTTTGTTTTGGAAAAACAGCAATAGATTAAAAGAAAGCTCTCTGCACAGAGGAAAAAAAAAGCTTCAGAGGAAAGAACAGAAAAGGCATTATTAATATAGTTAGTTATATAGTTATTCTCTTTACAATTTGTTTCTTAGGACCCAATGGCAGCTTTTTGAACTCCCTTTGTTGGCCACAACACTTATCATACAATCAAAGAAGTCTAATTTTATCACACGAAATTAAAGTATACCTGCTATAAGGAAACAAGCAAATACATAAACAAAGATATGAACGGAAGTCAGCAATACTTGAAAATTAATTCAACTCCCTAAAATGCCACGCGTGCAATAATTCAGAGTAAATGACAATATATTTTATTATAAGTCCATAACGTTAGAAAATAAAAGCCTAGTTGTTGCTTGACTTACAAGAGCAAAACAAGCTTACGGTGCATGGGTTCGCGTTGTATGGCAAGTAGTCAATAAAACTGTACCTTATGACTTTCTCTCCTAAAGGTTCTAATCAAAACAATTTATTTCAGGCATGTAAACCCTGCTTTTCAGACTGTAGCTATTGTCAGCATGTACAGCAGCATCAGCAATAACGGATGCAATTTTTGGATTGAGAGTCTCAGAGCTCCCCCATCTGTCTCAGTAATGGTTGGATTTCATATGGATCAATACAGCATGTCCACTCTAGTACAAGGATTTTCCCTCTAACCTCTATAATAGCAATTTCCATGCACCCAACCTTGTCCAGCGTAAAAGCAATATCTGAGGATATTATGTAAAAGAGCTGGAGCTGATAGAGCTGGAAGGACATTAACTACCAGTACCCTAATTGCTAGGGTCCAAGCATTCAGACATTATAGCCCATCTGAAATCTTAAACTTCAGTAACAAAAAGAGAACATGTTTTCATACAAGTTAACTTGCTTGCCTCTATGAGCATAGGATGGTGGTAAAGAAAAGAAAGAGATCTGTAAACAAAGCTGCTGCTTATTTTTGTGTGAGGGATATTTGGATGCTCCAGTTGGTACTCTGTATTTCTCTCTCATCAGCAATGGGATCGGAGAATTGAATGTGATGTGTTTGTCTTAGCAAAAGGTATAAGTAGATCCTGGGGGGAGACAAAGTGTTTTGCTTTGTTTCTGCTCCAGTTCTCTACTGAGAAATAAAACCAAGAGGATTCAATTCTTTTTTCTGCAATGGACTTATAGCTGCCATGACTCGCTGCTCAGAGCCACAGCGTGCCGATTGTTATGTATCACTGCCCCTTAGTGGTTGGCCAACAGCAAACCTTTTAAATACCTACCTAACATCACAGGTTTATAGGTAAATAGGGCATGCAGGCCCTCCTCTCTGCTTCTTAGAGCAGACAACAGAGACTTAATGTGCAGACCTGCCCTCTTCTAAGATGATGCTTTGTTTTCTCTGAGTCTGTGTAATACAGAGAAAGAGCAAGTATTCTGGGATCAGACAGAGCTGGAATTATCTCTCCCCTCTGCTATTCTCTGTGTGATCTTGGGAAACTCACTTAACCCCTCTCAACTTTATTTTCTCCTTCCAAAATGGAATTAGCAACTACCTTGCTAAACCAGTGCTATAGGATTAATTCAGAAAATGAAGGAGAATGGCTAGCAAACCATCTGACATGCCATCTATTATTGTTATTCACATGATGATGATGATTATGGTCATGAACATTTATAAAGGATGTGATCTTCTCACTATTACAAAAGACCAAGGAAATATATGAATGCTATATAAACTGTACTGTAGTCTCTATGAAGTTAGTAATGTAGTCTGCCTTGATGAGTGACTCTAAGAACAGTACAACAAAACGGTTCCTACTTTCATTCCAGAGTATACATTAATTTAGTAGTTGTGGTTTGTGGGTTAGATTATTGTTATGTGAAATAAGATTTCAATTCAATTTGCCACGTATTTTTGGGAGCCTATTGTACAAAATGTGCTGTTCTGTGTAGTCATTGTAGAAAGAAAAAAGTAAATGATGTATATGTTTTTACAGAGCTTGAAAGTCAGTGGATACAACAGCGATATACATTTATCTAGATAGAAATTAGACAAATTATAGTCAGTGCTGTGGGATTATAGAGGCAAAAGAAGTCAATGGCACTCTCAGAGTAGTTTTCATAGAGACAGTGATATCTGTTGTGGTACATGAAGCAGTATTTTTAGAGTTGGAATAAAAAAGGAAACATTCTAAGTAGGGAAGTAGTAAAGGTGAGCACTTCTCAAAAGAACGTATGAAGTAGTCAGAGAATAATGAAAAAAAAAATGTAGAAAAAGCTTGATTTATGTGTTAGAAATAATAACAAATAAAGGTTAGCAGGATAGATTTTTGGAAGGTCTTGAATACTGTGCTGAACTTTTAAATGGTGTACTATAAACATTAATGAACCATAAACTAATATATTTTACATTTTAGGACTTTAATCTTATTTTGGGAGAAGACAATGTGAAAATGTGTTTCTCCAATATTATATTTTATATCAAAACTAAATTATTTATACTCATGTTGAAAGTCCTGCATTATTATATACAATGTTGATTTATCTTCTCTTTAAAATATTGCCATTTTCATTTATAATTCTTGTCATTCCTTTTCAACAATCGAATCTTCTATTGACCTGTCATTTTATTCTACCTGTCAATGTTAGCTGGTTATGAATATTTTTCTCTACGCCTAAGTAACTTTATTCTTCCTGGACAATAAATGGTTACTGAAGCAGAGAACACTGTGAATATCCAAATTGCATCATTCTGCATGTGATGTAAAATCTTTGACTATATTATGAAGATGCAAAACTTATAAAGGAGCACTGAGACATGAATGAAATTCCCCAGAGAATCATTAGATGATGTATCAACTTGACAAAATACACCCAAGTATTTGTCTATTTCTGTCCATCAGCACTAACACTTCCCAGATCCAAGACATCATCATTTCTAAACTAAAAATCTGAACTTCCTGGTTTGAATCCTCGTTTGACTTCTCATTTCATTAAAAATAAAATGTGAGCTTTTATTCATGTTTGACAAGGTTTTAATAATATCTGTAAACTCACTGCATACTCATACCTCTGTACAGTCACTCCACTTTAGCCAGGTTTTCTTGTTTTATTTTCTAACAACTAAACTCTTTTCTACCTCAAGCCCTTTGCTTTCTCTTTCTTTTCCTGGAAGATTGATCTTCTGTACATTTACAGAGCTCACTTCTTGACTTAATCAAATTTTTTCTTCAAACCCTTGGTCCCAAGACTGGTCCTGACCATATAAGGTAAAGCAGCTCCTTTCCCTGTTCTCATTATTTCCTGATTCCAGCATATCATGCCATTTTATTTCCTTTCTGAAATTTACTGCAATAATAAATTATTGTAACTTTTCTCTATTTACTTTTACAGTCCATCTTACAAAATCTCAGTGAGAACAGTCTGTTTCATTTACCTTTGCATCCCCTGTACTTTAAACAGTGCAGGCACATGTGTTTGTTAAATATTGGTTACATCAATGAATGAATAAATGAATGAATGTATGAATGAATGAATGATCCATGAAAGCCTTAACCACATGGGAAGGAAAATGAAGTAGAAAGAAACTGAGAGGCTAAAATTCCAACAGGAAGAACAAAAAAGAGTGGGAGATGGCTAAATGAGGAAAGTGTGAGTATCACACACATCAACAAGGTAAGATAGGAAAAATAAAGGAGCCATAGCTAGTACCCAAATTGCCATATTTGTAGTCAAGGATCATTTCAATTCAGTTTGCCAATGAATAAGTGGGAAGTCTTGGAATTAGTTCTCCTCACTGTAAGTGCATAGGCTCTGGGGAACCAGTCAAAGGAAGTATGAGACGTATAAGGAAATAAAAAGAAGTATAAGCAGCCTCTATATCCGATATTCATAGGTAGGTGCAGGAAAAAGCAATGTGGGCCTGTGTAGCTGGAAGGCTAGTGCCATATTGCAGGATCTCCCCACAGAGCTTACAGCAGAATTCTGGCAAATACAGGAGCAGGCATTATGAATTAGAAACCTGGCATGAGGTGTTGTGGTTCTAATTTTAACAAGCTAGATGTTAGTATAAAGTCCCTGCACCATAACAGAGGAATGAAAGAGGGGAGGTAGCGGAGTGAGGATGAAATAGCATAAAGAAGGTAGGACCAAGGTCTTGGAAATGAAAAGATATTATGCATGTTGCTATTTTGAGAATTCTCTCAGGTGGATAAGTTAAAAATCAGAAAAATCAGATAAAGAAGCAAATTCAGAATTAGAACAATAGGTACTTGATGTTGTGTTCTGACTGCTGGTTTAAGCATTTCTCTGAACCACCTACTTAAGACAGGTGCCAGTGTTTGAGCTGTCTCTTTAGGTGTGAATCAAGTGTCTTAAACAGAAGGGGATAACTATAAAATCTGGAAATCACATAGGTCAGGTGAAAAGGTAGGAGATACTCATATTCTAGTCCAATTTGTTATTTTTTTTTGAATCCTGTTGCAAATGACAATATTGTCTGAAATGACTTTTAAAAATAGCATTAACAGTGATAAACAAACTTGTTTACAGCCACTCTCCCTCATTTGGCACATACTTATAGGAAGATTTGTTAGCTGGGAAAATGGATTCATGTGGCCCAGAGTGCTAATATAAACGCTGATCTCCTGAATCTGTGAGAGCACACGGCATGAATAGTAACACAAGGCATTACAGGCTTTATGCATGAAAAAGGCCTGCGATTAGAGATAAGTTCACGGGGGAGAAAAGAATGTGGAGACAGAATTACAGACTTAGTACAGGAAAATAGATTAAGGTTGAGAAACACTAAGATAAAAAGAGATTTGGCAAACGTTTGAAATGCTTTTCAATTCATGCAAATAATCGACAAGGGGAGAAGTGGAGAAGTTTATAGGTTGGAATTGGATAAAACAACATGTATTAGAGAAAAAAGATGAGACTCAGGGACAAAATATTAAATAACTGCCTATATCATCAGTTTCAAGTTATCTAAGAGTACAAACTGACTTGAAAATGTTCTCAGTAATGTACAATAAAAACAACAACCAAACAAATAACATTAATTGAACAAGAAAGGAAAAATCAATGTGGCCTAAGTTACTAATTATATCCAAATGGAAAGTAGGGATTTCCACTAAAACAAACATTTACACTGTAAATCTCAAGTGGAGTATTTATGGGTAGATTTTACCTTATGCAGTTTAAAGTTTGCATTCAACAGGTTTTTTGGAAGATGACATGTAGATTGAGATCAAATCCTTATTAATGATACTAAAGAGAAAGAGAGTGATTATCCTCAATCCTGACAGACTTGGTGGTATCTCCAGCGCCTCTAATACCGAAACATTATAGACTCTATATCTTGTCCTTAAGGTGGTTCAACATCAGAGATAGCAAACTGAAGTTCATTTTTTGGATGTTCATTGGAAATGAGGGCATGAAGTAAACAAAAGGGGAACAGGGCCTATATAGTTAGCTATACATGTCTTCAAAGCAATCCTCGGCTCAAAGATTTCAAAAACAGTAAATGGTTATCATGGTTATCAAATGATGACATAAAAGCTTAATCTAATGTTTGTAAATAGCAACATATATAGCATAACATTATAGATTGCAATATGTGTATGCATGCAATGTTTATGTCTAGTTATTGTATATAATCTGTATGTTATCCATAAATGTTAATTTGTTTTAATATAATAATTTGATCAGTATTCATGTACAATTTAAGTTGAGAAATTGAGAAAGAAGGATGAATTAACAGAGAACAGTGATTGTTTTGGTTACTATATACATGATGCAATAAAAGATTGTCAATAGGCCAGGCGTGGTGGCTCATGCTTGTAATCCCAGCACTTTGGGAGGCTGAGGCAGGTGGATCACAAGGTCAGGAGATCAAGACCATCCTGGCTAACACGGTGAAACCCCATCTCTACTAAAAATACAAAAAAATTAGCTGGGCATGGTGGCAGGCGCCTGTAGTCCCAGTTAGTTGGGAGGCTGAGAAAAAAAATAAATAAATAACTATCTCCAAAAGCATATTGAAATACTTGTGTTTTCTTTCCTCTCTTAAACATTCCTAAACACAGATGGTGGCTATATCTAATTTTATAACTAGTTTATTTCATTCAAATTATAAATTAATGTATGTCTTCATTAATTAGTAATAAAATTATTTTAGCATTAATTCAATCATTATTTCAATAACTTGGGTTTACATTTTTAAGTGCTTTATATATAGCTTCCTGTTCCTATTTTGCTAGCTTTTTGTTTTTCTTAGAAATGACCAGAAGTAGTTTCAATCTGGAAACAGCTTGCCTTTCTAAGAGCATGAAACCAAAGTAAAAATAAATAAAAAAGGAAAGAAAGAAAGAAAGAAAGAAAGAAAAAGAAAGAAAGATCTCAATTCAGCTGTTGGTAAAGCCATATAGCTAATTAAACTGAAATGCTATTGTGTTTTTATATACCACAATAACTGATCATGAGACAAAGCTGAAAGTCTAGAACAGAGAATCTTTCTGTTCTGAATGCAGTCAAGGTGGATGAAGTAATCAAGGTATAGATTAAAAACTTGAAGCAGTAGCACCAAAAACTTTTTATTGCTTATGAGACTTAGAAGGCAGGTAATAAGCTTAAACAACTACAATATTCCAAAGTCTTTTAGACAAATGCGTGGAAATTCTGAGCAAACATTTTCAGATTGGGAACTTGTCCTGTTTCAGCTCCAAAATAAACATTTCTATATGCTCCATATTGCAGAAAAAACTTAGGCAGAATTTTCTGAGGGGTCTTTTGTATGTAAACTGAAAAGATTCTGCCAATTTTCTGTAATCTAAATGTCAATTTGGGCAAATTTCTGTAGACTTTCTTCTAGTAACATTTTCCCTATAAAATATTTTTTGTTTTTTAAATCCCGATATCCTAACACATACATGTTTCTCATTACCATGGTTTTCAACTGGAACTTAGATAGGAACAATTTATGTTTATTTTCCCAAAGGTGATTTTCTATAAAACAACATTTTTAACAAAATATCAAAGTGACATTTCAAATGTAATTGATAGTATGTCATAATCACATATAGAAACTTCGAGAAGCTGATACGTTAATTATAAAGGATTTTTGCACATTTTGGGCTCTTAAGCATATGGCAAAATATACAACCTGAACCTTTCTCTGCTGTATTGGTCTCATCCTGGAAATGACTACACTGTGCCTTTATATTTAGCCCTTCTTTTCGTCTATTACTATACAATGAATCTTCTCCTAAAACTGACAAAGTGTTGAAAGAAATCATATGAAAGGCAGCAAAACAGATAAACAAAATGTAATTATCATGATCATATCTCTGTATATAAAACAACTGTGGTGTGTGGTGTGTGTGTGTGTGTGTTCGAGACAGAGTTTTGCTCTGTCAACCAGGCTGGAATGCAGTGATGCCATCGGGGCTCACTGCATCTTCTGCCTCCCAGGTTCAAACAATTCTCCTGCCTCAGCCTCCAAGTAGCTGGGATTACAGGCATGTGTCACAATGCCTGACTAATGTTCGTATTTTTAGTAGAGACGGGTTTTTGCCATGTTGTCCAGGCTATCTCAAACTCTTTACCTCAGGTGATCCGCCCGCCTCAGCCTCCCAAAGTACAGGGATTACAGGCCTGAGCCACAGTGCCCAGCCTGTTTGTTAATAACCATATTGACATTTTGGAGATTAGGTAGGAATGTTTCAGCATTTCGTATTTTTGAATAGTAGTTTGATACTTGTTCTTGGCATTCTAAAGAGTTTATTTACATTTTTGGAAGTTGTTTCAAGAGTTTTAAATATTCCTGTAACTTTTTATAATGTTTTCCATCTAAAATAATGAGAATTTGAGTTCCTGTTAAGATTTTAGAACAGAAAGTCTGAGTTTCAGTAAGGAATTGCTAACTTTACGAGGGTGATGACTGATTTCAGTATTTCTAAAGCTCTAAATTGTCTAGCAGCCTTGTGGATGCTTTTCTTTAGAATCTAGCTCTTTTCCTTTTTTTTTTTTTTTTTTTTTTAGGCAACTTCTAGCTTCAAGATTGTTCTTATTGCTTCATGACTAAGGACAATAATATGATTTCTCAGTGAGACCAAGTTCCAAATTTTTCTCATTCTACAGCTATAAATAGTGCTATTGTAGAATTTTATTTAAGGGAGATTGGACGATTTTGAAAGGAAGATCCCTGAGCATTGAACTTAGTTTTACACTATAGTCTTCTCTCACTCTACCTAGAATTCATGAGGGTGATTTATTTTACCTATGATAAATTGTAAATTTGGAAAAGGCATCTGTTTGTAGAGAAATCACGTTATCTGGAAAACAAGAATAGATGTACTTGATCATGCACAGGTATGATCTAAGAAATGTATGCATAAATTATTTATAAGAGATGAATAATTTAACCTCAAATTATTTTTAAAAAGCCCTGTTGAATAAATGGCAAAACTAATTAATGGCAGAATTTAAATAATTACTTTTAACAAAAATGTTATATTTGAAAAGAAACTTTTAAGTGTCAGTTGAATACAAAAATCCATATTGTGTCATTGGCATTCACTATTGTGAGAAATTTTCCATAGATGTTTGTACTTTTTGAGTGTCTTTCTCTGTATTTTTCTGTCTTTTTCATGCATAGTGGCTTTCATGGGAGCAGAAGGCTTTTCTATTTCTTGGTTATGCAAATAATGACATTATCTTCTTAAATTATTTTTAATAATGGGTCTAAATCAAGGTAATGAAGAAAACATCCTAAAACCTTAAAAAATAAAATAAAACTTATCTGAACTAAGGCATCATTGTGAGATTCAATTAATGACTTATAGTCTAGTGAGCCCCTTGCCTTCCCAATAGGCTTTTGTTCAAACTTGCTTTTTTGTCTGTTTGTTTCTTGCTTTCTGGCTGGCTTGCGTGCTTGGCTTTTTATTTTTATTTTTAATAATTGTGATTCTGTGTGTTAGAAACAGGGAACACCATCCCCACCATTGAAAATACATTTCTAACTCTTCTTCTGCAAAATTATGACTATCTAAACGAGGCCTTTAAAAAATGTAATTGTTTAAATCAAATTAGTGTTAGTATTTGAATTGCCACTATTTACCAGAATTACTTATGGTAAATAAACTTTTCTAAATTTCTTATAGTATACTATGAGAAGCATCTTCTTTTTTAAATTTTTTTCTTTTTTTATTTATTTTTATTTTTGAAATGAAGTCTCACTCTGTCACCCAGGCTGGAGTGCAGTAGCGGGATCGCGGCTCACTGCAACCTCCGCCTCCCGGGTTCAAGCGATTCTCCTGCCTTAGCCTTTTAAGTAGCTGGGACTACAGGTGCCCGCCACCACACCCGGCTAATTTTTTGTATTTTTAGTAGAGACATGGTTTCACCGTGTTAGCCAGGATGGTCTCTATCTCCTGACCTCTTGATCTGCCTGCCTCGGCCTACCAAAGTGCTGGGATTATAGGCATGAACCATCGCGTCAGGCTGAGAAGTTTTTTCATCCCAATAAGGAGAGCTCAAGCTTTTAAACTCACTCTGTTAAGCTGGTAGTTTCTAAGTTTCTCCTTATGGAAAATTTTCAAGAGCACTTGATGAATAATTTGATATAGGTGCACTAGACAGTTTAGTATATCTATAGTACTCAAAGAGGTTTATTCACCAGGAATATTCACTTCCTCACTTCATATTTTTCACACTTACAATTTTCCTTTTGCTTTCTTAAAGTTCTTACTTAGATCAGTTGTTGTCAATATTGTTCAGTTGGTTAGCACTAAATGATATTAACACAGTGCTATCTGTGGAATACCATAAAAAATCTGAGATACTGAGTATTATGTACTAATGAAATCCAAACACACAATTTTTTTTGCCATATTAGATACCTTACATACATATAGGATCAATAAGATGCAATAATAGTCAATGTTCTAAGACAAATATATTCATATGAAAAACTTATCGTTGACAAAAATTTTCTCCAGTAAGTATTTTGTCTTACAAGTTGGGAGAATACTCATTTTTCAGTTTTAGCAGCAGAACACCTTGATCCTGCTAATGGAACATGTTCTGTATGATAATTGCTTAAAAACCATCTTCCTACATTAATAGACTTTGAAAAAAAGAACATAAAGTAAAAAAAAAATTCACATGAGTATACTCAAAATGAAAATCAGCTGGACATCTAAATGTACAAAATTTATTATACACAGCATCATTTATGATCTAAGCCGGATGTTTTAAGCAAATAGAATAATTCCTTTAAATCTTCTCTTTATCTGTATATTCACATTTGCCTTGGACAATAACTTACAGAAAAATTGATATAAGTGGTCAGATCATTTTGGTTTTCTTCTCATAGGAAGATAAAATAAAAATTTAAAAATCTAACCAATAGTGAATAATCTCATTAAATAACTGTAGTAGGTTACATTTAAATAAATGTCCATTCTAAAACCACAAAGAATGCAGAGGATATATATTTGTATGAAGTGCTATTTTGTGAATTGAATAATGGTGCAAGACAGTCTCATATCATCACAGATTCATAGGAGAATGTTCTGGCAAAAGTTCATAGTCTATTTCCTTCTGGAAAAGATTGGTAAATTTAGGAGAATTTATTTAAAGTTGACTTTTTCCTTTATCAGTGGCCTGGCTTAACTTTTCAAGATGATGATCAAATAATTTAAAAAGGTAGGTCTTGTGCACATAGGTATTAAAGAGGTTATGTACATACCTACACATACACACACACACACACACACACACACACACACACACACACACACACACACACGGGGAGGGGAGGAGGAAGAAGAGAAGGCTGGCTTTTACATATTTTAGTAATTTTCTTTACTACTAAAAACTGCTTGTTTGAAAAGTCTCAACTGGAACCAGAGTACTAAAAAGGCATAATTACAGCTTTTTAAAATCGAAAAACATCGCTAAATGTAAATAATTTAATTTTGCAAATGATGAAGCTGAAGTTTAGAGAGGATAAGTGACTTACCCAAAATAGTACAGAATGGAATTCTGGCTGCAGGTCTTCAACCCCCAAGCAATGTTCCTTCCAATTTTCTAGACTATAAACACTGTGAGTTATATATTCAAATTCTCTATTAAATGATGCTTTTTTTTATTTTGCTTTTGGCATTTACAACTTAATAATGAAAAAATTTTTCAGAAAATTAGAACTAGAATCTTAACTATTCACCTACTTGCGAAGGATTGATACACACCTATAAGATCCTATGATGTCTACTGAGGAGCAACAGTTCAAATAAGACATGATCCCTGCCAACAAGAATTTTATAATTTATTAGTGGGAAAACTGCAAGTATCTCACTAGAATGTGCCACCTAACATGTGGGACTATCAATCTGGGGACCTCGTTCTATTGCACTATTTATAGCCATATGGAATGTGTGGAGATTCAGATCTCTGATGAGTGGCTGGTATGTCTAATCATGATGGGGTCTGACATGTGCATCTGTCTTTTAGGTTCACAGTCTACCCAGAACCTTTGTTCAGAACGAGTATAAATTTATGTAGTAAGATAACTTTGTTAGAAGAAAATACAGATTATCTCAAAATGTTCTCACAATTAAGTTAGAATTCTGTTTAATAAGCTCACACCTTCCAAACACCTTGTCCTAAATGTTCTCTTTAGAAAAATCTGCCACTTAAAAAAATTCAAGTTGCAAGATGGGAATAAACGTGCAGTCATACTATTACATTTTCTTTATTCTTCATAAATATGGTCTAATCTCACATAAGAAATACTTTTACACAACATTTTTCAAATTCAAGAATGTATAGCTAAATAGTAAATGCAATTAATTATGGAGAAGTAGACTTTTAAATGCAGCATGATTATAGTAATTCACTTGCAGATTAAAGAGAGATAGTGTAAAGTATTTTTTCATATATCAAGATTTAGACATACAGGATAGACCATTTCATTAAGAAGGTCCCTACAGTAGTAGCTTAAACCTCACAGACTTGAGGTGGATTTGTATTATATTTCTTACATTAATGTAAGTTCTAGCTTAACATTTGTCAACAGTGAGAAATACGAGACACACCCATAGCACGTCTCGCTATATGGATATCTAAATGCAGAGCTTTCATAAGATGCTGGTTAGGCTTGTGACATACAAACACTGAATCTTGATGATATAAGTATTTAATAGAAAGGGACTTAGCAGTAGGACATTGAGTTGTGATATTTCTTTTCTTTTTCCTTCCTTCTTTCCTTCCTTCCTTCCTTCCTTCCTTCCTTCCTTCCTTCCTTCCTTCCTTCCTTCCTTTCTTCCTTTCTTCCTCCCTCCCTCCCTCTCTCCCTCCCTCCCTCTCTCCCTCCCTCCTTCTCTCCCTCCCTCCCTTGCTCTTTCTTTCTTTCTCTTCCTTCCTTTCTTCCTTTCTTTTCTTTCTCTCTCTCTCTCTCTCTCTCTCTCTCTCTCTCTCTCTCTCTCTCTCTCTCCCCCTTCCTTCCTTCCTTCCTTCCTTCCTTCTATTGTTGTTGTTGAGACAAGGTGTCGCTCTGTCACCCAGGCTGGAGGGCAGTGGCCTATCTCAGCTCACTGCAACTTCCACCCTTTGGGTTCAAGAGATTCTCCCGCTTCAGCCTCCCAAGTAGTTAGGAATACAGGCACATGCCACCACGCCCAGCTAATTTTTGTATTTTTAGTACAGACGAGGTTCTACCATGTTGCCCAGGCTGGTCTCAAACTCCTGACCTCAGGTGATTCACCTGCCTCGGCCCCCCAAAGTGCTGGGATTACAGGTGTGAGCCACCACCCATGGCTGAGTGGTGCTATTTCAAATGGCAATGTGAGGAGATCTGCAAAATTGCTCCTTCTCAGCAAAACAACCACAAGTGGTGAAATTATGTTAAAAAATAACATTTAACATTTGTGCAAGTGATCCTAAAGACAAACAAAAAATGAGAAACTAAACTTCAGTGAAAAACACCAAGAAACTGTGGGAATCGAGCTACTCTCAAACCCACTGACTTTCTCAACCTCTGCTGTACCCTCATCTAGTCAGAGTTTGGCATGACTGGAAGTACCACTTTGGGTATGTCTACCAAGATAGGGCTTTCTCTAATCCCAGCTCCCAATCAAGAACTGCCATGTTTATTTAAGAGCCACAGTCAACCAGCACTTCTCATCATCCTTATCTCTGTGGCAGAAGTTATATTCTAGGTTAGCATCTTGGAGAGGCTGAGGCTCCCATCTTCTGTAAGTCCCCATTTGTAGGGTAGAGTCTGTCATAGACACAGCCAGGACTAGAATACTGGAGCCTCCAGTGCCTTCAGCCAGCTCACTACTAGGGTGGAGTATCTATGCTGGAGGAGGCAAGCAGAGAAAATTAGACCACCACCCACTCTGAGCATCCTGCTTGTAAAGCAGAATGTCATCTGAGAAAGTGGGTCATGTCCCTGCTCCTAGCTCTGTAACAGTAGTTCAGAGATTTTGCCCAGGCAGAGAGGCAAGCTATATAGAGAGTTTTGAAGCTCTCTCCAAAGGAACTGACTTCATTTGGAACACAGTACAGGAAGTTCAGATATACCGGTGGTATAAAAACAGTGGAGACTTGCTGATAAGTGATTAAGAGGAGGTTGGTAGCTCTATTAGTTCAGCAAACTAAACTGTAGGCCAACTAAATCACCAGAGAAAAGCAGGGAAAGAGGCAGCTGAGAACAGCCCTCCTGGAGTCAGGACAAACTTCAAAGACTGGTCTCCAAGATTACCTCTCGAAAGTGGAAGTAACCCAAATGTTAACTACTAATAAATAGGAGAAAAGTATAAACATGCAATGGAATATTATTTTACAATTAAAAAGGATGAAGTATTGATATATGTTACAACATGAATGAACTTTGAAAATATTATATGCTAAGTGATAGATGCCAATCACAAAATATCACATATGATATGCTTCCATTTATGTGAAATAGCCAGAATAGGCAAATGTATAGTAACAGACAGTAGATTAGTGCTTGCCTAGGACTGGGGGTGGAAGCATTGGGGAAAATAGGGGGTGACTGCTAATGGGTATAGTGTTGCTATTTGGAGTGATAAAAATATTATAAACTTGATGTGATCATTGTTGTGTAACTATGAATTGTGTAGTATATGATTTATATCTCAATGAAGCTGTGATTTGTAAAATAGATATTTGGTGTTTCACATTATCACTGTGATGACCAGAGAAACAGGCTCTGAAAAAGATCAGGAAGAAACTGGAGTCACAACTGGGAGGAATTCATAACAGCAGAGGCATGAATGCCTGGACACTACAATCTGCTCTGCTACTACTAGTTTGCCTTAGATATTACATACAAGGACTTCTGTCATTGCTACACCCACCCAAAGAGACTCTCAAATCTACTTTGTTTGCATCATTAACTTTTACATCAAAGTACTAAAAATGCTTATTTAATTGGTGAAGCTTATATTACATGCCTGCCCTACCAGAATTTGTGAATACAAGCTATTGTTATCTTCTAATACAATAGAGCAAATGACTTCGTATTCACAAATTCTTTTTTTGTGCATAATGGACAACTTTTGGTCCTTTATCAAGTGAGAATTTTTTAAACATAGAAAGGAGACGCAGATGCTGGGTGGCCAGCAATGATACATGCATACTGCTATAGTTTAGACATTTTTCCTTCCAAACCTCACATAGAAACTTGATCTCCAATGTTGCAGACAGGGCCTAATGTTTGAGTCATGGGTCCAGATCCTTCAGGAATGGCTTGGTGCCATCCTCATGGTAATAAGTGCATTTTTCCTCTATTAGTTCTCAAAAGAGCTGCTTGCTGAAAATAGTAAGGCACCTCTCCCCACTTTTGCTTTCTCTCTTGCTATGCGATCTCTGCACACACCTACTCCTGTTCACCTGCTCCTGTTCACCTTCCACCTTAAGTGAAAACAGCCTGAGGTCTTCATCAGATACCAATTTTTCAGCCAGGAGAATATAAGCCACATAAGCCTTTTTTGTTTATAAAACATCTTGTCTCATTTATAGCAATGCAAAATGAACTGAGACACATACACTAATAAAATACCAATGAAAATAACTTTTTTTAAAAAAAAACACGTACAAGACATTGTTCTGAGGGCTTTACATATTTTAACTCCATATGCACTAACCCTATTATGTGAAATAGATACTTTTATTACTATCTCTTGTTTTCCATATGAGGAAATGAAGACACAGAGAGATAATGTGAAAATTTTATGAACACTTTGCCTTTAAATGGCAGAGACAGGACTTACAACAAGAGTCAGCTTCTGGAGACCAGGTTCTGAATCACTACTATGTTGAACTTCTTCCCTGTGAATAACACTGTCCTTTTGATTCAACTCAGGTCTCACAGATAGATCATGATCCATGTTCAGAAATATGTCTTTTCTGCTAGGCATACACACTGAAAAATCACCAAGTCAATCTAGCACTGCATTATTTTACTACTGGAAAACTGTGTTAGATGCCATACAACCTCTGCTCCTAAGCATACCATACAACCTCTGCTCCTAAGAAACTTGCAGTGTAATGAATTCATGCTACATAAATACACAAAACAGCTCTAATTAAAGGGATCTTTATTCCTTAAAATTTTAATTTGCGAAACACTATCTTCAAAATAAATATCATGTGAAAACACGCTATATAACCAATAAGAGTATACTGGCTCTGATTCCAGCTTGAGTTTTAGACTTCATGTCTATATTACTTATTACTATCCCTGGTCCTACAAGACAATTTCCAAAGCAGCTAAGAGAAAATGCTCAGCTCTCTGACTTTCAGTTTGAAAAGCTAGATTATGATAAATTCAGGGAGAAACATGAAAATCAAGATTTATGGGGTTTTCTAGGAAGAAAGATAGCATTGAGTTAAGGGAAGCCCAAAGGTGATCCTTAAAGAGATGACATTTGAAATAAGCCTTGACGGATGAAGATGGGTGGTGGTGCTGGAACTAGGGAGAAACTATTATGACCATAGACTCACAAGCAGGTTCAGGAAACAGCAGATAATCTAGATTTGTTTGAACACAGATTATATACACAGATGCCCTGGAAAATAAATCAGGCCAGGTTAGTTGACTTGTTATGAACCATAAATTGCCAATGCAAAGCTTTCATATTGACTGAAAAGTAACAAAATTACTAAATTTTTAATCATGATGTGAATGTGCAGAATTATTTTAGAAAACCAAATTTCTTTTTAGGTTAGGATAGTTTAAAATGTTAACAGAAAGGAGAAAGAGAGCCTTTCTAGAAGACGACTGAAGTATTGCTAATTCCAGTTGTATAAATTATGCATGGATAGAAATATTGCTGAAAGAATAAATAAATACATGATGTCTCATGGAGGAAAAATCTATATAATTTCTTCAGCTTCTACAGTATGAGGTAAAATATGAAGTTGGTGTCAGGAATTGCTTTGAAATGTTAAAAATATCCAGGGTCATGTTTGTGTAATTAACAGAAATGAAGATAGAAAAGAGAGTGGACAGTTGTGATACTGAAATAATATGTTTGATCTATTTAGATAAAGAGTTGGGACATCTTTGAGGTAATGTCAAATATTGAGTTGAAATTACAAATAAAGGTTTAAGAGAGATTTTAATATGTGTATGTCTGTGTGTATATTTATACCATGTTTAAGGCTCATGAAGAAAAACAAAACAAAAATAAGTGAAAAATTTTAAGGCAAAAGGAAAACAAGCAAGCAAAAAGAAACACAGAGCTGGGCACCGTGGGTCACATCTGTAATTTCAGCACTTTAGGAAGCTGAGGCAGGAGGACCACTTGAGCCCAGGAGTTTAAGAACAACCCGCTCAATGTATTGAGACCTCGTCTCTACGAAAAGTAAACACATAAATTAATTAACTGCATGTGGTGGTACACACCTGTGGTCTCAGTTCTGTGGGAGGATTGCTTGAGCCCAGGAGTTTGAGGCTGCAGTGAGTCATAATCATAACCACTGCACTCCAGTCTGGGTGACAAAGTGAGACCCTATAACAACGAAGAAGAAAAAGAAGGAGGAGAAGGAGGAGGAGAAGGAGGAGGAGGAGGAAGAGGGGAAGGGGAAGAGGGGAAAGAATATAGAGTACGGATTTAAAGAGAAGGAGAAGGAGGAGAAGCAGAAGGAGGGGAAGGGGAAGGGGAAGGGGAAGGGGAAGAGGGGAAAACAACTGTAGAGTACAGATTTAAAATTTTATTTTTAAGCCTATTTCTTAGTAGTGTTTAAAGTCAGTCATGAAGTCTAACATGAGAATTGAGATAATACATATAAACACAATTGTGCTATTCCATTGCATCACTATAAAGAAATATCTGAGGCCGGGTAATTTATCAACAAAGGGATTTAATTGGCACATGATTCTGCAATCTGTAAAAGCCTGGCACTCGCATCTGCTTGGTATCTGGTGAGGTCTCAAGGACCTTTTATGCATGGCAGAAGGCAAAGCAAGAGCAAGCAGGTCACATGGTGAGAGAGGGAGCAAGAGAGCGAGGGGGAAGGTCCCAGACTCTTCAACAACCACATCTCACATGAACTAAGAACTCACTTGTCATCAAAGGAATGGTGCTAAGCCATTCATGAGGGATCTGTCCCCATGATCCAATTACCTCCCACCAGGCCCCATTTCCAGCACTGGGAATCACAATTCAACATGAGATTTGGAGGAGATAAACATGCAAACCATATCACACATAATATGCCAACTATAAAACACTCTAACGCAGCCATTGATTAATCTCCTCAACATGTACATGAGGCAAAAGGAGAGAGTATTTATTAATCCTACATATATATGATGAAATAGAAAACAATGCTAACAATGATGTCAGTTTGTATAACACCATGTAGCTCCACCCATTTTGTCTTACTTGATGCTCACACTGACCCTGTAAGAAACAAAAAGTAGATATTATTATTTTTCTAAGTTTTTAAATGGCAAAACTAATACCAATAGGTAGACACTGGTAAACTTCATATAGTTACCAAAATGAAACATACAAATAATATGCTGTATCTTTAAAATATATATATTTGAGACAGTGTTATATGCTGGATCTTGTGTCAATATTTTGTGCTTCCAAAGTAACTTTGCCAAGGTCACAAAAGAAGAGAAATGGATTAAACTTTGCTCTTTTTCTGTCTAGCATATGCAGTATTTCTTGCAATCATTCCTATTATATAATTTGTCCTAGGTTTAAAATCAATTTAAACTAGATTTAAAATGAGTGTATTCTTTCAAAACAAAATTACTAAAACTGACTTTCAGATATTTGGTTTAATTCAAGAAACACTGATATTGATAGCCTAAGATGTTCAAGTCAGAAGTTTAAGGCATGATGACGAATTTAAAAATTAACAGTACATGTTTTCTCACTGCTATCTCCTCTCCTCCCTCCATATCACAGGGACTTGTAAGTTAATGCTGGTGGCAAGTTATTATAAATTGCTAATAATATAAAGCATATTTGCATAAATATTGTGATAAATATTCAGACAAAGCACTATGGGAGTGAAAAGGTTGTAAATGAAAAATGTGTTCTGATTAAAGTGATGTGGGAAGGTGTCTTAGTTGATGGCACTGAAGGGAAGTCAATGTAAATAGAAAACTACAGGACAGAGGATGTATAGGACATTCTAGAATTACCATGGTGAAATAGAAAATTCAGAGATTTGAGATTATACTCAGACAATTCATCACTACATCTAAGAGTAGAATTGTATAGGGTATGTTCAACAACGAGCATACTTTGAACCTTGAGAAAAACGTGTTGATCAACAGTTATAGATAGATGTGTATTAAGGTAGTCACATCAAATAAGTAGGAATGTCCATTGGAAAAAAAATCAAATTATATACATATGGTATAAATTGATAACACTGAATCGTGCAACAAAATATAGTGCTAACCAATATAAACAGTTGTCATAGACTTGAAGCAGAAACTGGGGAAATTCATCTCAAATATGCTGCTTTTGTGCTATAAATGAAAGGAAACTTTTGTCTGACATTATTGAAGCTTAATTTTAATAGACACCATTGTAAAATATGTAGTCATTTTTCTTGTCCTAACCATGAGGCAAAAATACATCTTTTTGAAAAATCTAACATAAATCAGAGATTACTATGTAACCTCATATTTGACAATTTAGAGAACTCAGAAGTATTTAAGACCTTAGATAACTATATTCCAGGCCTTCTAATGATCTATCTTTGAAGATTTATTAATCAGAGGTATATTCTATTTTATGAAGATTTTTTATATTTTGTAAAATTTCTGTCAAGTTTCTAGAACTGGAATGTAGTTTTCAAAAGAATGGTGTGGAAATTAAAATGTAATACTAAAAGAACAGGAATAATTTTTGTGTCTTTTATATTTTATAATATGCTCTCTACACAAATAACAGTTTTCATAGTATTCAGATGTTCTGTGCTGCTATATCCCAATTCTTACTTTATTGCAAAACCAATATTTTTTTCCTAAAGCTCCACTGTATCAGGTGACTTCTCTCCCAAGTAACTGTTACAGTTATTTTTTGTCCAACCACATCGACTTTCTTACAATTAAACCCCTATATGATCTGTTCATATATTTTCTAATTGCATATTCCCTCTTTCAAATCTTTACCATGTGCATGATCTCTGGTAAGATTATTTTTCAGACCATGTTTTGGATAGACCTAAGCTACCTATGCATTTGGCCACTGTGAACACTTATTCTATTGGTATCTACCAGCTGAATGCTTACATTTTATCATGACCTAACTCTGTCTTCACTAGGTCTTTTTAAAGAGATTTATTAACCATGCTAAAAACATGGCACATTTAAGTAACTTTCTTGTTTTCAAGGATATTACAGTTTAATCAGAGCAAATTAGAACTATTTATCAGTAAGTTTACCAATACTTAGAATTCTCTGGAATTCTATGGTATGCAAATGATGGCATGACCAAACCATATGTAAATGATGGCTGTATTCCAGGAGGGAGACGATCTGTTTTCAGGCAAGATATTAGACACATGGACACTGAATGTCCTCCCCCAAATGACCCCTATTTCTGCATATTAAGTGAACCAAGTGCAAAGGCAGTTCCTTACCACCCAACTCACGGCACCATAACCCCTGTACATTTGAAACTCAGGAAAGAGACATTACCAGGAAGCCTGGGCTTAAGTCATTAATCCCAAAGACTTTATTGTGTAATAATCCAGGGTACCCACAAGACTGACTCTTCCAGACAGTAAAGAATGCATTGTCTTATAAGGTTACCAGATCAAAGTGGACTTATACATTCCCTATAGATTTATTCAGTAATTATCTCTACATATAGTTACTGAGGCCTACTGTGTATTAGGCCCATGGAGGATCTCTGGTTACATACCATTTTGCGCTTTGAATTTTCCCATAATCTTGACTTACACGCCTGGGCACTGATTTTCAGATCCCAGCAGCTCTACACAAGTTTATAACATTCTACATGGTGAATTTGCCCATAGAATTAAATCTACTCAAAGTCTTCTTATTTGCTTTTCTCCTTTCACCCCACAGATATCCTGTCTTCATCGCTCCCAAAACAAAAGTACTTCCAGGGTCCAGTAGCAGATTCTGCTCTATAGTCCCAGGGCTACTAGCCGATTCAGTGCTGATGTGGCCTGGTCTCCAATGGATTTAAAGTAGAAAGAGGCTAAGCATGGTGGCTCACACCTGTAATCTCAGACCTTTGAAAGGCCAAGGTAGGATGATTTGATGCCAAGAGCATGAGACAAGACTGGGAAAAATAGCAAGATCCCATAACTACAAACAATTTTTTTTTTAATTAAGATGCCCCTGGAATCCTAGCTACTCAGTAGACTGAGGCAGGAGGATTGCTTGAGCTCAGGAGTTTGAGGCTGTAGTGAGCTATGATTGTACTACTGCACTCCAGCTTGGGTAACTGATATGGTTTAGCTCTGTGTCCCCACCCAAATCTCATCCTGAATTGTACTCCCATATTTCCAATGTGTTGTGGGAACAACTGGTCAAAAGATAATTTAATCATGTGGGCAGGTTCCCCCATACTGTTCTTGTGGTAGTAAATAAGTCTCATGAGATCTGATGGTTTTATTGGGGATTTCCACGTTTGCTTCTTTCTCACTCTCACTTTGCCTGCTGCCATCCCTGTAAGATGTGACTTGCTCCTCCTTGTCTTCCACCATGATTGTGAAGCTTTCTCAGCCATGTGGAACTGTGAGTCCAGTTAAACCTCTTTATTTTGTAAATTGCCCAGTCCCTGGTATATCTTAACAGCAGTATGAAAATGAACTAATACAGTAAATTAGTACAAGGAGAGTGGGGCGCTGCTGAGAAAATACCTGAAAATGTGGGTGCAACTTTGAAACTGAGTAACAGACAAAACTTGGAACAATTTGGAGGGCTCACGAGACAGGAAAATGTGGGAAAGTTTGGAACTTCCTAGAGACTTGTTGAATGGCTTTGCCCAAAATGCTGATAGCAATATGGACAATAAGTTCCAGCCTGAGGTGGTCTCAGATGGACATGAGGAACTTGTTGGGAACTGGAGCAAAGGTGACTCTTACTATGTTTTAACAAAGAGACTGTTAACAAGTTGCCCCTGCTCTAGATATTTGGGAACTTTCAACTTGGGAGAGATGATTTAGGGTATCCAGTGGAAGAAATTTCTAAGTAACAAAGCATTCAAGATGTGACTTGGGTGCTGTAAAAAGCATTCAGGTTTAAAAGGAAAACAGCATAGAAGTTTGAAAAATTTGCAGCCTGACAATGAGATAGAAAAGAAAATCCCATTTTCTGAGGAGAAATTCAAACTGACTGCAGTAATTTGCAAAAGTAATGGGGAGACAAATTTTAATCACCAAGGCAATGGGGAAAATGTCTCCAGACCATGTCAGAGACTTTCACAGCAGCCCCTCATATCACAGGCCTGGAGGCCTAGGGGGAAAAGTGATTTCGTGGGCTGGTCCCAGGATCCCAGAGCTGTGTGCAGCCTAGGGACTTGGTGACCTGCATCCCAGCCTCTCCAATGTAGAAGGACCAATGTAGAGCTCAGGCCATGGCTTCAGATGGTGCAGCTTCCACATGGCATTGAGACTGTAGGTGCACAGAAGTCAAGATTGAGGTTTGGGAAACTCTGCCTAGATTTCAGAAGATGTATGGAAATGCCTGCATGCCCAGGCAGAAGTTTGCTGTCGGGGTGGGGCTCTCAAGGAGAACCTCTGCTAGGGCAGTGTTGAAGGGAAATGTGGGGTCAGAGCCCACACACAGAGTCCCTACTGGGGCAGTGCCCAGTGGAGCTGTGAGAAGAAGGTCATTGTACTCCAGATCCCAGAATGGTAGATCCACTGACAGCTTGCACCAAGCACCTGGAAAATTCCACTGCAGACACTCAATGCCAGCCTATGAAAGCAGCTGGGAAGGAGGCTGGACCTTGCAAAGCCACAGGGGTGGAGCTGCCCAAGAGCATGGAGACCCACCTCTTGCATCAGTGTGACCTGGATGTGAGACATGGAGTTGATGGAGCTGGTTTTGGAGCTTTAAGATTTGACTGTCCCACTGGATTTCAGACATACATGGGCCCTGTAGCCCCTTTGTTTTGGCCAATTTGCCCATTTAGAATGGTTGTATTTACCCAATGTCTGTACCCCACTGTATCTAGGAAATAACTAGCTTGCTTTTGATTTTACAGGCTCATGGGCAGAAGGCACTTGCCTTGTCTCAGATGAGAGACTGGACTGTGGACTTTTGGGTTAATGCTGAAATGAGTTAAGACTTTGGCAGACTATTGGGAAGGCATGGTTGGTTTTGAAATGTGAGAACATGAAATTTGGCATGGGCCAGGGGTGGAATGATAGAGTTTGGCTCTGTGTCCCCAACCAAATCTCATCCTGAATTGTACTCCCATAATTCCCATGCATTGTGGGAGGGACCTGGCAGGAGATAACTTAATCATGTGGGCACTTTCCCCCATACTCATCCATGGTAGTGAATAAGTGTCATGAGATCTGATGGTTTTATCAGGGGTTTCTGCTTTTGTCTTCCTCACTTTCTCCTTGCCTTCTGCCATCCATGTAAGACGTGACTCGCTCCTCCTTGCCTTTTACCATGATTGTGAGGCTTCCCCAGGCATGTGGAACTGTGAGACCAATTAAACCTCTTTCTTTTGTAAATTGCCCAGTTTCGGGTATGACTTTATTAGCAGTGTGAAAGCAGACTAATATAGTAACAGAGGAAGATCATGTATCTATTAAATAAATACATTAGAAAGAAAAGGGATCTAGTAAGTTTTACCTGGGTGATTTAGGGCAAGATAATCAGTCTTACCAAATCTCAGTTTATTCCTCTTGAGGGAGAATAGTAATGCATGCCAGCTCCCATGATTTCATGAGAATAAAATGGAAAAAAAAAAAATATATATATATATATAAACACCTTGTTAACCATATTACACAATATCTATTACAAATAAAATTAATGCAAATAACATAACATGATATTTCCCCCTCAATTATTATTTAGTTCATCATTAGATTTTACACAGTACCTAGTCATGTACAACATAGATTGAACAGTGTAGTACGATGTAGTCATGAACTACAAACATGTAGCTAATGCACAGAACAATGGCTCGATTCAATGAAAGATGAAGTTTAAAATACTATATTGTTTTCTACATAGAAAAGACAAAACTCTGCCCAGATCTATTTTCTAGCCCAACACACAAAAAAGAGAAATGTCCCATTGTCTGAAATGCAAATGTCAAAACCTATACGAATTTCTATATTTCACTATTTGGGGCACTTGGCAACAAATGAACAACCCATCTGCCCCTAATTTGGTTAACAAGGAAGCAAATTCTGAGATGGATATTGGCAAGCAGAAGCCTAAGTTCCTTGGGGTCAACACTATGTGGAAGTAAAAGAAGAAAGAATGGATAGAGGAAGGTGCTGAAAATTGATGCAGATGCAAAGGACAACTTTGCTGACTGTTCAGGGGCTCTAAGCTGAAATGGCCCTTCCTAGTGGTCCTACTAAGGCAAGGGGGCCGGGATACATACCATGTAACTAACATGTAACTAACATGGATGCTGGTGGGCTGCTGGGGAGTGAGCACTAACATGGACCAAGTGGGTCCCTTCAGGGCAATATCCTAAGAGAGGCTTAGTATAGGACCATCATCTGGACACAACACTCCAAGATGCCTGAGGAATCCTGTTTTGGTCCTGAAGGGAGGAAAGTTTGTCTTATCACAACAGGCAGTAAAGCTCATTCCTCCCACAGTGCAGATTAACTTGTTTCTTAGAACAAATCCTAGAATCAGCTCCTCTAGGAATCTAATGTGGTGTTGATGTTTCACCTAATACTCATCATCTATCTTATTTTTGTATAAAAAAATTCAGAGAGGTATTATTCCACTGTCATATTACTCATCATAATCATGTAAAATTGGTAAAATATGCATATCAGAACCTTTCATAAACTCATTTAAAATGGAATTCATCATAATTGCTGGAACTATAAGTTGATTCCAATAAAAGTTATCTGAATATTTTAGATGTTACATTGCCCTGAAAAATTTTTTAGATTTTTAAATTCCTGGTTATTTTTCTAATTCCAGTCAGTCAGCTTCCTGCTTCCTTTCACTAATTGTTTTTGATTCAAAACTATTCCTCGGGCCATATTGAGATTTTGTGAGGCAGATACATGTGACTGGGTTTGTTTAATGCTACATTGATAAGCAAATAGGACAAGGTCTGTATCATGTACAAATATATTTGTGTATGTATTATATGCTTTTATGTATCATACATATGCTTATACATTATATATATTATGTATGTTTAATATACATTACATTTTTTATATATATATATGCTGAATGTTATGTCAATGTTTTGTACTCCCAAAGCAACTTTGTCAAGGTCACAAATGAAGTGACATGGATTAAACTTTGCTCTTTTGCCGTCTACCATATACAGGATTTCTTGAAATCATTCCTATGATAGAATTTGTCATAGTTTTAAAATGAGTTTAAAATGGATCTAAAAAAATATTTAAAATGAGTGTATTTTTTCAAAAAGAAGTATTAAACTGACTTTCAGATATTTTGTTTAAGTAAAAAATATTGATATTGATAGCCTAGGATGTTCAATTTAGATGTTTAAGGTATGATGATAAATTTAAAAGTAAACAGTACATGTTTTCCCACTGCTATCTCCTCTTCTTCCATATCACATGGACTTGTAAGTTAGTAGTGGTAAGTTATTATAAATTGCTAATAATATAAAGCATATTTGTATAAATATTATAACAAATATTCAGACAAAGCACTATGGGAGTGAAAGGGATATAAATTAAAAATGTGTTCTGATGAAAGAGACGTGGGAAAATGTTCAGTGCTACATTGATAAACAAATAACACAAGGTTTGTAGATATTAAATGCCCCACAAAGAGAAATTCAATATAAAATGCAAGATACTCAGTTAAATTTGAATTTCAGAAAAAACATAAATACATTTTTAGTACGAGTATGTCCCAATTGTTCATGTAAAACATTTATACTAAAAATGAGGAAGAAAAGAAAGGAAAAGAAAACTTCTTTATATGAAATTCAAATTTAATTTTATATCCTATATTTTTGTTGTCTCAATCTGGCAATGCCCTCCAAAAAACGATGACCTTTCATCGGTAATGAAAATTTCAAGTTTCACTTCAAACTCTATCTAGGTTTTTACACTGTGTCTCTCTCAACCTCAGTGCTACTGACATTTTGGGCCAGATAATTTTTCATTGTGAGAGGTTGTTCTATAAATTTTAGAGTATTTGACAGCATTTGTGACACCTACCCACTGGATTCCAGGAGCATCCCCCCATGTTGTGGCAACCAAAAATGTCGCCAGACATTGCTTAGTATCTCCAGGGACCAAAACATCTCCAGTTAAGAACCATTGATCTAGATTACACGAACTAAAGATACAACCAATTCTATCATCAGGATTATTCAGGGCAAATCTTCTCTTTTAGTTAGATAATTGAAGCAAACAAATACACAAACAAAAAATGACACACATGTAGATGTTTAAATCAGTTGCGCTTCATTCAGTGTGCAGCAGAAGTTTCTAGCTTATCTATTTGCTTTTATATTTGATTGCTTAAGAGCAGACCACGAAAACGCCTTCTGTTGTAACATCCTACTTGGAAAACTATTGATTCAATACTTACTACCAGAGCAGTCTTGGTCCAAAATATTTAGATACTGAAGCTACAGATACATGAAATGTATGTCCTACAACAGTTCTACATGGATTGAGAGGCAATAGGCCCTTGTGTAGCTCATTTGCTTTGGTTTCTGTCCTAAGACAAAGTGTAATTTAACATAATTGAAATAACAAGGATGTCTGCTGAGGTTTGTTTAATTCTATGAAAAACAACTGTAGGATAAAAATTTATTGCGGCACTATTCACAATAGCAAAGACTTGGAATCAACCCAAATGGCCATCAGTGACAGACTGGATTAAGAAAATGTGGCACACATACACCATGGAATACTATGCAGCCATAAAAAAGGATGAGTTTCTGTCCTTTGTAGGGACATGGATGCAGCTGGAAACCATCATTCTTAGCAAACTATCACAAGAACAGAAAACCAAACACCACATGTTCTCACTCATAGGTGGGAACTGAACAATGAGAACACTTGGACTCGGGAAGGGGAACATCACACACCGGGGCCTATCATGGGGAGGGGGGAGGGGGGAGGGATTGCACTGGGAGTTATACGTGATGTAAATGACGAGTTGATGGGTGCAGCACACCAACATGGCACAAGTATACATATGTAACAAACCTGCACGTTATGCACATGTACCCTAGAACTTTAAAGTATAATAATAATAAATAAATTTAAAAAAATAAAAAAAAATAACTGATCAAGGCCAGTGATAAAATATAATTTGTTTCTAATCAAATTATTATCAAAGAAGGCATGTAAGCTGCAGGGTGGAGACTTTGTTTTCCTCCCTACTCTACTTCCCAAACCCAGAGTGGTACCTGGTCCATAGTAGGCACTCAAAAATATTTTTCTATGAGTGAATCAGAGAATGAGTCAATGGGATGCAGCAATACATAGAGGTGACACAGTCGTATATAATACCATTGAGTAGACACACTGTCCAATCAAAGATAGCACATTTTCTAGAAGACAACATTAGCTTGCTTACAAGGTTGTATTGATTAAAAAAGACGTAAAACCCTTAACATTAATATGCTTAATAAGTGATTAAGCTCTTATGAAAATTAATATTGTCCTTCATTAAGACATACCACAGGATTCTAATTTCAACCAGTCAAGCTAAGTTTCTAGGTTAATTTGTAACTCTTAGAATTTAAGTATATGAATAGATAAGACAAAATAGGTCATATGCCTTTATCAAAATAACTGAGAAACTTCCCAGTGACAATGAGAGGGAGAGAACTTAAAAACGTATTTGAGAAAAGTATCACATTCTTTCTATTAAATACCAAATTTTGCTTTTAAAAATGCTTGTACAGAGTTGTGGGTGTACTGCTCACTATCTTTCTAAAGCTGAGAGAATTTTTGTAGTACTTAGCAATTTTGTACAATATAGCAATTAACTGTGCTCTAGCCTTCAGTATATTACCAGCAAGTAATTTCTCAAATACCAATGTTAATGAGGTTGATGAAGCCAGTTTATCATTTTGAAGACATCTGTTGAAACATCACTAATTGGAAAGAGAATATCAATCAAAATTTCTGAAACATCTCCTTCATAGTTTATTATGTAGAAACAATTACAATCTAGAAATATAAAATACATATAAAGTATAATTATGGCTTTTTTCTTATTCAAAGTTCAATACAAATATTCAGTCTTGGACACAAAAATTAAATGTATGCAAATGGCTTAAAAATCCTAGCCACTGCTTTATGTCTCTTTGCATCGAAATTAGAACAGGCATGGCAGGAGAGAACATCTTCATTCTCTAACCCTAAATTTGTGTTTTTATTTTCAACGAAGCACTGAAAGATATTACTATCCTAGAAGAAAGACAAAGGTGAAATCAGGTAAATTTCCTAGGGGGCCATCTTGCAATTGCAATACCTTTTTTTTTTTTTTTTTTTTTTTGAGACAGAGTCTTCCTCTGTCACCCGGGCTGGAGTGCAGTAGCGAAATCTCAGCTCATTGCCGCCTCCGCCTCTGGGGTTCAAGTGATTCTCCTGCCTCAGCCTCCTGAATAGCTGGGACTTCAGGCATATGGCGCAATTCTCGGCCTGGCTGATTGTTGTATTTAGTAGAGATGGAGTTTCACCATGTTGGCTAGGCTGGTCTCAAACTCCTGACCTCAAGTGATCCTCCCACCTCGGCCTCCCAAAGTGCTAGGATTACAGGCATGAGCCACCATGTCGGGCCTTGCAATAGTTTCTTAAACTGTGAGTCTAAATGTCATTATTGGTAAAATAAGAGTAATGGTGATTTACCCCCTTATTAATTAATGTCATGATGATCTTTAAAAACTATTTAGAATTGTGTTTGACAAATAGTTTCCTAAATGACAGGAAGTTACTGCCAGGCAAGTGGTTTTCCAAGAAATGTCAATTAATATATAAATATAACCATTTGGTTTGAAGTACACACTTTCTATGATTGTTTAAATTCTTGTTTTATATATCATAATGTTTTGTACATTTTGTAATCATTTTGTTTGCATATTTTAATGCAAACATAAACTTTTAGATGTGCAAATGTTTGCTACTGCTGTTTGTTGAGCACTGTAACAGTTCAGGTCAATACATTTAGTTCATCAACTGGGATTTAGTGAGTAGTTGACGAGTGCCAAAAATTGTGCTCAGATAAGCACAATTATATCAGATAAAGAAAAGTAAAACTCAGATAAAAGATGACCTCATTTCGGATAGTGAGACAGACAAGCAATCATTTTACATTTATGTGAAGAGCAATTTAGCACTTCTCTTATCAACCTTTTCTCCCTAGACTATAAAACCTGGACTCTAGGTTTTATGTTTGCCTACCTAAAAGACACATTTGAGTGTGTGTGTCTGTATGCTGCTTTGGTTTTGATGACTTAATAATGAAGAGGTCTTTTCCAAAGATGAATTTTATCTCTATTCCTAGATGTAGAATAGTTCTCTACATGGCCTTTTACCAATTCCCTTCCTTGCTTGTTCCTAAGAATAAGTGTAGAATGTGCTGGGAATGCAACGTTCTCAAATAGGGAGAGACTGGCCGAACACCTTGGGCTCTAATTTAGTCCCTTTTAGAAACACGATGTACTTTAACACTTCAGCCCAGTGCATCATGTGACCCCAAGGTATAAAACCCAAAGTGGGTGACTTTCCAGGGTCCCTCAGCAGCTGTGCAAATGGGACATATGCAGATTAATCTCCATCCACCCCAAGCAGCTTTCCCGAGCCTTGGAGGCCTGGATAGCAATACATCCTAGGTTGCCCCTTGCTGCCTGTCTGGAAGTAATGAACTTGTTTCAGGTAATTGTGTGTGGGGGTGTTTTGTTTCACTGCCCTCAGACAAGCTGGTCACTGGGGCACTGGATCACAACTGCTTTACACTGTAGCACCTAAGAAAACCAGAGGCAGCTTTTAAAACAGGAATTATTTACCATTCGACTACATATCAAAAAATACATTTGTTTAATCAACATTTATTGAGCACCCACTTAAGAGTTCTCATAAAAGTTGGGAGAGATAAAGATGTTTATCATGCATGACAGAAAGGATGGCATGTCTCCATTCTTTCAGAATTTACTGGATTCACAAATACACATCATACAAACAAACATATATATTGATAGAGCTAGAAGTATATATCTATAACTATACATGCTCTGAAATATTCATGCAAATTAATAGAGTAGTTTCCTTTTCAAAACATAAAATTTTAGCAAAAGAAGAAAAAATAAAATGTTTGCACACAATGAAGATCTCTTTGTAACCTTTTGAAAAACCATCTATACATTTGTGTATTTATTATACACATTATGTCTACCAGGTACCTTGCTGAGAAGTGGTTATAAAGAGACCCTATCCTTGGCTCAAGTTGATCTCTAACTAGGGCACACATCAACTTGAAAACAAAATTAAACCCCTCAATTTGATGCCTGCCCCCCAACTCTATCACCTCCCACTAACATAAGTAATTTTACATACCTACAACTGTTGGGAGTCATTAGTTTTGTAGAGAGAGTTAGGCAAAAATAAGTAAGTGCAATAAAGTGCTAGAAATCTTTACAAACTCCAACAAAGTCACAAGGGATTGTTTGAATAATTTTGTATTGTCAAATGAAGGTGTTTAACATTCTTTTTTTTTTTTTTTTTTTTTTTTTTTTTTTGAGACAAAGTTTAGCTCTTGCTGCCTAAGCTGAACTGCAATGGCACAATCTCAGCTCACTGAAACCTCCGTCTCCCAGGTTCAAGCGATTCTCCTGCCTCAGTCTCCCTAGTAGTTGGGATTACAGGAGAGCACCACCACACCCAGATAATTTTTTGTATTTTTAGTAGAAACGAGGTTTCACCATTATAGCCAGGATGGTCTCGAACTCCTGACCTCAGGTGATCTGCCTGCCTCAGCCTCCCAAAGTGCTGGGATTACAGGTGTGAGTCACTGCACCAAACCTTAATACTCTTAAATAAGAGACCTTTGCCAGAAATTTTGAGAAGTGAATAAAATAATCTAGCCTGCTTTCTCGGATATTGGTGGTGAAGAAGGGACAGGCAATTCAAAAGTGGGAGTTATGCTGTCCCAGGCAAAAATAAAAAAGGATAAATCAGTGTAGCACTTTCTGAAAACTACAAGTAGTTTTACATGAGTACAAAGTAGTTTGCAAAGGAAGTGGAAGATGTATATGAACCTGATTGCACACACAGAAACACCCACAAAGGCAAACATCTGCGCGCGTGCGCACACACACACACACACACACAAACACATAATCATGTCCACATTCATAGGATTGGCTAAAGAGTGTAGGCTCTCTCCCACGGGCGACATTGAATTGTCTGAAACTGGCAATAAAATAAACTTGTGTTTTTGAAAAACTTCCATGGCAGCAGTGTGGGAACTACATTAGAGGAATGTAAACTTCCAAGCCAGAATAGCAAATGGTGATTGAAGTAATCTCAGTGAATTAGATCATAAGAATATCAAAGAGAGAAAACCTACACTTTCAGAAGTTCAGGGAGCTTTCTTTCTTTCTTTCTTTCTCCATTTTTATTTTTTTGAGATGTGGTCTTGTTCTGTTGCCCAAGCTGGAGTGCAGTGATGCATTCATAGCATTCTTAGCTCACTGCAGCCCTTGAACTACTGGGCTCAAGCAGTCCTCCCACTTCACTCAGCCTCCCCAGTAGATAAGACCATGCCTATGCTTGAGCCCCCATGCCCAGCTGATTTGTAAATTTTATTTTTTTCAATGTAGAAACGGGGTCTTACTACATTGCCAGGGGTGGTCTTGAACTCCTAACCTCAAGTGATTCTCCCACCTCAACCTCCCAAAGTGCTAGGATTATAGATGTGGACCAGCCTCAATAGCTTTCTTAATAGACAAATGTGGTAATAAGAAATTTTTGTTCTCTAAAGTGAACATGCACACCTGATAGTCTTTGGTACCAGATTTGACATTCAGTTGCTGGGGGCTTGACATGTAGAATCTGTAGAAATGAGTTTTCTGATTTCCGCCATTGCCAGTGTAAAGAGAGAATGTAAAGATCTGTGCCAAATGTTCATGTGAACCAAACTTGGCCTGTTAAATATCTTAGCTCAGAAGTCTTGCTGTGCTATGCTCTTATTCACGGCTTTCTAAACAAAACATCAAATATTTTATTTTTAAGTTGTCATACCACAGCTGCAAAGGATTTTAAGTAACTGGCAAGTTGTGCATGAAAATTGATACTCAAAGGAATCTACTTATACAAAGGCTAACAAATGTGTAAATTTGCTTGAATGTGAATTTTGCTTACTTTTCAAGATTCTTACTTGGATTGTTAGTTTAATCCATAGGGTAGTAGATTTCTCTAGGCTATATTTCTTGCTATATTTAGAGTGATCCTGAGACAAATACCAGTTCAGCATAAAGATAATGATTCCAAAAAATCAGTCCAGAAGAAAAAGAAGTTTGTATGAAAGAGAAAATAATTGTTAAATTTCTGATAAATCTGGATACTTAAAAAGCATAGCAATATTTGGACAAGTCCAAGATTATTACTTATAGAGTCAGTCGTTAAAGATGATCAAATATTTTAAGATTAATTTCTTTTGTTTCAATGAACATTGAAAAGATTAGAACCACTTCTAATTTAGGACGAATGTCTTGTAATTTGCCCTATAGAATTTGATCTTTTTTCTTAAAGAGTAGCTTTGAATGGATACATGAAATCTCCATCCTTAAAAAAAAAAAAAAAAGGCATTAAAAATGTAGATTTATATGAGACAGAAAAATAAAAGCAGTAGTAATCTTTTTTTAATCCACAGCAATTATCACAGTCGATTGTTAATTAGTAAATTCATTGATTAAACCAATTTTCCTGCATCTACCAGCAAATAGAGTTTCTTTTCAGATTCTAGTGTCACTTCTTAACCTTTTCCAGTAACATTTCTTACACAACATTGGAACTCACTGCTTTTTCTTTCTCTTTATTACTAGATTTCCCTTTTCTCCCATGTTAAAAGTACACAATTACAATGAATAACATTTCTTTATAAGCATATTCCTTGGTCAGCATTTCCAGTTCAGTCAACACAACCAGGAAATTTCATCCAAGTTTGAAACAGAACTCTATGCTCTATTTAATCCATTTCCTCTTTATGCCATAAACACCCTCAGTGGATTATTTGGCTTTTTAAAATCTCTTAATGAAAGTAGACTCAGTATGCTATTCAAGTTTGTCAATTTCACCTGAGCACATGGCTAGAAATTTTTGCTTATATATAAATAAAATTATTATTTCTACATTATACATACCATATAAGCCTCCTTGGGCTGCCATAAAAAAGTACAACAGGTTGAGTGTGGTGACTCACACCTATAATCTCAGCACTTTGGGAAGCCAAGGTGTGTGGACTGCTTGAGCTCAATATAGTTCAAGACCAGCCTGGACAACATGGTAAAATTCATCTCTACAAAAAAAATACAAAAATTGTCATGGCATGGTGGCCCATGCCTAAGGTCCTAGCTACTCTGGAGGCTGAGATGAGAGGATGATTTGAGGCCAGAAAGGTCGAGGCTGCAGTGAGCTGAGATTGTGCCATTGCACTCCAGGTTGGGCAACAAAGCAAGAGCCTGAGAAAGAAAGAAAGAAAGAAAGAGAGAAAGAGAGAAAGAGAGAAAGAGAGAAAGAGAGAGAGAGAGAGAGAGAGAAAGAGAGAGAGAGAAAGAAAGAAAGAAAGAAAAGAAAAGAAAAGAAAAGAAAAGAAAAGAAAAGAAAAGAAAAGAAAAGAAAAGAAAAGAAAAGAAAAAAGAAAAGAAAGAAAGAAAGACAGAAAGACAACATAAAATAGTCTGGGTGACTTTAAGTAACATATTTTCTCACAGTTCCAAAGGCTAGAAGTACCAGATCAAGGTGCTGGCATGGTAGGCTTCATTCTGAGGCCTCTTCTCTCAGCTTGTAGGTGGCCAGCATCTCCACATGTGCTCTCATGAACTCTCCTTTGTGTGGAGAGAGAGAGAGAGAGAGAGAGAGAGAGAGAGAGAGAGAGAGAGAGCGCTCTTTGGTGTCGTTTCTTATGTAGACACTTATTCTATTGAATCAGGGGCCTACACTTATGACCTTATTTAACCTTATTGCTTACTCTAAATGCAGCTGACCTAAAGGTTAGAGCTTCAACATGAAATTTGAGAGAACACAAACATCAGGCCATAACATACACCAATTTGGCCCTGTGGAACTATATGAAAAAGTCTATTTCAGATGCCCTACAAAATTACACTGATTTGTTGACACATCTTATAAGATACCCTTTGACTGTCACATACCTCGCAGCATCTGACATGGTTTGGCTATGTCCCCATCCAAATTTCATCTTGAATTGTATTTCCCATAATTCCCACTTGATGTGGGTGGGACCTGGTGGGAGGTAATTAAATCATGAGGGTGGTTCCCCCATACTGTTCTCCTGGTAGTGAATAAATCTCATGAGATCTGATGATTTTATTAGGGGAAACCCCTCTTGCTTGGCTCTCATTTCCTCTTGCCTGCTGCCATGTAGGCTGTCCATACCTTTCACCTTCTACCATGATTGTGAGGCCTCCCCAGGCACGTGAAACTGTGAGTCCATTAAACTTATTTTTCTTTATAAGTTACCCAGCCTCAGGTATGTCTCCATCAGCAGCGTGAAAACAGACTAATACAGGATCTATAATTGTTCTTGCTAGGACAGCTCATTGGTATGTTTTCTTTGGGATCAGTTATTCATTCATGTTTCTTTTCCATTGAGGAGCCATGAAAAATTCTGAATTCTGCTTCTCCAGCCCCCTCTTTCCATACCCAAGAATAAGTAAGTACAGTATATCAGAAAACAGGTTAGTGAACTTCCCCTAGACAACATTTCACCAAAAAATAAAATTTTTCATGGAAAGTCATCTAAAAGAAGGCTCCCCCTGCACTGTATAAAAGATTAAGGTGTCATGTCTTTGGAATATTGATGAGAAAAGGATGAAAACGTTCCTTCTAAGAAGCTGTTTTCCTCCGTCCCAAAGTTGGTGGCTGGCAGTCTGGCATCTTAGTTTACATCTCGGACATTAAACCTTGGCTATAAATATACCTAATGGGGTTTTCAATAGTTTTGTTTATCTCCCCGAGGACAGAAGAAACCTGCTGCTTCGAAATGTCAGATCTTAAACCTTGTTTCTGTGAGTTGTTTTTATTTATGTTCCATCTTGTGTTTCTCTGAAGCACACACAAAAGTCAACTTCAAAGAGCTATTTGTCATATTTGAAATTTTTAAGTAGTTAAGCTTTAGTTTGAAGAACCACCTGGAAATTACAGACAGGCAGTACATCTAGCACAATAAAACCAGAATATGAATATCTAACGTATTTTCCATCATAATTTTATATTTCAGAAAACCAAGCAAACCTGACATAATACGGCATCATAAATGTAACACAGCATAATATCATGTAACATTGTAAAATTGTACTTTATTCATGTTCTACTGTGATTTTGTTTGTGTTTACCATTGTATTATTTTCAAAAATGGCAGAAATTGTATAACATAGTTAGCATCTTTTCATATACAGGAGTTCTAGGTAATGAATGAAATTAGTACTGAATCTCAAACAAGAAAAGAGGGTTTTTTTTATCTACCATCAAAGCTAGATTTTCTTGTTTGAATCTGATGCCCCCGTTTGTTTTCTTAAATTGTAACAAGCATTAATATCACCAATTCATGCTCTCTGCAAGAGTTATTTAGCTAAGCCAGAATCATAGAATATTATAAGTAATATTACTTATATATATGAGAGAGTAAATCTCTCTCAAATATCTAATTTTGCAGAGGTACCTTAGAAAATGAGGCCAAAAAAAAAAAAAAAGTCAAAGAAAAAGAAAATGAGGTCATAGAGCCATTGAATGGCAAAGCGAAGACATGACCTAGCATTTCAGTCTCTTAATACTACGTAAGAGATGCCCTGGACCACGTCCCCAAATTTCTTATTCCCTTATAGTAGTTTATTTTTTCTTCATAATCACTTGGTACTTTTCTAACCTATTATTAAATTATTTATTTACTCTTTATTATTATAGTCCCTATCCTCTAATACCATGTAAGTTCAACAGGACAAGGCCTCCTTTATGTATTGTTTACCGATATATTCTGAGTGTCTACAAAGTGCTCAATAAATATTTATTAATGAATAAATTAAGGATTGAGTAGTGCCTAAAATGTTAATAATTGTAGGGCCATTCATTTTTTTATCCTGCATACATTTACTTGGTAACTACTGCTTTTCTAATACTGTCCTACACATTGAGTTTAAAATAATAAAGAAATCAAACATGACCTCTCTACTCATGGTACATACAATGTATTTGGAAGGCTGAATATTAAACAGGTAAATATAACAATTAATATACAATTGAAATTAATACTTAGTGAAAGAAAGACAAATAGGAATAAACAGTAGTGCCCAACTTCAGAGTGGATTTTCAGTAGATGATGAGAATTGAAGAATAAAGAGGAGATAGCAAAACAAAAGAGAATGCCTGTCAAGATACATGCAGTTCCAGTTATCAGGGTTAACTCTGTGCTTCTGTATTAAATTTTCCACATATGCAGATAAATTACTGTATTTAAAACAACATGATTTAATGTTAAAGTACACTATTAAACAAGTAATGTAAGCACACTGTTAAGCAAGTGATTATAATCTTCTAATCTCCACTAGTACCACTCCACTTTATATAATAAATGAAATCTACATTTTATTCTGCTTCCTTTTTTTAAGGATGGAGTTTTCATGTATCCATTCAAAGCTACTCTTTAAGAAACGAATCTTCCATTTATTATATAAAATGGAATGATACTAGTGGAGATTAGAAGATTATAATGGGTGGTTCTCTTTTCTTTGTTTCCTGTCATCTTGGGGAGATTTTTCTCTCTAGTGCTTTTACACATGACCTACCTATAAATTGACTAGTAGATTTACATATCACCCTAACTCCCATCAGCTACTTAATATTTTAAATCTCATCATGATATGATTTTCTTTTTAATTCCCTGTTGTCTCGTTGACTTCATTCTCATTTAAAACCACTTATCCTTAGGTTAACATAAGTGGCTTACTGCATTCAGCTAATAACCAAGCAAAAGCTGGACAAATGTTTTAGATAATATTGCTTTTAATATACTCCTGGGATAACCTTGGATATATTTTATATTTAGCTAAACAGTGAGAGTGATTATTAATTTTATCTCAAGAATGTCTAGTAATTGGAAGATTGTTTTCTGAATACAGTTTATATTAACAACCTTACATGTTTAAAGTCCTTTTATTTGTTCCAAACAGTTGAGAAGGATATGATAGACACTCTGATGTTTTTGTATATGTGAAGAAACACGGATTTCGAGGTAATTTGCTTGTTCAAAGTCATACACAGGTAATTCAACTCAGATTTCTTAACCCCAAATCTAGGATTCTTTTAATTGAACTTTATGTCTAAAGGCAATTTAATGGAGAATGCGGGAGAAGAAAATGCAGTATTCAGGAGTATACTTAGTTGGGAAGAATTATGAAATACTTATCGTATTATCTATGAAGCAAAATGCAAGAACAAAAACAAAAGGAAAGAGAGTAAGATTTCTTGTGTTTACATCTGTGTACATCAGTTAGTTAGAATGAATGTTCCATATTACATAAAAAGAAAAACAACAGAAAGCCAATGAATGCAAACAGAAAAGCAAAGATAGAAAGAATAAGAGTTTAATCTTTTGCACTGTTTCTTTCTTCTTTCTCTATTCAGAAATTTTAGTCTAATGGAATTTCCTAAAGTTATTTATTTGATAATTGTATAGATTTTTTAAAAATTCCCAGATACTTCTTTTAAATACAACTTGAAGACAGTGAAATATTACATTGATTAGAAAAATGTGATGATGTTTGAATACATTAATGAATATAAGAATTCCAACAGAACTGACGAAAACATAGTCATATCAGAAAAGGTCAAATATCTAAAACAAAATCGAATAATAGTTAATCCACTTTCTGATAAAATATAAGTTATATGGTAGAAATCTTTCTTCTTATGCATTGGCTTCATATCCAACATGTGAAATGCCCCTAGATAATTCTGGATAAATCTCTTAATTAACCTCTCTGTGGATCAGTTTATGTAAATATACATACTTAACAAAATAATCTGATATTTATTCAAACCCTAAAAGCTGAATAAAGCATGAAAAATCTAGCTATCAGAAAATAAATCCGGGCCTACTCAGCTGTTTTCATAGAAAACTAGCCATTTCAACATTACACATTTCATTTGATTACTTTTCACTGAAAAATCTTTCTGTACAAAATATCTTCTTTAAAACTGTACAGATGAAACCAGATTATGATAATATGGACTGGGAAAATTTGGTAAAGTACCTTCAAAACTCCTGATTCTCTTTCATCAGTTATAAAGTAAACTTGAGGTCTTTGCCAATTTGGATTGAGTTTCTTAAAGGGATAAACCAACATAAGGCAGGACCCAAGAGAGGTGGAATTACAACTAAAATATTTGTATAGGAAATGAATAAATATACACTTATCAAAAAAATTGTGGTTAGCACTTTGAAATTCAAAAACAGGGCATAAAAAAGGGAAACTGCAGACAATCTCTATGACTGTAACTGTTTTTAAGTATTAGTTACTAAAGAGAAAGAGAGAGAGTTCAAGAGAAAGACAAGGCTTAAATGCAAAATCACTGCTTTTGTCTCTTACACATTACATATATAGAATCATAGCAACAAATATTTCCAAAAAGCAATTACTATGTCCAATTTAAACTGGGATGGTAGAGACTGATGTACACAATAAACAAATAAGAACAAAACCAGTAACAAATATAACAATTTCCACAACACAAATATCATTATATGACTTTTTTTCCTTTGGAAAGGTGTATAATCAATAGAAAGGCTAAGAAAACCTACAGTAACTATTCTGGAAGATAAAAACATGTCAATTTAATAATCAATTATTCTTTCACAGAATTCAAACTTCTAGGGACACTTTAGCTCTGGGAAAATCATCATTTGTATCTTTCAGATCAAAAGATTTTACATTATTTTGGCTCAATATTAGGTCATTTATCAAAGATATTCATCACTGTTAATTTCCTGGGCCTGCTTTAACAAAATCCACAAACTGAGTGGTTTAAAACAACAGAAATTAATTTTCTTCTAGTTCTGTAGGCCAGAAGTTCAAAGTCAGAGTGCTGGCAGGGCCATGCTTCCTCCAAAACCTGTAGGGGAATCCTTCCTTGCCCCTATGTAGCTTATGGTGGTTTGCCAACAATCTTTAGTGGTATAGATGCATTTAGACTTGGAAATATATCACTGCAATCCTGTGCTTTCACATGGCATTCTGTGTCTTCATATTATCTTGTCTCTGTATGCATCTCTATGTCCTAGTTTTTCCCTTTTGTAGGGATATCAATCATATTGGATGAGGGCCCACTCTAATGATCTCATCTTAACTTGGTTAAATCTGCAATGAACTTATTTCCAAATAAGGTCATATTTGGAGGTTAGGGGTCCTAGTCTTAAGGGTTAGGGCTAAAATATATAATTTTTGAGAGACAAAATTCAAAGAACAACAATTCTATTTCTTTGCCTAAAAGGTAATACTCATTGTAAAATATTTACAAAAGAACTAAAAGGAAGTAAAAATCACATAATTCCACAGAAGCACTATTAATATTTGTGCAGCAGTTTCTTTTCTGCTTTCTTTACACATATATGTGAATGAATACATGTAAATATGTATGTATTGACTTCAGATTCTATAAGCAAGCTGGCTTCACTTCTCCTCAACCACCACAGGAAACAAAACAAAACAAATACATAGCACTAAGATTATCACTAGAAATATCCCATAATTGAAATATGAAGATGAGACAGTTTATGGAACCATAGAGAAGAGAAAAATCTCCAAGCAGAAAGTAAGAGAATCAGACGTTCACATGTGCAATATCAATCCTCCCATTCTGAATAGCACAAAAATATAGAAAATCTTCCCCCAGCTCACTTTTTCTACCTGAAAAGGTGGACAACTAGCTTCTTCACCATCTTTGTTTCCCTGACAGGGAACCTATCCCTGCTTAAACCCACTGGAAGTATCACAAGTTCTTGAAGAAAGAAATATTCCTGAGGACAGGGAGAGACAAAGGGAGAAGGTGGGACTATTATCCTCAGACCTGGAAACTGTACTTTCACTCATTCAAAGAAAGTACCAAATCAGTGCGGTCATTCGGCAGCACCATGCTATCAGAGGTCCATCGAACAGGTTCCCTTGGCATGAACCCCTTGCTAGCCTTCCCACACTGACCGGATAACCCCTTTGGAGCCTCCTCCATTCTGGAATGGTAGTGCTTCAATTATTTACTAGAGAAAAGAATAACTTGGGCATAATGCATCACCTAGAGCTGAAAAGAAGGCAGTGAACAAATGGTAAAAAACTGTAAGCAAATATATTCAATAAAAATCAAAATGAGTCAGACTGAGAAATAAACAACTCTTTAATGCAAAGACATAGATGTACATCGCCAAGAAATAACAGCAAACAGGAAACTATTATGGAATGGTTTCAAAACCCAAGTGGACAAAGCAAGGAACCAGTAACTGATTCTAATAAGGTGGTGATATGTGAGCTTTCTGATCAATAATTCAATATGGTAGTTTTAAAGAAACCAGTAATCTCCAGGATGACATGGAAAAGCAATTTAGAAATTTGTCAGATAAATTTAACCGAGATTTAAATGACTTTTAAAAATCAGACAGAAATCATACAACTGAAATATAATTTTTGAATTGAAACATTTATTACAGGCTCTCAACAATGGAAAGAATCAAATAGGAAAAGGATCGGTGACCTTCGTTTACAGGCTATTTGAAAATATAGCTCAAGGATAAAAAATAAGAAAATAATAAAAAATAAAAAGATCACCTATCATATGAAAAAAACCCTCAAAATATCAAATCTAAAAATTATTGGTGTTTAACAGAAAGTTGAGCAAGAATGAGGGGTTTCAGAAAGGTAATTCCAAGTAATAATAACAGAAAACTTTCCCAAACATGAAAAAGATATAAATAGCCAGGTAGAGGAAGGTCTGAGAAGACAAACATAAGTGACCAAAATCAGACTCCCCTAAGACATATAATACTCAAACTCTCAAAGGCCAGGACAATGAGAAAATCCTAAAAGCAGCAAAAGGGGGAAATAACAAATAAAGCTGCCCCAATTTATCTGCCCCAACAGACTCTCAACAGAAATCATACAGGCCAGAAAGGAGTTGAATGGCATTTTCAAAATGCTGAAAGAAAAAAAATAAATAAATAACTGCCATTCAAGAACACTGTGTCCAGCTAAGCTATCCTTCAAATACAAAGACTGGGTAAAGTCTTTCCCAGACCAACAGACGCTTGAGAAATGTTACCACCAGCACATCCATCTTATAAGAAATGCTAAAGAGTGTTCTTCAGTCTGAAAGAAAAAAAATAATAATAATAATGTGCAAGAAAAAAATAACAAACATGCAGAAAAATGTGCAGGAAAAAAATAGACAAAAAATATTGGAAGGTATAAAACCCATTGGTAAAATTAAGTACATGGATAAATTTGGAATACACTAATATTATAATTTTAATTTTATAATCCACTCTTAACAGGCAAATCTATCAAAATCAAGAATAGCCACAGCAACTTGTTAAGAGACAGATAATATAAAATATGTAGCTGAGACAAGTGATACACAAAATGTGGGGAAAATGAAGCTGAATTGTGGAAGTTTTTTTTGTTTTTGTTTGTTTTTGTTCTTTTCTTTGAAATCTAAAATAAGTTGTCATATCTTTAAAATAATTTGTTATACTATAAGACGTTTTTGTGCCTCTCATAGTAGATACAATGCAAAAGCCAAAATAAATTTCCTAAAAATAAAAAAAAGAATTAAAACACATTCCTAGAAAAAAGTCAATCACAAAGGAAGACAGTAAGAACAGAAGAAAGGAGTTACAAAAAATAAAGAAAAAAGTGACAAAATGACAGTAGTAAGTCCTTAGTTATCAGTAATAACACTAAATGTAAATAAACTCAATTCTCCAATTAAAAGACATAGATTGGGTAATGAATAAAGAAATAAGACCCAACTATAAGAAACCCACCTCACCTATAAAGACACACATGGGCTGAAAGTGAAAGGTTAGAGATGATATTCCATGCAACTGGAATATCCATAGCCACAGATAAAATAGAATAAAACTCAAAGACTGTAAAAACAAAACTAGGCCACTGTATAATGATAAAGTTGTGAATTTATCAAGAAGATATAACAATTACAAGTCTTTATGTATCCAACACCACAGATCCCTAGCATACAAAATGAATATTAATACATATAAAGGGTGAGAGAGACAGCAACACAGTATTAGTTAGAAACTTTCACATCCCACTCTCAGTAATTGTATTAGTCCATTCTCACATTGCTGTAAAAAAAATACCAGAAACTGGGTAATTTATAAAGAAAAGAACTTTAACTGACTCATGGTTCTGTACTCTGCACAGAAAGCATAGCAGCTTCTGCTTCTGGGGAGGTCTCTGGAAACTAACAATCAGGGTGAAAAGTGAAGGGAAAGCAGGCACATCTTCCATGGCCAGAGCAGTAGCAAGAGAAAAAGAAGGGAGATGCCACATACTTTTAAACAACCAGATCTCATGAGAACTCACTTACTCAAAATCATGAGAAAAGCTCCAGGAGATCGTGCCAAACTATTCATGAAAACTTTGCCCCCATGATCCAATCACCTCCCATCAGGCCTCACCTCCAACATCAGGGATCACATGATATTTGCTCAGGAACACAGATCTAAACGATGTTATTATGGACAGATCATCTAGACAGAAATTCAGCAAAGAAACATTGAGGTTAAACTACACATTAAACCTCATAGTTCTAACACATTAAACCTCATAGTTCTAACTGACATCTACAGAAGATTCCATTCAATTGCTGTCGAATACACCTTCTTTTCATCAGCACATGGAACATTCTCCAAAATAAACCCTATTTGGGGCCACAAAATGAGTCTGAACAAATTCAAAAAAGTCAAACATTCTAACAATTATTGGATACAAGAAAAGTGGTAGAAAGACAGACATTTATAGCAATAAATGCTTGTATCAAAAAAGTGGAAAGGCTTCACATAATAGCCTAACAGTGCACCTCGAGGAATTAGCAAAGCAAAAGCAAACTAAGGCTCAAATTAGTGGGAAAAAAAAAATAAAGTTTCAGAGGGCCAGGTGAGGTGGCTCACACCTGTAATCCCAGCATTTTGGGAGGTCGAGGCAGGTGGATCACCTGAGGTTGAGAGTTTGAGACCAGCCTGACCAAAATGGAGAAACCCATCTCTACTAAAAATACAAAATTAGCTTAGAGTGATGGTGCATGCCTGTAACCTCCGTTACTTGGGAGGCTGAGACAGAAGAATCACTTGAACCCAGGAGGCGAAGGTGGCCATGAGCCCAGATTGCGCCATTGCATCCCAGCCTGGGCAAAAAGAATGAAACTCTGTCCACCTCAAAAAAAAAAAAAAAAAAAAAAAAAAAAAAAAAAATTCAGAGGATAAACAAATAAAAATGAGGCCAAAAAATACAAAAGATCAACAAGATGAAAAGTTTTTTGAAAAGATAAACAAAATTGGGAAACCTTTAGCTAGACTAAAGAAAAAAGAGAGGCCCCAAATAAATAATATCAGAAATAAAAAACGAGACAAAACAATTGAGACCACAGAAACACAAGGAATACTCAGAGACTATTGTGTACAGCTATATGCCAATAAATTGGAAAATCTAGGATAAATAGATACATTCTTGGACACATACAGCCTACCATGGCAAAGCAGACAATCTCAATAAACCAATATGAAGTAACATGATGAGTGCTTTAATAAAACATTTCTTATCAAAGAAAAACCAAGGACCCGATAGCTTTACTACTTAATTTTACCAAACACTTAAAGAAGAACTAACACCAGTTCTACTCAAACTCTTCAGAAAAATGGAGGAGAAGGGACTACATCCATACACATCCTATGAGGCCAGCATTACCCTGATATCAAAACTAGCGAAGAACACAACAAAAAAGGTAAACAACAGGCCAAAACCATTGATGAACATAGATGCAAAAATCTTCAAAAAAATCAAATTCAACAAAACATTAAAAACGTCACTTACCATGATCAAGTGAGATTCATCTCAGGGATGCAAGGATGGATTAACATTAAAAAATCAATAAATATGTTACATTACATTAACCAATAACAAAAAATATATAATCATTTTAATAAATGCTAAAAAAGAATTCAGTAATATTCACCTTGTCTTTATGATAAAAACCTTCATCAAACTGTGTATAGAAGGAACATACATCAAAGTAATAAAGGTTATATAAGACAAACCAACAGCTAACATAATACTGAACAGGAAAAAAATCGAAGGTCTTTCTTCTAAGATCTGGAAAAGAAAAAGGATACTCACTTTTATCACTTTTATTCAACATAGTACTGAAAGTCCTGGCCAGAGCAATTAGGCAAGAGGAAAAAAAAAATAGCATCCAAATTGAAAAGGAAGAAGTCAAGTTAGCTTTGTTAATAGATGACTTAACATTACACTTACTAAAACCTAAAGACTACTGAAATACTGCTAGTACTGATAAATTCAATAAGGTTATAGAATACAAAATCAACATACAAAAATCATTATCATTTGTATATATCAACATCAAACAATCTGAAAAAGTAATTAAGAAATCAATTCCATTTACAGTAGCTACAGAGAATAACATAAATATATAGGAATTAACGTAATCAAATAAGTAGACATTCTACACAAGGAAAATTATAATAACATTGACAAAAGGAAATGAAGATGACACAAAAAAATGGAAAGATAGTCCATGCTCATCAATTGGGAGAATTTATATTGTTAAAATAACTATTACCCAAAGTATTTTACAAATTTAGTGCAATTCCTATCAAAATAACAATGACCACCTTTTTTGCAGAAATGGAAAAAATATACTAACATTTATATAGAACTACAAAATACCCTGAATAGAAAAAGCAATCCTGAGCAAAAAGAACACACCTAAAGGCATCATACTAATATTTACTACAAAGCTCTAGTAATCCAAGTCAGTGTGGTATTGACATGTAAATAGACACATGGAATAATGAAACAGAATAGAGAACTCAGATATAAATTGCCACATTTACAGTCAACTCATCTTCAGTCAAGACACCAAGAACATACCATGGAGAAAGGACAGTCTGTTCAATAAAAAGTGCTGGGAAAACTGCATAATTATATGCAGAAGAATGAAACTAGACTACTATCTCTCACCAGAAACAAATATCAAATAAAAATGGATTCAAGACTTAAATCTAAGATCTGAAACAATGAAATTAATGGAAAAAAAAATTCAGAAAACTCCCCAGGATATATAGATCTGGGCAAAGATTTCTTGAGTAATACCTCAAAAGCACAGGCAACCAAAGCAAAAATAGTCTAATGAGATCACATCTAATTAAAAAGCTGCTACACAGCAAAAACAAACAACATAGGAGACAACCTACAGAATTTGAGAAAATATTTGCAAACTACTCAAACAACTGAATAACCAGAGAAGCCAATAAAGTAAAACATTGGCAAAATATCTGAATAGATATTTCTCAAGAGAAGACATACAAATGGCCAACAGGGATATGAAAAATGCCTATCATCACTAATCATAAGAGAAATACCAATCAAAACCACAATGTCATCTCACCCTAGTAAAAGTAAATTATGTTAATTATGTTAAGAAGACAGACAATGACAGATAGTGCAGAGACATGGGAAAAGGAGAACACCGTTCCCCTTTGTTGCACCGTCCCACCATTGTTGCACACTGGTGGGAATGTATAAAATAGGAGAGCCACTATGGGGAATCATATGCTTGGTCCTCAAAACACTGAGAATAAAATTTTCATATGATCCAGCAGTTTAACTACTGGGTATATATCCAAAAAAAAAAAAAAGAAAATCAATATATTGAAAAGACATTTGCACACCTGTGTTTATAGCAGAAATATTCACAATAGCCAAACTATAAAAGCAACCTAAGTGCCCATCAACAGCTGAGTAAAGAAAATGTAGCATATATACACAATGGAATATTATTCTGCCATGAAGAAGAATAAAATCCTGTCATTTGCAGCAAAACAGATGAGACTGGAGATCATTTTGTTAAGTGAAAGAAGCCAAGCACAGAAATACTAATATTTCATGTTCTCACTCATATGTGGGAGCTAAAGAAGTGAATGTCATGAAGCTAAGAGTAAACTAGTGATTACCAGAGGCCAGGGAAGGCAGGGGATTGAAGGATTCAGAGAAGTTGATTAATGTGTACAAATATACAGTTCAATAGAAGAAATAAATTTTGGTGTTAGATAGACCAATAGGGTGACTACAGTTTACAATAATCGATTGTTTATTTCAAAATAAACTAGAAAAGGAGAATTCAAATGGTTCTAGCATAAAGAAAAGATGAATATTTAAAGTAATGAATATATGAAGTCCACTGATTTGACCTTCACAAATTATATGAAGGTATTAAATTTTCACAGGCACTCTGAAACTATGTACATTTATTTTTCATCACTAAAATATATGTATATATGCGTTACATATTGCACATATGTGAACATATTAAATACATACCTTATAATATTTTTCACTGGAGTGTATTTAATTCATATAAATATCTAAATATTGTTAAAAACTGTGATTTTGGCCGGGCGCGGTGGCTCACGCCTGTAATCCCAGCACCTTGGGAGGCCGAGGCGGGCGGATCACGAAGTCAGGAGATCGAGACCATCCTGGCTAACACGGTGAAACCCCGTCTCTACCAAAAATACAAAAAATTAGCTGGGCATGGCGGCAGGCGCCTGGAGTCCCAGCCACTCGGGAGGCTGAGGCAGGAGAATGGCGTGAACCCGGGAGGCGGAGCTTGCAGTGAGCGGAGATCACGCTACTGCACTCCAGCCTGGGCGACAGAGCAAGACTCCATCTCAAAAAAACAAAACAAAACTGTGATTTTAATGATTATGCATTTCTACTATAATTATATCTTAACAATGAGCATTAGAACTAATAAAATCACAAGATCTCCTCAGGTATATTTTTGTATCTCATCTCTTATTATTAACCCATAATAAAACCTTAGTGGTAGAATTTTGGTTTAAAACACAACTAAAAAAATCTTACGGATTCAGCCATATAATCTGCAATTAGGATCCTCTATCTGGTATCATTTTACATTTCTAACATCTGTCAGCAAAATTGCCCCGTTTACTGAACTCACAATATTTATGTGCTATAGTATCTAATAATTTATCAATTGGATTGGTTAAAGCTGCCATTTTAAAATTAATTCATATAGCTTATTGATGAGGTTAACTTATTTTAATATATTATTTTCTATGTCTTTGCCTTAGTGAATTCTTTCAAGTTTTTTGTCCATCGTCTATTAGTCTACTAAGATACTTGTTTTCTATGATGAAAGACTTTAAAAATAAGGATCATAATAATCTTTTTAAATATGTGTTTTGTTCTCTTCATATTTTATCTTTTGCTTCTTATTTTATTCTATGAATTTTCTGCAGACCCATTTATCTTGTAAGAAATATCTCTTTTATTTTAGAGATTTTTTTAGTTAAATATTGTTAAATAGAACTTTCTTTAAGCCAAATATTAGTAAATATTAACTTACATTCTTCTCTCATATATATAGTTGTATAATAAAGAATACTTTATATATATGTATATAATTTTTTAAATCTCTAGCTTATCTCCCTTTAATTTATCTTAAGGCTTAATGCATTATATTAAGCTGGTACTAAATTTTTGCTTTCTCCAAAAGGTAACAAGTTTATTAAAGATCAGTTTATTTAAAAATATATACTTTTGCCTTACTGATTAGAAATTCTTTTGTCAAATACTCAACTTTTATAATACTTAGAGAGGTTTTTAGTCTTTACTTTTCTCTTTTAATTCACCAACTTTGCTATTCTAGATCTGGTAAAGTGCAGACACCTCTGTTTATTATAGTTTTAGAGTACATGGTTTTCATAGCTTTTTGTGTATTTTTTCAAAATGTTTTCAAGATATTATCCACAAAACCTCTTCCAGGTACAGATGTTGCCTTTATTACACACCTTAATAAATAAGCTATTTAATTAATTTTATGGTTCTTCTTTTTTGTGTGTGTGTGCATGGTCTTTAGAAGTAGACATAGTTAGGTATGGATACAGGCGTTTTCACCTCTAGATTACCTCTTTATGCCAATTACTTAAACACTATATATCTCAACCACCTCATATGTGAATGAAAATAACAAGAGTATCTGCTTCGTAGGGTACAATCATAGGTAAAAATGGCATAACGCACATAAAACACTTAGCGTGGAACATGGCACATGGCAACTGAACAGCAAATAGTGAAAATTTTGTTTTGGTTGATTTAGTTGTTGGTGGTACCACTCTGCAAATGCCTGTGTAGTCCAAGCAAACATACTGCTGTATCATTCTTGTGGACTTCAATCAACTCATCACATATTTGTGGTTTTCTAATGAGTCTAATGCTTATAATAAGAACAATATAAATATCAAATAGCACTAAAGATATTTTTCTAAAAACTCTTGAATACTCACTTCTGAGATGAAGATGAATCTAAAATTAGTTTCATTATTTTAGACAGACCTAAAACTAATGTGCCTCTGTATCACTTTTACTAAATTATCCTGTCATAACACACAATTTCCAAATATCAGTGATTTATAACAGTAAATGTTTATATTTTGCTTTTGCCATGTCAGTTCTACATTGGTTAAAATTTTGCCCTGTGTGTCTTCTTCTTCCTGAACTGGAAAAATAAAAAAATGATTTGGGCCATTCTTTTATTGTGGCCAATTTTTTATTTTTATTATTATTATATTTTAAGTTCTAGGTTACATGTGCACAACGTGCAGGTTTGTTACATATGTATACATGTGCCGTGTTGGTTTGCTGCACCCATTAACTTGTCATTTACATTAGGTATTTCTCCTAATGCTATCCCTTATCCCTCCACCCTATGAAAACCCTGGTGTGTGATGTTCCCCGCCCTGTGTCCATGTGATCTCATTGTTCAATTCCCACCTATGAGTGAGAGCATGCAGTGTTTGGTTTTCTGTCCTTGTGACAGTTCGCTGAGAATAATGTTTTCCAGCTTCATCCATGTCCCTACAAAGGACATGAACTCATCCTTTTTTATGGCTGCATAGTATTCCATGGTGCATATGTGCCACATTTTCTTTATCGAGTCTATCATTGATGGACATTTGGGTTGGTTCCAAGTCTTTGCTACTGTGAATAGTGTATTGTGGCTGATATTTTTTAAAAATAGATTAAATCCATAATGGCTATTAAAAGCTCATGTGAGTAAGAGTCACATGATGCTTTCTCTCACAATCCATTGACCAAACAAATTATATGAGCAAACCTCATATTAATGGGGTAGATAAGTATAATTTTATAATAGATAGATGAAGTAAATAATTGGGAGTATTGGTAACCTACTACTGCTATTTTTTTTAAATAAAATGTATCAAAAAGCCAGAGAGAAAAATGATTATTTTTCACCAGTTCAGTGTGGTCAAATGTCAAGAATATCTACTCAAAAATTTAAAATAAAGCTAAGAGTAAAACAAAAATAGCCCTTCACCCAATTGTTTTCTGAAGAAAAAAAAAAATTCTAAGTGTCAGTTCTTTTAAGTAGCTGTAACAAGGTCCCATAAATTGAGTAAATTACAAATGACATAAATTTGTTGCTTATGGTTCTGGAGGACAGAAGTCCAAGATCAGCATGTCTGCATGGTTAAATTCTGTTAAGGGCCCTCTTCCAGACTGTGGACTGCTGACTTCCCTTTGCATCCTCACATGGCAGAAAGAGAGCAAGCTAGTTCTCTCGTCTCTTCTTATAAGGCACTAATCCTTTGATTTCGACTCCATCGCCATGACCTAGCTACCTTCAGTGCCCTGCCTCCACATACTATCCCATTGGGGATTCAATTTCCACATGTTCACTTTGGGAAGGCACAAACATTTAGTCTGTAACAATGGGCAAATTGCATATTGGTGTTCTGTATCTCATAGAGACATAGTACTATTGATAGGGTTCTTACATGAGCACCCCAAGATTAAAAATGTATAAATAAATTAGACAGAAAACTCCATAAGTATATGTGGAAATTGAAATGTTATATTTAGTGCTTACATTGTATTTTTTCTTTCACTAACCCATGTATTAATAAATATTCCTTTGAAGTAATTATGTCAATTGTATTGTTTAAGTATTCTTAAATTTTCAGTGCTAAACTTGCCTATAGTCAAACACTTACATTATGTACTTCTTGAGCCACATAAATCAATTTGGAGCAAAACTTAGAATAACGTCATGCAAGAAATACTGAATTAAGAAAAAAAAAGTGTGATAAATGTTTGCAAGTCATTAAGAGTTACGGAGTCTTACCTGATCATTTTAACTCAAAACTCAGTTGTCAGTTATGTCAGTTCACACTCAGTGGATTTGCAGTGACATTGCTCTATTTGATTGTTAAATAATCATTTTGATTACAGAAAGTCAAATGCAGTATGAAGGAGGTAGATATAGCATATTCAAGACCGTTGTGCAATTATTTCTGTTTGTCTAGGCATGGCCTTGATATCAAATTTCACCATGACTCTGCATTTTTATGTCAACCCTATTTGTATTTACATACCATAACTCTAGTACCCTGAATGTACTCTCATCTATTAAATGTCAGTCAGAGGTTAAGGAAGGATTCATTCAGTTCTACCAAAGACAATACTATTCCTGAAAGCCTCATCTTGTATATCTGGATTTTGAGATCATCAGTCCTGTCCAAATTCTCTTTCAAAGCATCATGTACTAAAACATGAGATAAGTTAGAGAAAAGGCTAGAACTCATCAAACCTCTCCCTAAAGCAAACCTTCAGTGTTGGGCTTGTTTGAGAAATGTTTCTTTACTATTTACTTAGTTTATTTTATGAAATTATATTTTTCTCTGTCTCTCTCATTTTCATTATTCAGTTATTCTGGGATTTAAGTTGTAAACATCTTCATTACAAAAATAGTCAACAAAAAATGCCCATGTTTTCACATAAGGCATTGGCTTGAATTCTCATAACATTTGGAAAAATCAAATTCATTTATTTATAATGATTTTAAAACTGTTGAAAATTTTGATCATTTGATTATAAGCAAATAGTATATTTAAAGTTATATATAATATAGTTATAATTAGCAAAGTTTTGCTCCATTTTTTGCGGCAGAAAATATGGAACAATAGCAAACTCGATATTATGAGAAATACATAGTCTTAAGACATTTTATAGATAGGAACATCCATATATCTCTAACAAGAAATAAAAATACCATTACTGAATGGAGACATAATTTGCATCCATGCTCTCTAATTATCGATATTCTTATCAATACCGTATGTATAAATATGTTTACCGGATATAAGCCCATGTTGCTGACTGATGTAAAGAGCTTGGGGAAAATGGCAATTCATTTTGGAATTCATAAGGAACTCAGGTTTGATATGTAATTTTTAGACAAAGGTTTAACCTGCTAAAATCATGTACAAGTCATTTGTATAGTGAAAATGTGATTCTCTTAATGTAGAAGGTAATTAGAAAATCATGCATTTCCTTAGAAAATATTCAGTATGAATAGAAAATATATCTGTGTTGTATATATAGAGAGAGAGTGCGAGAGAGGGAGAGAAACAATATATGAAAAGCAAGTAAACTTTTCTTAAATACAATTAAAACTATTAAGTCAGTAATGGTATTTAAAATGAGTTATCCACTATTTTTGTTGCATAAATGTGGCCTAGAGTTCATCATGATGGTTTTTTGGAGGCAACATGTGACACAGGGGGCAGTTAACTTCTCAGTTAATACTCTTAGGCTCTTATAAACCCACTACTCACAATATTTTAGTTATATATTTAGTTAACTTTATAAATTATTAAGTTAAATACTACAAAAGATCAAAACTAGTGATCTAAATGTCTTGCTACCATTTAATCTAAATTTTAAAAATTGAATTTGAAAAATAAAGACTTGTGTTGGAATTTTCATGTCAGATGAGTTTTGGCTCCAGAAGATAACTAGAAACACACTTAATTTTAAGGAATAATATTGACATACATTTTCTATGAGGTTATTTTTCATTCCCACAGTTTACCAAATATAACAACATCATACATAATTAAACTACAGTTTGAGTAAGTCCAATTATTACAATAGCTTAATGCCAAGACGATTTTCTCAACTTTTATTTAAAAAGATTTTTTCAAAATGTGTGAAATGTTGCATTATTAGGATAGCACAGAAAGCATATAAAATGTGACTTTGTTGGATGGGATTAATGGGAAGCAAATGGGCATCAGTCCCCAAGCCCCATTTGAGGAATATATTTCCCCACCCTATGAACGTTGTACTTGGTTTTGTGATTTGCTTTGAACAAGTGGATTGTCAGAACGCATGACATATATCAAGTCTGGGCTCTTGCTGGGTATGGCTTAGCCTCTTGGCCACTCTCATCTGCAGTAAGTAAAGCACACAACACGCAGAAGTTGACTTTTCTGCCTGGGCGGATGAATGAGAACGTAAGGAACAGACCAGAACCAAACCTGTAGCCTCGAGCAGAGCTTCTGCATCTGATCCACAGGTTTGGGAATGAAAAATGAATATAAGTTGTTATAAGTCATTGAAATTTTGAGAGCAGTATTATCTCAGTAAAAATTCATTAAAAGAGGATTCCACAATGAAAGCGACAATAACAGCAGCAAAGAACACTCATTCACTACCACAGAACACTGATTATATTAGTGTTATATAGATTATATTATATTGCAGTTTTGAAACGGCAATTACTTTTGCACCAATATATAGTGGTATTTTTGCACCAGTATAAAGTGTTATTGAAAACTAGTGTTACGGCATATAAATTTGTAGTAGGGTTATTTGAAAACTAAAAGGCTTTTGGCTTAAAATAGATAATTTAGCTTGGTTATAAAGTAGATTATTTGCCCATCAGCCTATATTTTATTTATCTAAAGCCCATTTGCAAAGATAAGTGAATCCACTTATTCAATGGTAATTTAACCAACATTTATCAAATGACTACTGTAGGTCAGTTTCTGGTGAATCCAAATGAGCAGAAGAGATAGCAAGAGAGAAACCTATACTGTGTTCCATTCTAAGTACTTACTAAATTTTCATCTATGTTCTTTTATTATTGTAATTGATATGTAGTAGACATTTAAATGAGACCATGAGAAAATTTCGTCATAGTCATTCTGGGAAGTTTAGCTAAGTATCTGATAAATAACCAAACATGATATTTAGTAACCTTCACAAGATATCTTTATCTATATTAATATGTCCTAATCTCTGCCTGGCAATTCAAGGCCACAATAGATCAAATGTAATTTCCATAATTCAAAAAGTATTGCAACAAGTTGGACTTATTTTTCCCCTTACCAAAAAACTGATTTTTGAACTCATGACATTTTCTTTTATGTTCTCCTTGTATGAATTGAACCAATGCTAAAATTGTTACTGTAATTGTCAAAAGCATGTAATAAACTTCAGTAGTTTACGAGGCTTAGAATCAAATTTTACTTCATTTTATAAAAATTAAATGCAAGTCTTGTGACTTCATGTAGTGCGGTTTTCTAACATAGCTATCATCGAATCTTGTTTTGTTTTGTTTTCATTTTTCTGTTGTCTTCAAGGAAAATGAAGTGCTTTTCCTCTATGTTCTTTATATACTCTCTAGTTGTAACTTAAGTGGATTTAGCAACTTTAATTCCAGTCTCATTCTTATGAAATATTATTCAGAAAACAGCACAAATTTGGAGTTAAACACAATACTAGTAAAAACTGGTTCAATCTACAACCCACAGTAGTATAATTGCATCTAACAAGTTGTCACTAAACTTACGGGTGGATGCTTCTGGCGACTCCCATTTTCAATGGATTCTAGTGTTTAGTTCTTCCTAATAATAAACCAAAATCTTGCTCCGTGGAATATCTGCTTATTTATCATGGCTTTTTTTTTTTTTTTTTTTTTTTTTTTTTTTTTTTTTTTTTTTGAGGCCGAGTCTTGCTCTGTCGCCCAGGCTGGAGTGCAGTGGCGCGATCTCGGCTCACTGCAAGCTCCGCCTCTACAGGCGCCGCCACCACGCCCCGCTAATTTTTTTGTATTTTTAGTAGAGACGGGGTTTCATTGTGTTAGCCAGGATGGTCTCGATCTCCTGACCTCGTGATCCGCCCGTCTCGGCCTCCCAAAGTGCTGGGATTACAGGCGTGAGCCACCGCGCCTGGCTATCATGGCTTTTCTAATCCGAATGAACACAAAATTCATTCTTCTGTGCAAAGGAACTTCAGATATTTGAAAGTATTTATCATGTTTCTAAGTTAAAGTCCCTTAAGTTTCTCCACTTATCATTATAAGCCGTTATATCCTAAGTCCTTTCCTTGGATATTAACCTCCTAGATGTTTTTATGTTTGTCAAAGCTGTTCATAATATAGGGTGCTGTTTACTAAATGGAGTGCTTGGAATATAGTGAGACTGTTATCTTCATATATCAAAACATATAAATCAATAATATTGTGTGAAGTCACAATACTTTGCGTTTGTATTGGAATGCTTAAATTATATAAACAATCAAAATTGCCGTGTAGCATTTTTAAGAACTTCACAAGAAAAGCCACCAAGTAACCATTTTGCTTCCGTACTGGAAGCAGTAATGTAGTAAACAGAAAGGCAAAAGTGCAATTATTGCTGATGAACATAATTTTTCATGTTCAATTATGTCTCTCTATTTGGATAACAAATTTAAAAACTGCATACTTAAAAAATAAGTATCGCTAAGACATGCAAGGTCATGCATGTGACATCTACTTCAGAACTCCAGTTTAAGTACAGGACAACTCTATTCCAACATGACAAGTGGTCTTCAAATTTTTAATCACACAAAAAAGAGATTTTTGAATTCTGTGTTAATGAAATAGCCAAGTTGAGCCTGTATAACTAAGCTAGACACTAAGCTAGCCAGAGAGCCCACTGAGCTACCCATCCATATACAGCCCTGTTTTTGGCTACAGTTTGGTACCCATGGGTAGCAGTTGCTGGTTCTTTTTTAACATCTTGAGCCTGGCTGTGATATTGAAGATGATGGCTGTGATTGCCAGTGTGCCCTGATCAATTGAGCTGGTTTTACTGGCCAGATCTGAGGATACTGAGCAGAGTCAATAGTAGGGAGTGGTGTGGAGTGCCTAGATTAACTCCATAACTTCATGAATTTTCATATCTTGGTTGCAAGAGCTTGATACATTTTAGAACCACCACAACCATCCTGCTCCCTAACCATAAACACATGGGAGAAGCTGAGCCTCTTCCCTTCAGAGACTGGATACTAGGAAGTTGATAGAGTTACTCACAGAGTTAGTAGCTACTTGGGACCTGTTACAGATAATTTTCTCATAATCAGAGTATATGCTAGTTTGGTTTTTCTGTACAGCCTTAATCTTCTCTTAGTATCTGCTATTGCGGTACTTAATAATTTACTTTGCATTTGCTCCTTACCTGATGTTTGCCAATTCTTTAGACCTTAAATCTTCCTTTCTAAATCTAGTCACAACATAAATGATCTGTCACTAAGGGAAGGGGGTGAATAGACAAAATAAAAAAAAATTATTTTAGTATTTCTTTATGAGTTTTTGTTTTATCTTTTAATGTTTAATGCTTCTCCTCAGCTTGCTCTTTTCTTAGATATATGTTGTTTTTCATATTTCTTCAGGGACTCTATTTTTCCTATGGTTTAATCATTTTTATAGCTTTTATTATTGACTAAAAAGCATAACACAAAAACACAGTATTTCTTGTACTTAACATTTGACAAAAATGCAGTGTTTGATGATCTTCAGTAGTGCTGCCAACTCAGATATTATTTCTCTGGGAACACCAATATTTCAAGTGCAATATAAGGGATCAGTAAGAATATGAAACATTAGCTAATGTGCCAGTATTTATAATCATAGAATCTCCTGCCTGCAGAAGCTATTGCTGATAGTGGCTAAATGTATGTGGCCTATAAGCCCAATTGCTCTTGATTTTCTCCTCGTTATACTTAGTGGTCCATCAGCTCATTTGAAAGTCTTAGATTAAAGGAGACTCATGATTCTTAAAGGAGCCTATTTTCTCTGGATAGCCCTGTATGTTAGAAAGTTCAGTGTGATTTATTTTTATTTCTGTGCTACTTCCCCTTATTACTTCTATCATATTTATTGGTGCCACACAGGGGAAAAATCTAATTCTTCTTTCATATATCTGTACATCATTTTACTACTGAGTCTTCTGCTTTCTAGACTTCTCAATGTATAACCCAACTTAAAAGGGTTTTTTTTTTTTTTTTTTTTTTTGGTCTGTTTTTTACTTCATTACCTAAGGTAACTTTTGTATTTCTATTATTTAATAAATAAAACAACATCACTTGGGTTTGCAAGGATATGCCTTGTAAATGTCTATTTCTATGCCTCTGGACATAGTTACCTGGGAGCCTCAGCTTCTTACAAGTTGTATGAACAATTTGACCTAGTTACCTGGGAGCCTCAACTTCTTACAAGGTGTATAAACAATTTGTTTAATCTGCCTGTCTCGATTTTCTTCTTGTAAAATGGGGATAATAGCATAATTATAATAATATCACCCTTGGTGTATTGGCAGGAGGATACGATGAGTTAACAAGGTAAAATCTTGAAAAATGCTGGGCTCAGAAACAGTACCATTGAGGCATTTTTGCCTTGCTCCTACTTTTAAATCTCCATTAAAAAAAGAGGTCTCACTTTTATTAACTGAGAAAACACATAATTTAAACTCAATTACTAAACATCTTAAATGCAATATGATAATAGTGGTTCAGTTTCATAATAAAACAATTTAGAAAAATCACATACATTTTGCATACTCTTCAATTAACGAAGCTCTAAATACACTATATATTTAGATATTTAGCATGTACACTGGATTTGTTTTTTGTAGTTGTTCTTTGTGTATTCCTCATAATTACACAAGTAAGAAAGAACTTAAAGTTTTGATTAAGTAAATATTTTAGTAGTATAACAATATTCAACATAAATTTACGGAATGCTGCTCTGTGAGAAGTGCTGTTCTAGCTTCCGTGGATAGATAAGATACTAAAACAGAGAATCAAATCCTGGGTCTCAGAAAGATTGCATTCTGTGAGAGGAAGAAAGAATAAAATAAACCATGAAATATATTAGGTGAATATAAGTTCTAAAGAGAAAAATAAATTAGGGTAGAGGTTTGGTGACGTTTGGTATGAAAAGGTAGGGTCACAGCTTTTCTATATTACTGGTCAAGAAATCCCTTATTTGATTTAACACAAACATATGTAGGGCAGACGATTTTCAGAATATCTGAGAATAAAGTTTTTTTTTGTTTTTGTTTTTGGTTTTTTTTGCATAGAAGAACAAGCAAAAAGTGTGCCTAAAATGTGTTAGGAGATGCCTAACATGTCCTAGAAATGACAGAGGGACAAAAGACTAGAGCAGTATGAGGAAGGAGAAAGCAGAAAGATGTGCTCAGAGGGGTATTGAAACCAGCAGGTCTTGTCAAGTGCTGTATACCTCCTGGGGACAGGTGTTTCTATCCTGTAATGGGAAGTCATGGGCCAATTTTGAGCAGAATGATATGAATGTCCATGTAATATGAAAGTGCAACCTGATATATAAAAAGTAGAATAAAGGGAGAATTTTTATTAATGTCAGTAGCAGTGTAGTTCATTTCAGGCCAAATCTTCTGCTGGGGCTAGACAAACCAAATATTATCTATTTGGAAAAAGTAGAAGAGCTACCAATACAGTAAAAAACTGATGAGTCAAAATCTCAGACCAAGTGAAACACAGAGGAGTGAGCTTAATATTTGAAAATGTGTTTTCTCTGGAAACATTTGTGTTTTCAAAAATCATATCTGAGAGTCTCGGAATTTGAGCAATTTCCCATGGCTGAGAGGGGAAAAACAGGAGTTCAGTACCTTCCAATAGGGAGAAGCCTTGGAAATTACTCCAGATCTAAGAAGAAAAGATACAGAAATGTACACAGTAAATGGATGGAAAAGGGCATTACATGTGAAAGCAACCAAAATAAAAAAGGCCCACTTATTCCAATATCACAGTACTATTGGATAAAAAAAATTATATTTTATAATAATGATACGGTCAATACATCAGAAAAGTTAAAAAACAATTAAATTTTGTGTAATGATAAACTAGTCTTCAAATAAATCAAGAGGGACATATGTAAAGGAATAAATAGACAAATCTATTTGCAGAGTGAGCAATATTAACAAGCTTCTGTTATCATAGCTTGAATGATCAAACAAAAAGCAGAAAATGTTTAAAATAAAACTTTAAAAATGGACCTGCCTAATATTCTTAAGAATATACCCAATAACTGCCAACATATTTTATTTTAAAAAAACACATTAAACATTTAAAAAAATTATGCACATGGGTCATAAAGCATATCTCATCTTCAAAAACATTGAAATCAATAGGCTATGATCTCTGACACCAGAAGATTAAGCAGAAAACCAATAATGAATAGATAATTTGAACATTCTTTGATATATTTTTGGAAGTTATATAATACATTTCTAAATAACCCGTGAGTCAAATTAGTTATAATCATATTGGAGGCTTAGTTATAATTGAAATTAGGAAGTCGTTTCAACTAAAAGATAATGAAAATATAACAGTGGAAAGATATTAAGGCCATGAACAGAAAACCAATTCACCTTCAAATGTGTATATTTAAAGAGAAGAAAGTTGGAAAATCAGTTATGTAAGCACCTACCTCAAGAAGTTATTGGTGTAGAGAGATCTTGTAAGACCTTGTAGTTCACCACAGAAGCTTGTTCTAAGAAATGAGTAAAATAGCAGATTTGGAGAAAGCAAAGCAAGATAGCAGAATAGAAGACTCTGCCTACCATCCCCACCCCAAGGAAATGAATTTAACAACTATTACACAAGGAAACCACCTTTATAAGAACTAAAAATCAGGTGAGCACTCATAGTACCTGGTTTTTAACTTCATATCACTGAAAGAGGCACTGAAGTGGTAGAAAAAAACAGACTTGAATTACCGATGCCACCCACCCCTACCCCCCAAAAGCTACTGCATAGTGCAGAGGGCATCTCTGGGTGCTAGCGGATGGAGAGCACAGCAATTATGAAATCGAACTTAGTGCTACCTGTTATAGCAGAAAGGAAAACTGGACTAAAATCAACTGATGTCCACCAACTGAGGGAGTATTTCAACGAGCCCTAGCCAGAGAAGAATTGACGATGATGTGTCACAAGTTTAGTTCCCACAAGCCTTGCCGTTGAAGGCTAAAGTGCTCTGGGGCCCTAATAAACTTGAAAGGCAATCTAGGCTACAAGGATTGAAAGTTTTACATTACTCCTAGTGCTGAACTGGGCCCAGAGACAGTGGGTGGGAGCGGATGCAACCTACTGGACACCAGCTGGGGAGGTAAGGGAGTGTTGGTGTCACCCCTCCCCTAGCCCCAGGCTGTACTGCTTGCAGCATGAAAAGACACCCCTTTCTTCCCCCTGAGGAGAGAAGAGGGAAGAGTGCAGAGGACTTTGTGTTGCATCTTGTACCCCATATCAGCCACAGCAGGACTGGGCACTGATCAGAGTCATGAGGCCCTCTTTCCAGGCACTAGCTCCTGATGACATTTCTAGACACACCCTGGGCCAGAAGCGAACCTGCTGCTTTGAAGGGAATGGCCCAGTACTGGCAGGATTTATTACTTGCTCACCGAAAAGCCCTTGGGCCCTGAATAAGCAGCAGTGATAGCCAAATACTACATCAAGGGTGTTGGGTTGGGTTTTGAGACTTGCTGGCTTCAGGTAAGTAATCAGCACATTACCAGCTCTGGTGGCTATGGGTCAAAACCCATTCTACTTGAGAAAAGCAGAGGAAAAGTAAAAAGGACTTTATCTGACACCTTAAATACTACCTCAGCCACAGGTTGTTAGAGCACCTAGCAGGCTCTTGGCGTTCCCAATTCCAGAACTTGGCACTTGGATGGTATTTCTGGACCTGCCCCCTAAGCCAGAGGAAAGCACAGTTCCCTGAAAAGTAAGTCCCAGGCCAGGCAGCATCCACAAGTTGGCAGCACTTCCTGTGGATCTGTGATGGCAGTGGCCATGAGTGAGGCTCCTCTGCCTTTGGAAAGAGGAGGCAAGAATGGGAAGAATTGTGACTTGTGGTTTGAGTGCCAGCTCAGGCACAATACAACAGAATACCAGGTAGACTTCTAAAATTTTTTGACTTTAGACCCTGGCTCCTGGACAGCACCTCTGGACCTGCTTAGAGACTGCATTAACTTGTTGCCTAAAGGAAAGGACACAGGCCTGGCTGACATTCCCACCTGCTGATTGTAGAGGCCCAGGGCCTTATGCAAACATAGGCAGCAGCCAGGGAGTGGTTAGAGCAGGCCTTGGGTGAGTCTCAGTGCTGTGCTGTGCTGGCATCCGACTTGACCCAGTATAGTCATCGTGGTGGTGGCCACAAGGGTGCTTATGTCACTACAACCCCAGCTTCAGTGCTCAGAACAGAGAGAGCAAGACTTTTTTTTTTTTTTTTTTTTCATTTGGGAGAAAGTAAGGGAAGATAACAATAATCTCTGGAAATCCAGAGAATCCTCCCAGATCTTCTCCAGGACCATCAAGAAGGTACCTGTACGAGTTTGCAAGAACCACAGTGTTACGGGGCTTGGGGTGCCCTCAAAACAGATACAGCTTAGAACACAATATCCAAGTCCTTTTGAATATCTGGGAAGCCTTTCCGAGAATGATAGATACAAAAAGCCCAGACAGTGAAGACTATAATATCTAACCATTGAATGCACAGACACCAAAGAACATCTACTGGCATCAACAGCATCCAGCAAAATATGACCTCTCCAAACGAGCTAAATAAGCCACCAGAGACTAACCCTGGAGAAATAGAGATATGTAACCTTTCAGAAAGAGAATTCAAAGTAGCTGTGTTGAGGAAACTCAAATAAATTTAAGATAACACAGAGAAAGAGTTCGTGATTCTATCACATAAATTTAACACAGAGATTAAAATAATTAAAAAGAATTAAGCAGAAATTCTGGAGCTTAGAATTGCAATTGGCGTGCAGAAGAACACATAAGGGTCTTTAAATAGCAGAACTGATCAAGCAGAAGAAAGAATTAATGAGCTTGAAGACAAGTTATTTGAAAATACACACTCAGAAAAGGCAAAAGAAAAAAAGAATGATAAACAATGAAGCATGCCTACAGGATATAGAAAATAGCCTCAAAAGGGAAAATCTAAGAGTTATTGGACTTAAAAAGGAGGTAGAGAACAAGATAGGGCCAGAAAGTTTATTAAAAAAAAAAACAGTGAATTTCCCTAACTTATAGAAAGATACCAAATTCAAGACTAAGAAAGTCATAGAACACAAAGCAGATTTAACCCAGAGAAGACCACAGCAAGGCATTTAATTATCGAACAGTCAAAGATCAAGGATAAAGAAAGGATTCTAAAAGCAGCAAGAGAAAAAAAATAAATAACTTACAATGAAACTCAAATATGTGTGGCAGCAGACTTTTTAGTGGAAACCTTACAGGTCAGAAGAGAGTGGCATAACATATTTAAAGTGCTGAAGGAACAAAATTTTTACCCTAGAATAGTGTATCTGATGAAACTATCCTTCAACCATGAAGGAGAAACGAAGACTTTCCAAGTCAAACAAAAGCTGATGTTTCTCATCAACGCTAGACGTGTCCTTTAAGAAATGCTAAAGGTAGTACTTCAATCAGAAAGAACAGAAAGCTAGTGAGTAATAAATAATTGCCTAAAGGTATAAAGCTTACTGGTTATAGTAAGTACACAGACACACACACACAAACACAGAATACCATAACATTGTAACTGTGGTGCATAAACTACTCTTATCCAAAGTAGAAACAATAAACAATGAACCATTAAAAAATAATAACAACATAGTAGAATAAGATAGAAATAGAAACAATCAAAAGTTAAAAAGTGAGGGGATAAAGTTAAGGTGTAGAATTTTTATTAGTTTTCTTTTTGCTTGTTTTTTATGCAAATTGTGTTATCAGCTTAAAATAATGGGTTATAAGATAGTATTTGCAAACCTCAAGGCAATCACAAACCAAAATATACAATAGTTACACAAAGAAATAAAAAGAAAGAAAGTAAATCATATGACCAAAGAAAATCACCTTCACTGAAGGAAGACAGGAAGGATAGATAGAAAGAAGAGAACACCACAAAACAACCAGAAAGTGAATAACAAAAGAGAAGGAGTAAGTTCTTGCTTCTCAACTATAACTTGGAAATAAATGGACTAAACCTTTCTATCAAAAGACATAGAGTGGCTGAATGGATAAAAATTATAAAGGTCCATTGATTTGTTCCCTATAAGAAACACAAATCACCTATAAAGACACAAATAGACTGAAAATAAGAGGATGGAAAAAAATATTCCATGCCAATGGAAACCAATAAGGAGCAGAAGCAGCGGCAGCTATCCTTATATAAGACAAGTAGATATCCAGACAAAAACTATAAGAAGAAACAAAAAGGTTAGTATGTAATGATAAAAGGGTCAATTAATCAAGAGGATATAGCAATTTAAAATATATATGTACCCAAGAGTGGAGCTCCGAGATATATAAAGCAAATATCATTAGAGCTAAAGAGAGATTTGGGCCCCAAAACAATAAAAGCTGGAGATTTCAACACCCCACTTTCAGCATTGGAAGATCTTGCAGGCAGGAAATCAACATAGAAATATTGGACTTAATCTGCAGTATAGACCAAATGGATCTAATAGATATTTACAAAAATTTCATCCAAGAGCTGCAGAATACACATTCTTAATCTCAGCACAAGGATGATTCTGAAATATAAATTATATGTTAAGTCACTAAATACGTCTTAAAACAGTCAAAATTGAAATAATATCAAGCATCTTTTCTGAGCACCATGAAACAGAACTAGAAATTAGTAACAAGAGGAATTTTGGAAACTATCAAAATATAAAAAGAGAAAAATCAAACAATATGCTTCTGAATAACCAGTGGGTCAATGAAGAAACTAAGAAGAAAATTTTGGAAAAATTGAAACAAAAGATAATGGAAACACAACATACCAAAACATATAGGATATACCAAAAATAGTATGAAGAGGAAAAATTTTTTAAGTACCTACATAAAAAAAGAAAAATTTCTAATAAACAACCTGAATACATTTGAAATGAAGAAAACAATACAAAAGATCAACAAAACAAAAAGTTGTGCTTTTTTAAAAGTTAAACAAAATTGATAAACCTTAAACCAGACTAAGAAAAAAGGACAAAAGATCCAAATAAAATCAGAGATGAAAAGGGATACATTACAACTAATATTGCAGAAATTCAAATGACCATTAGTGGTTACTATGAGCAACTATATGCCAATAAATTGTAAAATCTAGAAGAAATGGGCAAATTCCTGACATATACAACCTACAAAATTGAACCAGGAAGACAGCCAAAACCTGAACAGACCAGTAACAAGCAATGAGAGTGAAGCCATAATAAAATGTCTCCTTTTAAAGAAAAGCCCAAGTCCCAGTGCCTTCACTGCTGAATTCTACCAAACAATTAAAAAGCAACTAATATTGATTCTACTCAAACTATTCCAAAAGATAGCGGAAGAAGGAATACCTTCAAATTCATTCTATGAGGCCAGTACTATCCTGGTACCAAAACCAGTCCAAACATATTAAAAAATAACTACAGGCCAATATCTCTGATGAATATCGGGACAAAAATCCTCAACAAAATACCAGCAAACCAAATTCAACAATACATTAAAAAGATAGTGCATCATAACCAAGTGGGATTCATCCATGGGATGCGAGAATGGTTCAACGTATACAACTTTTCAATGTGATACAGGAAATCAACAGAAATAAAAAAGTAATTTTATTTACAATAACAACAAATAAAATTGAATACCTAGGAATTAACTGAAGAAGTGAAAGATCTCTATTATGAAAACTATTAAATGCTGATGAAAAAAATTGAAAAGCCAAAAATTGGAAAGATATTCCAGATCATGCATTGAAAGAATCAATATTGTTAAAATGTCCATACAGCCCAAAGCAATCTACAGATTTGATGCAATCCCTATAAAAATACTAATGATATTCTTCAAAAAAATAGAAAAAACAATTCTAAAATTATTATGGAACCAAAAAGACCCAGAAAAGTCAAAGCTATCCTACACAAAAGGTACAAAACTGGAGGAATCACATTACCTGACTTCAAATTATGCTACAGAGCTACAATAATCAAAAAAGCATGGTACCAGGATAAAAGCAGACACATAGACCAATGAGACAGAAGACAGAACCCAGAAACAAGTCCACACAGCTGCAGTGAAGTGATTTTCCACAAAGGTCCCAAAGACATACATTGGGGAAAAGACAGTCTCTTTAATATCTGTTGCTGGGAAAACTGGATATCCACAAGCAGAAGAATAAAACTAGACCTCTGTCTCTCACCATACACAAAAATCAAATCAAAATAGATTAACGACTTCAGTGTAAGACCTCTGACTATAAAACTACTACAAGAAGACACTGAGGAAAATCTCCAGGACACTGGTCTTTGCAAAATATTTTCTGCATCATACCCCATAAGCACAGGTCACCAAAGCAAAAATGGACAAATGGGATCACATCAAGTTAAAAAGCTTGTGAACAACAAAAATAAAAATCAACAAAGTGAAGAGATAACCCACAGAGTGGGAGAAAATATTACTCAAAAAATTAAAAATCATGCAACCATATGATCCAGTAATTCCATTGCTTGATATATACACAAAAGAGAGGGATATCTACACTCCCATGTTTGTTGTAGCTCTGTCCACAATAGCCGAGATTTAGAAGCAACCTTAGTGTCAATCAACAGATGAATGGATAAAGAAAATGTGGTATCTATACACAATGGAGTACTATTCATTCAGAAAACAGAATGAGATACTGTCATTTGCAAAAAGATAGATGGAACTTGAGATTATTATGTTAAGTGAAATAAGGCAGGCACAGAAAGGCAGATGTCACATATTCTCCCCTATGTGTGGGGTCTACAAGTCAAAACAACTGAACTTATGTACATACAGAGTAGAAGGATTGTTATCAGGGGCTGGGAATGATAGTAGGGTGGGAGCAGCAGGGTGTTGGGGACAGTGAATGGGTACAAAAAAATAGAAAGAACAAATAAGACCTATTATTTGATAACACAAGAGGATAACTATAGTCAATACTAACTTAATTGCACACTATAAAATAATTAAGTGTTTAACTGAATTGTTAGTAATACAAAGGCTAAATAATTGAGGGGATAGATATCCCATTTGTCATGACATTATTATGCATATGCATTGCATGCCTGTATTACACATCTTATGTACTCTATAAATATGTATGTATATACCCATGCAAAGAAACATAAAAATTTTTAAAAGATGATAAATTAATAAAGCAAAAAATAATAAATAGCATAAATTCTGAAACAGAAATAATAGAGAGAATCTTCAAACTGAGATGTGATTGCATGAAAATTAATGAAATAAATCATTCCTGTCAAAACTGAGAGGTGTAGTTGTTGTGCAGGCAAAAGTGATTATAATGATTGGCCATGGAATGTAAACTGGGTGGGCAGGCAGATAAGCGTATTTGTAGAAGTGAACGATTTAACTCTCCCTGACCTTGTAATTGTCTTTCCTTGTAAGTCACTCCAATCAATATACACAGCTTCATGTCCTGCTTCTAAACCAAAGCTAAGAGGATGGTATCTACTCTTTCTTACTAAGTCCAAATGCTTATGTAACAGTAATTATGAGCATCTACTAACATATGGAATTCTTTATCTCCAATTACTTCATCAATGGTTTGCAGTACTTTTGTGTACTCTGACTCTAAGGACTTTAATCAACACATTGATACTTTTCACAATTCCCCTTTTCCTGACTTTCTTCCTCTCTCCATCCCTCTCCTTCCCTTTTATCTATAGTTCCTTCCCTCCCTTCCCATCCTTTTTTCCTTCACTTATTTTTCTATGCATTTTTCCTACCATGCATCTTTAAAATTTTTTTCACAAATATTTATTGAGCACATAATATCTGACAGGAGTCCTGGGGACTTAAAACTAACACAAAGGCATCCCTGTCCTCAAGAAACTTAGAGCCTATTCAGGACAGTGCAAGTAGAAGGAGCAGGAAGGATGATAGTAAACATTTCGCACTGCCTTGCAGCATTCTCTCTATATATATCATTACAATAACTTTGAGACTAAAAGTAAAATCACCTTCAATTTACAAATTTAAATATCTAAAATGTGGAAAGGCAAATAATTGGCCTGTAGTTACATTGAAAATCAGTATTGAAACAACAATTCAGTCCAATCTGCAGACATTATTCTCCACAGACTGCCCAAAATTTTTACAACTAGTAGGTACATTCAGAACAATGGATGATCAATAATGTGTGAGCTTTCATTTCCACTGAATTCCATGTCATTTCTATCATGCCTTTCCACATCCCACAGTGTAGGGAGACACAACAACTTATCTTAGAACATATCCTCCTATCAGAATCTGAAGTTCTGAGAGAGTTGATAGCTCACGCTCAGAAAAGCAAGGTTTAAATCACAGTTTTGTCATTACTAGTTTCAAAGATTTATCCTGTCTCCTTTCTTTCTGGACCTCAGTTTTCTCATTCTAAGAAAGCGAATGTCATTTTTCCAAAGAGCTGTAAATCAATTTTTGCTGTTTTTTCATCTTTGATATTTAAGAGTATAAAATATTACGTGTTTATGAAAATTTGGGCCAATATGCTATGACTTTGGAAATGCATATTGTATAACGTTTGACTGTTTAGCTTTTTCTTCTTCTCTGGGATATGGAGGTCAAAACATCTGAATGGTGGGAAAAGTTGCAGAAATTAAATATGAGACACAAACAGCAGAATTAAGGTGTCTTGGCTGGGCGCGGTGGCTCACACCTGTAATCACAGCACTTCGGGAGGCTGAGGCAGGCAGATCACAAGGTCAGAAGTTCGAGACCAGCCTAGCCAATATGGTGAAACCCCTGCTCTACTAAAAATACAAAAATGGGCCGGGCGTGGTGGCTCAAGCCTGTAATCCCAGCACTTTGGGAGGCCGAGACGGGCGGATCACGAGGTCAGGAGATCGAGACCATCCTGGTTAACACGGTGAAACCCCGTCTCTACTAAAAAATACAAAAAATTAGCCGGGCGCGGTGGTGGGCGCCTGTAGTCCCAGCTACTCGGGAGGCTGAGGCAGGAGAATGGCGTGAACCCGGGAGGCGGAGCTTGCAGTGAGCTGAGATCCGGCCACTGCACTCCAGCCCGGGCGACAGAGCGAGACTCTGTCTCAAAAAAAAAAAAAAAAAAAAAATACAAAAATGAGCTGGGTGTGGTGATATGCACCTGTAGTCCCAGCTACTTGGGAGGCTGAGGCAGAAGAATCGCTTGAACCCGGGAGGCGGAGGTTACAGTGAGCTGAGATCACGCCACTGCACTCCAGCCTGGGTGACAGAGTGAGACTCAGTCCCCCCTCTGCAAAAAAAAAGGAAGAAGAAGAAGGAGGAGGAGGAGGAGGAGAAGGTGTCTTAAGCAATGCTGAAGTAAGTGATTATAGAAATCTAAGAAAAAAGCATATGACAGGCATGCAGCACTGATTTTAAAATAGCTTTGGGAATATAAAACTAAGAAAATAAGGTCCAGTAAACAGTATGATTGGGTGGTTTCGACTATGTTAATAGTTCATATTTCAAGGGTTTTGATAAATACCTGTCAGTTAACTTTGTGTGCATGTGTGTAACAAAGCAAACTTAACATAATTGAGTAGACTAAAACTGCAAACAGTTGTTCAATCTATTATTCTATGGGTTGACAGTTTGGCTTGGTCTTAGCTGGAATGTTCTGTTGATCTTGGCCAGGCTTGGCTTACTCAGGCGTTAGAAGTGTAGTCTGCAGAGACCCCGATCCTCCTTTTTTATGCCATTCCTTCAGGTACCTGGGAGAGTTGGCATCTTGTCAGATTTAGCTTCTTGCTTATGCTATTGCAAAAAGTGATTAAAGGCTTAGCTGTTACTCTCTTTTTGGCTTCTTGTCTTAATCTGCATTTCCACACCTGCCATCTTAGCTTAGTCCTTTTCAGCTCAGCTGAGATCTAGACAGGTATCCCAAGAGCAAGAATGGAAATTCATGTGGCTATTGAGGACCAGGTTTGGAAATCATGCATTGTTGCTGTCCCAGTGCCATCCTCAATTTAAGGAGGAGGAAAAGAGGCCCCCCTTAATGAAGGAACTGCAAGGAATTGTGGACTTTTTAATACATTCTACAGTGTTGCTCTGGATTGTAGTTTTATAGCACAATTCAGGGATCTGTTCTCTGCCCCACCCTCTTTGATATCACTTGCCAGTTGGTTTTGCCATACTTGAGGTATTATTCACCTGCTATGGTTTATGAGTAATCAAGAGTGTGACCACAGTGTAGAATTAAAATTCTGGGATCAACAGAGTAAAGTCATAGAATCCCCGGACAATAAGGAGAAGTAAAGGTGAGGGCTGATATAATGATATGACTGGGAGTGTCTAATTCAAGAGGAATATATTAGTTTCAGGATGATAGTTATAGAAGAGGGAATGACCTTAATCTATATCATCCCAGAGGGAAGAATAACATCAAAGCCTGGAAGCTATAGGAATCAAGATTTAAATGCATCATGGGGAAGACATTTGTAACAATTAAAGCCTTCTGAAAATAGAACAGATTGACTTATAACAAAATATAAGGTGTTTTAAGTTGATTAAGGCATTAGAAGTGTTAAAATGAGAAAACTTTTAAGATATTTTAAGATAAGCTCTTTGGTTTTATGTTCTGTCCCATCATTTTAAAAATCTTTCACATTCATTAAGCTGTCCTTACTCCATCAAAACCTAAATTAAAATACAAATATATTTCTTATTCTTCCTGTCTAATATAAATACATGAATTGTAATTTTTAGGAGTGAGTAGAAAACTAAATTGTTTGCTTCATATATATGTTTCTGACCTAGACATACACTCCCCAGGCTGTGTGTGTGTGTGTGTGCACAAGTGTGTGTGTGTAGAGTTATAACAAATGGCAGGAACCAAAATATGTCATACCCATCCTTGCAATACTGTATGCATTTCATTTTTAAAAAGCAAAGATTCTGCTGTTTATATCAAGCAGGGCATTTACCAAGGTAGACATATTTCATTCAGCACTCGATTTGAAAATAAAATTGAGTATTTTCTGTAGTTTTGAGAATATTTTCACTCATATTTTATTAAATAAAAGTGATATTGGCATGAACTAAACCAGATTTAATTTCTGGTTTTTGAAACTTACAAGATTCTTGTAAATGTAAACACACTATACTTTAGTAACTTCATTAGTAAAGTGGGGATAATAAAGAGTAACACAATCCTAAGAGTTTTGTGTTTTAATTATAATAAAGTATATGAAAAATATTTAGCTATTTGCAGGGTACCATACAAAAGGTAAATAATAAATATGTTATCGTATAATCATCATTATTACTTTAATTAGAAGGCTATCTAATACAATAATGCAAAGTACAGACATTTTGGAATCCATCACTCTGTGAGAAAATCCTAGTTTAGTCACTAAATAGCTAGTTGACTACTGATAATTTCATTAAGCCATCTGTATCTCAGTTTTCTCATCTATCACATGGCAATCATGATATTACCAATTTATTATAGTTGTTTGAGCATTAAATTAAGATGACAGACATATCCAGATGTGATTACCCTGAAAATGTAAGCTATTATCATTTGATTTATAATAATAAAATTTGTTTTTTCTAGCCATCAAGCCAGAGAAGGTCACTTTTCGAAGTAACTACAATAGACTGCATGCATAAGCACTTTTTCTTTCTTTATGAGAAGACAGCTAAATATTCCTATTATTTATAGATTTATTTACTGGTAACAAATTATGCACAAAATAACATATGAGTGATTTGCAAATGAATGAACCAAAAATTGCAATTACCACATAATTATATGCTTTTGTTGATTGGAGCATTTTGATCAATAATGTTTCTGTTAAATATTGGGTACTTAGCCTTCATTCATTTATTTAATCTTTATTTGTCAAAAATGTATATGAGACACTGGGGATATAAAATATAGTATTTCCCCTCTGTTTTCTCATTGAACTTACATTGTGGTAAAATATTCAAATATTAAACAATTTGAAAAATATATTTTAATATTTACAACTAATTTACCTAGTGATGTAGATTCATTAAGTAAACAAAAACCCAATGCTCATATTTAGACTGAAACATAAAATAATATCTAAGATATATTGATTTTTTAATCTCACATTCTCATTGAACCAGTCCCTTAAAGAGCTATCTGACAAAATAGACTCCTCTTCTGCCTTCACAGCATTTGTTTGCTTTTTGTTGAGTGTCCTTCTCTTTTCCTGCAAAATGAATGTTATTGCAAGTATTTATCTGTCTCCTTTTCTCTAGATCGTATTTTCAATAAGGGCAGTGGCCAATGGAATTAGTTTCCTGGAATTATCATCTGTGGTATGGACTACCAGAAAGTCAATAGCTCACTAAATAAAATTATAGAGATGCCATGATTCATCTATGACTTAGGGCTCAAATTCCACAGACAGTGTCTCCTGTTGAAAGAGTAATGTCCACATGAAAAACAAAACTTGAATTGTCTTCACAAAATTAAGTCAAATTCTCTTCAGCTTCAAAAAAAGTGTCATTGGTTATTCAGTGAACCAACTAGCTTACAATCGGCCTGTCATCTGATTATACAAAATACACTGTAGGGGTGAATGGTAGATATGTTTTAAGTTCTTTGAAAATCTCCACACTGCTTTCCACGGTGGCTGAACTAATTTACATTCCCATCAGCAGCGTATAAGTGGTGTTTCCTTTTCCCTGCAATCTCGCCAGCATCTGTTGTTTTCTGACTTTCTAATGGTAGGCATTCTGACTGGTGTGAGATGGTATCTCATTGTGGTTTTGATTTGCATTTCTCTGACGATTAGTGATTAATATTTTTATATATTTGTCATCTGCATGTATATCTTCTTTTAAGAAGTGTCTGTTCATGTTCTTTGCCGTGTTTTAATGGCTTTATTTGTTTTTTGCTTGCTGATTTGTTTAAGTTCCTTATAGATGCTGAGTATTAGATCTTTGTCAGGTGAATAGCTGGTGAATATGTTCGCCTATTCTGAAGGTTGTCTGTTTACTCTGTCAATAGCTTCCTTTGTTGTGCAGAAGCTCTTTCTCACTATTGGGTATACATCCAAAGGAGAATAAATTGTTCTACCAAAAAGACACACGCACTCATATGTTCATTGCAGTGCTATTTACAAGGGTAAAGTCATGGAATCAACCAAGATGCCTATTAACAGTGGAGTGGAGAAAGAAAATGTGGTACATATGGCACTGCAGAATACTAGGCAGCCATAAAAATGAGTCAAATCATGTCCTTTGCAGCAACATGGATATGGCTGGAGGCCATTAGCCTGAGTGAACTAACACAGGAAAAGAAAACTAAATATCACATGTTCTCACTTATACATGGGAGCTAATCATTAAATACATGTGGACACAAATATGAGAACAACATACATTGAGGATTGCTTGAGGGGGAAGAAGGGAGAGGAGAATGGAATGGAAGGCTACCTATCAGGTACTCTGCTCACTACTTAGGTGATGAAATCATTCATACATCAAGCCTCAGTGGTATGCAGTTTACCATTTAACAAATCTGCACATGTACCCTTGAACCTAAAAGAATAAAAAATAAAATAAGATAAAACAGAGTACACTCTTCAGTCAAGCCTGGTGGTGTGCATCTATAGCCCCAGCTACGCAGGAAGCTGAGGTGAGAGGATTGCTCAAGCCCAGGAGTTTGAGGCTGCAGTGAGCCATCATTCCACCACTGTACTCCAGCCTGGGTGAAAAGGGAAGACCCTGATTCAATAATATAATAATATAATATAGTAAAATACATTATTCATTTCTTTTCATGAATTGTGTTGCTGTGTTGGTCTGTTTGTTCCCTAGTTCAAGGACCAGACATTTGGCATGGAGAGTGCTCTCACGCATCTCTGAAGAGCCAAACTATGTTATTTCAAATGCTTTTGAAGCAGTGACAATAAACAACAACAACAACAAAAAGTTCCTTAAGTAACAATTTTTGCAAACCCTAGTGTGGAAATAGCCTGATCTGCATTAATAAAAGTGTTGATTGATTTTTCTTAGAGAAATATTTCATTCATAGTATTTTAAAGCATAGGTATGTACTTCACTCACAGCATGTTGCCTATGAGAGTTTTAAAGACTCTTCCCAAAGGCTGTGACATAAAACCTGAAATCAAAACAACCACCTTGAGATTCTCTAAACATTATCCATCAATTCCACTCTTCAATATAAACTCTATGGTGACTCTTTTTTTTTTTTTTTTTACTTCATTTTTTAACCCTGAACCCTGAGGATAAATCCAATAGTACCAATAGCACCAATATAACCAAATAAAAATACTGCCTGCTCATTTTTCAAGTAAGTTGTGTCCAGTTCTCTGGTTGTGCCAGTTCTGATACTTCTAATGTTTTCTTTTTTGGAGAAGAAGGTACAGCAAAACCATATAGGCCTTGTAAATAGCTTATCACTTGTCATCGACCTAATGATCACGACACTTGAATAAGTTAAGAAAATAAAACAGCATTTTAAATTAATAACTTGCACTAAGGGATTTCACATTTTCACTCAACACATATAAACTGGGGACAATTACTTCATTAATTAGCTGACAAAGGATTCACCATATCAAGTGCCCTGAAAATAATGAACAAAAATTCTCATCTGTAAACTTTTCTATTTCCTTTCTCTTTAGAATTTTTTTTTTACTTGATGCTAATCCTAATACCTTCAAATTGGAATGATCATAAAAGACACCTGTTTAATCCTTGTCTGGTTCTTGAATCTTCTGTATGATATTTTTATCAACTGGCTAAGAAACTACTTCCCAAACGCAGCAATTTTCTACTAATCTGAATTAAAATGTACTTTGCAGGATCAAAATCTCAGTTCCTACAATTTCATGTGGTAGCCATGTTCATTTTCTCATGCTTTAATGTGTTCATGTATTTAAAATATAACTATTGATTATCCAGATATGCAATCATATTGGTGATATGACAGATGGGGTCCCAGGGTCCCTAAAGATTTAAGTCTAGTGAGAGAGAATTGATCAAATAATTCACAAAAGAATAAGAAATCACAACTAGTATAAATGCTATGAAGAAAAGGTTTATTTGTTAGGAGAAGTTTAAAAGCTTGAAGAAAAGTTAATAAAATGAATGGAAAAAAAGTTAACTCAATGCATAGAAGCCACATTTATGGTGTTCCTTTTAGGATGAGGGACAGTAGTATATAGATTCGAAGCACATTTATGGGGTTAAAATATGCATATGGAGGGTCCATTAAGAAGAATCATAGATAACTTCAAGTTTCTAAGGGAATAGAATAGAGGTTGGTGGTATCATGAAATAAATAAAATAAGTAAATAACATTATAAAACACAAATAAAAATAAAACTATTGATCCATGAAATATAAAATGTAGAAAGCACATAAGAAATTAATAAAGACAGAAGTTAATTTTTTGGCAAGATGAAAAACAATAGACCAACCTCTGTAAACATAACCAAGAAAAAGAGAAAAGAATCCACATGTCAGTAGACTTATAAATAAAAAGAAAATCAAAACTATAGTTTAGGAGACATTATAAGAATGATAAGAGAATACTTTTAACAATTTATGGCAATACATTTGATAAATTAGATTGAAATAAAAATATTTATAAGATTATCTAATTTGTTAAATCTGACTCCAAGAGAAATGAAAGTACTGAATAATACTGTTATACTTATTAAATAGACTGAAACCATATTTTAATATATTTTTACAAAGAAAACAACAATTTTAAGTTTTAGAGGATATTGAATTCAAATTTTCAAGACACATATCAATATGATCTTATACTAGATTTCTCAGAGAAAATAAATAAACACTACACCTCATTCTGTGGGAATAAAGTAAACTGTATTACCAATATTTAAAAAGAAAGTGTGATAAATGGTAATTACAGGCTTACCTGAAACATGAATATAGAAGCTAACCTCCCGCAGGGCAAGGTGGCTCACGCCTGTAATCCCGGCACTCTGGGAGACCGAGGCAGGAGGATCACGAGGATCAGGAGATCGAGACCATCCTGGCTTACACCGTGAAACCCGGTTTCTACTAAAAATACAAAAAAAATTAGCCGGGTGCGATGGCGGGCGCCTGTAGTCCCAGCTACTCGGGAGGCTGAGACAGGAGAATGGCGTGAACCCGGGAGGCGGAGCTTGCAGTGAGCCGAGATCGCGCCACTGCACTCCAGAGCGAGACTCCGTCTCAAAAAAAAAAAAAAAGAAAAGAAAAGAAAAGAAAAGAAAAGAAAAAAAGAAAGAAAGAAAGAAAGAAAGAAAGAAAGAAAGAAAGAAAGAAAGAAAGAAAGAAAGAAAGAAAGAAAGAAAGAAAGAAAGAAAGAAAGAAAGAAAGAAAGAAAGAAAGAGAAGCAAATCTCCTGATTAAATTTGGTAAAGCTTCAATAACACAAATTAGAAAACAAACCAATTGGTGAGTTACAGCCATCCTACAGTCAGTTCCTATCTTCATGAATAAATTAAAAGTGTATCTGTTAAGGAGTAAGGAGTGGGAGGAAAATGCAGAGACGGAATGGACTTCTGAAGTAGAGGCATGAAATCCTATTTTAAGGAGCAGCAGTGCAGAGATTAGATCCTTGTGTATTTAGGCATTTCCCAGCCCAATAGCTCTTGATTGGGCCAATGATACAAGCCTTAAAGAACTACGATATTTCTGAAATCTCTGCTGTTGTCTTGGAAGCCGAGGAGTTTGTCATTTCTAAATGATAAAATTATATATGTATATATCACATATTTAAACCTCATTATAAAACGACTGTCATATAGTACCAATGAGTTTGGGTCTATATTTAAATGATGCAGGAAAATTCTTCTGTAATTGTCTGCCAGCTAGCTGTATAGAACTGTTTGTATCATTTTCTTAATCTTACTATATTAGTAAATTGAAGTCTGGAATGTATTTTTAAAAATATCAATAGTTATTAAGATAGGATTCTCTTATATATTCAAAAAGGTTTGAATATTATACTTTAAAGTGTCAATTCCATTAAGAGATTAAAAAAGAAAAATATAATTCCTCTTATAGATACAGAAAATGATTTTTATACAATTTCATATAAAATAATAATTAAGAAAAACAAAACAAAGAAACAAAGACTATTCTTGAACAAGGAACTCTACAATGTCAATTTCATGAAGAAAGGGATTTTCACCTATTCTGTTTATTGATATATCTCAGGCACCAAAAATAGTTCCTCATACATAGAAGACAAATTAACTTTTTATTGAATGAATAAAAGGAAACTTTTTAATTTGAGAAATAGTAACTATACAACTGAAAATATTAATAAACAAGTGGTTAAATGTTATCAACATTCCCATTAAAAATGGTGAATAATTAATACTAAAATATCTTCTATTCAATTTTGCACTGGCAATTTTACAGAGCTAATAGGAAAATAGAGTGCAATGCATGCATAGGAAATGAAAAGAGGTAACTGAAACCTTCATTATTTGTCATTAATGATTTTTCACATGGACTCAGAAACATATAGATACTTTACTATAAATGTATTATAACTGAGGATTTTAGAAAGTTCCTTGAATATAAAATTTTAAAAGTCAGATTTATTTCTGAACATCACATATTTTGAAAAAACATTTGAATCACAGATTATATGACATAATTTACAATAGCAATACTACTATGCTTTATTTGGGAAGAAATTTATCAAATGACATGCCGAGTGTTTTTATAATCAGTAATGAAACTGTAACAAAGGAATTCAAGAGCACCTAAGAAAAGGGAGACATCCCCTGTTTAAAAGTCTTAATATTAAATAATGTCAGTTTTCCCAGTTGTTCATAGAACACTCCAATGGAGCAACAAAACATCTCTGATGAATATCAAAAACAATTGTAATGTCATTTAACAAACTGATATAAATTTTGTAAGAAAAAGTACACAGCTAAGTTAGGTTGGGAAAAGATAAAATTAAAAAAAAGAGAGATGTAATAGCAAGTACAAGTTGCCTCTTGAAGTTAGAGTAAGTAACATAGCATAGTATTGGTAGAAAGACAAACTGATCAATGGAACAGAAAGAGAGCCCAGAAATAGATGCACACATATATAGACATCTGATATAGGACAAGTAGGATGGCATATCAGTAGGAAAGAACAACTATTCAATGAAGAAACTTCTAAACAATAGTTATTCAGCAGGAGGCTGGGGGCAGAAATGGAGTTGGAAGGCTACTAAATGCCTTAAATCAAGTTTTTGTGTCTTTGGATGGTTTCTGGGCTATCTGTTATGCTCCATTGGTCAATTTGTTTATACTCTTGTTGAGAATATTGTTAGGTTTTTATATCAAGTGTTATCCTTTACTCAAGATGCTTAACTTTCTTTCAACACTTTCTTTCTCAGTTTAACCAGTCTGTAATACTGAAAACATACCTTTCACGACAGCATGCCATAGTAGAATACCATCAAATTTTTTGTTTAAATTATTGTGCAGCCTGCAATAAATAATGTAATGAAAGACTAATAATAAGTTAGGGCTCAAGAATTCGGAGGATTATAAATAGGCGTCTGTGAACCCTGCAAAATTGAGCAAAAATTCTCTTTTACACGACTGCATTTTTCTGGGAAGACAAAAAGGGGTTTGATGAATATTTGGCCTAATTACTTGGACACTATTTTGTTTATCTTACATTAGATTATTTTAAAGCAAATACAGGTGCTTCTCAGCTTACAATGGGTTTGTGTCCTAGTAAACTCATCATACATCAAAAATATCATAAATTAGTTTGGGTACAGTGGTTCACACCTGTAATCCTAGCACTTTCAGAGGTTGACTTGAGGACAGGAATTCAAGACTAGCCTGGCCAACATGGTGAAACCTCATCTCTACTAAAAATAAAAATATTTGCCGGGCATGGTGGCACATGCCTGTAATCCCAACTACTCAGGAGGCTGAGGCAGGAGAATTGCTTGAACCTGGGAGATGAAGATTGCAGTGAGCCAAGATCGTGCCACTGCACTCCCAGCCTGGGCAACAGAGTGAGACTCCGTCTCAAATAAATAAATAAATAAATAAATAAATAAATAAATAAATGGAAAGAAAATATCATAAATTAAACTGTAAAGTTAAAAAAAAAAAGTCAAACTACCATTAAGGCCAGATGTGTCTCTATTTTACAGTGGGTGTGTAAGTCAGGAACTGTCTGTACTTGTTTCCCGAGTCTTCCAGATGCTGTTGTATTTCTCTTACAATGAAAACACAACATTTTCACTCGCCACCCCCTCTGTGTGAAATAACATTTCAGAAGGATTATTGACCTTCTTTCCTAACATAGAGAACTACTATGGCAGCCTTTTTTTTTGTTTTGCTTTTACAATGAGAGGGTGAGCAAACCTGTTTCAAGGTTTATTTTTGGCTCTAACATTGGGCTTATTTGCAGTATATTCAGTCTTTATTTCTCATGATATTATTAGCATCTGCCTTAATGAGTGATGCATGTTAAAATCAGTAATATGTGTCATTAAAAGAAGGTGAAATAAATATCTCAGTTGTTCTTCTTTTACCTAATGATTATTTAGGAGGGAATGAGACCAATGGAGCTGATAATGAATATTCTCCTGCAATGACTTTATTGCCATAGATAAAGCTATCGACTCAACACCATGTTTAACCCAGACAAATGGATTTGAACATAGTTATCATAAAAAATTTCTATTTCCGTGTCATTTTCAAAGGTGGAATGGAATTTTTAAACAGTTTCATAGACCTTTCAGATCCTATAAAATGAGAGTAGATACATAATTCAAAGAAGCATGCACTTTTTATTAAAAGTTTGTAAACTCGAAAAATTGCAAAAGATGGTGGTACCTAGATATCAAAATAATTTCATAAACTCAAATTAAATTAACTTCTTCTGAGATCAATGTGCTTTTCTACAGTTAATCTATTCCCATAATGTGCCTAGGAGACAAGCGGCTTATTTTTATCTCTGCTAGTTATTAAAAAATAAACAATGATAAACTTTTGAGTACTGCTTTCATAAAATATTAGATGTTTGTGTCCAGATTGCTTTAGATAGATGTCTATTTCAGAGTCCTTGGAAGTATCTGAGAGTTGGCAGGTAATATCAAATGCTGTGACATTCCCATTAGATTTGAGAATGAAACAGCACAATCAGTTGGCAGCTCTGAAGACAGTAACCTCTATAAAGCCCAATTAGTGAGTTATCTGCCAAATCATACACCTTGATGAAGAGAAGCCTTGGTGGCAGTTTGCAGCTCTCCTATTGCAAAAGGGGCCCTACTCTATGCCAGCTTTCTGGTATGGTGGTTTGACACAGAATACTATTGTATGTGGGAAAATGGTCAAACTTTATCCAAAAGTTTTTGACATACCGGATGCCTAGGCAAATTTAGAATTTAGACATGGACAACATGATTGCTTTACAAATGTAAGAAGGAGATCATTCTTCCCTTTGGATTTATTTATATTGCATAAATCATTTCACCTTCTGTTTTATATTTTTTCAAGTAAAATTCATTTTAATTTTGAATAGATTATAAAGATGCACACACATGAAAAAATAGTCTAAAACTCTAGGTTCCAGTGCCACTTTTACTTGATTTAAATACCTCTAAGGTCAGTCTTCACAGAAGGAGGATATGGAAATATTCTATCCGTGATGTGAGAGAAATTTATCAGTGACTCTGCCATATCCTCATAAAGTAATTGGCTGTTAAACAGAAATTATCTCTAGATCATTCACTTGACTTCTTCATTAGATGGATGTTTATGTGTTTAAATGCATGGAGGGCTACCCTTCTTTCCCTCCTTATAGTTCTTTACCCTATAGAAGATAACAGGCCAGGTATGCCCAGTAAAGAGCTGTGAGGTCCCATCCTCTGCTTCATTCCTTCATTTATTTCTCAAAATTTAACCCTCTATAAGTAATTATCTCAAGTTTCTTCTTTCAGTGAACAACTGATAAACTAGCTAATGAATTAAGCCTCAGATAGGTGTTAGGCCCAGAATATATTACAGATTTATAGGTATTTCTTTTCACAGAGACATTAACAAGAATATATTTCTAGCATTCTGACATAAGGGGATACGAGTTGAAATTTAGAGTCATACCACATAAACATCTATTCATTTTCAAAATTAAGAATCAGATGCCAGAGATTTAGAAAGCAGAAAAATGAACAGGCAACGAACTTTGTAGACAGATGCATATGTGAATCAGGGAGAAACCAGAAACTAAAAATTCAAAGAGGGTTAGTATTCAGTGGTAACACCAGTGTATCAGAAAAACAAAAAGAAATGGGGCAAAATGTAGTTTAGATAAGTTCTGCTTAACTTTAGTCTCATTGGGATGTCCAGATTATCATAGTCTTACTATAAATATATAAGTATGCAGGTGGTTGTGATGAAAGAAACAGGAGGTGCAGATCAATTGCTAATGCTAGGTAAGTCATAGACCATGGTAAAACAATGAAGATGATGGATTAAAAGTATGAAAAGACTTTTCAAAAATACCTTTTTAAAAGGCAACTCCTTAAAAATACTTTCAAATTTTAATATAAAATAATTATAGTTCATTAAGTTTATGTCTCTCTTCCTAATCTGTCAGTTGCTGAATAATCATCATCATCATTTTATGTTATGAGTAAAGTCATTGCTAGGCACCAGTCATGTCTAAATAATTTTCTATATGACTGTATGTAAAGAAAAGGTCTGAAGGAAGCTGTTAGTCAATATCTGGTTGAGGAGAAGGAAGAAATGCAATATGATGTCATCTAGATATTAGAATATTATGGGAAATACTAGCAATGGACTACAATTATAGTATTGTACACTTAAGTAATTCAAAATCAGATCTGTATCGGAGGTTTTTACAATGTTCACTTTTTGTCAAAATCAACGCTGTCTGTCAAGAAGAATCAGTAATCTCCTAAGTTAAGTTTTAAAATGTTTCAAATATGACCTAGCTTCCAGCAAGTAGTTTGCAAGATAAAAGTAGAAGCTGATACTTAAAACATATTTGGTGAATTAATAATAGAAGTTATATTTTTAACTTTTAAAACTTTATATTTGATATTTCCTTCCATGTTCACCCCTAACTGGCACAGACACAATTATAAATGTGTCTCTGATAATGATCCATAGAAAAACCCTTAATGTCATGATAAATCATATCAATGTTTCAAAGAAGGGTCATCGAACCCAGGAGGCAGAGGCTGCAGTGTGCCAAGATTGTGCCACTGCTCTCCAGCCTGGGTGATAGAGTAAGACTCCATTTCAAAAAAAATAATAATGATAATATCAACAATAGTAAGTTACAGAGAAAGTTAATATAAAATGAAATACATGTTAATTTGATAAAACAAAAATTAACAACGTAAAAATGAACAAAAAATGTATCTGAATATATAATATCATGATAGGGAAATAATTATAAGCCACAGAAAGATAAAAGTAAAACAGAAAAAATGTGAAAATTTGAAAAGATGTTTATTAAAGTATTACAACTTTGAAATATTAACAATATTAACCGCCAAATGGCAACTGGAAAACAATTTGCTATAAATATCACTCAGAAAATTAAAATCTTAATTAAATAAGAAAAATAGACAATGAGTAAATTATCAGCTGGTCCAACTTCACCCATAGAGAAAACTCAAAAACTAAAACCATTCATGAATGTGTTAAAATACTCAACATGACTTATGATTAAAGAAATGCAAATGGATAGTCTGATATACTACTTGTGAGAATACAAATGTATGGAAACTTTCTGGAGGGCAACCTGGCAACGTTTATCCGATCATTAAACTACCCATACACTTTGACCCAATTATTCCATTTTTAGAAATATATCCTAAGGAAATAATCAGAAATGCTCACAATGAATTATGCATGACAACGTGAGTTGTAGCATTATTAATGGTAGCAAAACCCTGGGATCAGGAACAATGTCCATTATTAAAGAAATAGTTGAGTAAATTACACCAAAATAAAATAACTTTAGTAACACAATATAATTTTATGCATTCCTTAGAACAAATTATCACATAATAAAATATAAAATTTATTAAAATAAGAACATAATACAAACTGTCAAACATTGTAATTTGTAAAATTATGTATCTCATCACAGAGACACACGTGCATATTTTTTCCTGGAAGGAAATGCACGAAAATTTAATATTTTACCTTAACATGTCCTGTGATTATGAATGATACCTTACTTGCTTTTGCTCACTTCATAAAGATAGTTCACTAAATTTATATTAAAACATACATATATATATCTCACAGATATGTCTATATGATATCACTTCCTGAATATGTTAAGAAAAAAGTTATTATCTTGACACCAATGACAAATTACTGATCATGATATTATAATAGTGCAAAGAGAAATGAAATATTTGATATTACTTTATAAAGAAACAAACATAACAAATCATAAACTTGTTACTCATTTATTAATAAATAATATTACAAATGTGTATTAAATTGCCAATTATAATTGTAATCAGAGCAACTAACTTACAAGCATGAGATGAAATGAATAACGTAAACATAAAGATGGCCACGGTTTTTAAAAGTATACCTATGGTGATATTTCAAATATCTCTTACCCCAGACACCATGACCGCAACCACATGGGAGTTCCTGAGCGAAAACACTCAGTTGAGACTAGTCATCTGAGTCACAAAACCATGAAATAATCAGTCAATCAATAAGTGTGCTTACAATTATTGGCATTGCTTCTTATACAGCAGTAGAGAACCAGAGCAGTGGGAGAGAAATGGTTACAGGCAAATCAGAAGTTCTATTTTGCAAGTTCAATGTTGGATGGTCGTCAGTCATCAAAGTGAAAACGTCAACTAGGCTAACTAACAAGCCCTGGGAGAGACGGATATTTAGGCTAGAGCATTCATTCATGAAGGCACAAATGTTAAGGCTATTGGGTAAAATGTTGAATTGTTATGATAGTGGATATCCCTCTCTTGTTTCTTATTTTAATGTGAGAGCTTCTACTTTTTAACCATTAAGAATGATGTTTGTGATGGCTTTCTGATAAATAGAATTTACCTGTGATGTTTCTTTATTGTTTATTGGCTAAGATGCTTTTCTTTTTTATATTATGAGTGAATGTTGGTATTCATCAAATGTTTTTTCTCTATCTAGTCATATGATCACATAGTTTTACATACATGCTGAATTGCCTGTTGTCAACAAAGCATAACATTAATCCCTTCTAAGATAACTTTCTGCCTCACAAAGGAGTAATTAGAATCTGTTCTTTCCCAGAATCTCCTTCATCTAGCTTCTGTTGTAGGTTAAAGGCTGCCTGGGAACGGACTTCACAGGAGATGTCAAAAGCATAAGAAGAGAGAGGTATTGCTCTGAGTAGATATTTACAAACATACAATACATAAATGCGGTATTTGAAGTCGCTTTCAGGGGAGATTCTTGAGAACTAGGTGTTTCTTACTGGCATTTGAGTAAAGTAGAAGAGATTGCCAGTGATTCTTTAGATTTGAAGCAGCAGGTCACAGGTAAATTATTTTAAAAATTACCTGACTTCATCATGTAGACTGTGACTTTTGCTGGAAACTCCTCTGTTCTTTACTCCATCAGACCTTTCAAAAATTATATTAGCTTTTAGTTTCCAGCATTTAACAAATTTATATTTGGAATTGATAGAGCTTGGATAGTTGTCCCCGCCTAAATATCATGTTGAATTGCAATCCCCAATGCTGGAAGTGAGGCCTGGTGGGAGGTATTTGGATCATGGGGGCAGATGCCTAATGGCTTGGTGCTGTCTTTGTGATAGTGAGTTATCGTGAGACCCAATTATTGAAAAGTGTGTAGCATCTTCCCCTCTTCCCCTCACCCACTCTCTCTTTCTCTTTTTCCTGCTTTGGCTATGTGGCAAAGGCAAACTTCCATTTCACCTTCCACCTTGAATAAGAGCTTTCTGAGGCCTCCGCAAAACCAGATGCCACTATGCTTCTTGTACACCCTGCAGAACTGTAAGCCAATTAAATCTCTTTTCCTCTAAATTCCCCAGTCTCAGGTATTTCTGTATTGCAGTGCAAGAATGACCTAATACAGAATGCAGAGGATCTTCTATGTTCTATACAGAATCCCGTCTTATATGCTGATACATGTTTATAGTTAAGCCATCTTAAAAGTCCTAAGAAAATCTTACTTTATAATTGTAGTAGATTGTTCACCAATTACTTTATCTCAATTCTCCACCTTATAAACACGTGGATCCATTGCCTTTCTCTGAGTAGGTGAGACCATGGAATTTGTTTTAGCCAATACATTGTGAGGAAGTAGAAAGTGTCACTTCAAGACCAGACATTTAATTGCTGGAACAAGACCCCAGATTTGTTTTCTTCTGCTACCACCATTAGTAGTCGTCCAGTTAGTGGCTGCTCTTGCCATTTCAAATGTGGAATAAGGACACAGAGCACAGTCTCTAGTGTATTCACTATGCATATATAACATGATCAAGAAATTAACATTATTGTTTTTCAGTCACTGTCATTGGTTATGGCTTAGTATAGCCATGTGATATTGGCTTGGGAAACAAGAAATGGACAAAAAGAAAATTGTTATCAGAGCCTGGAAGGATGTTGACGCAAGTCCTGTATTGGTGAAATATTTGGTAAAATTGTCACCTCAATTAACTAGTAGCTTAAGGGAACAGGTTGCAGAAAAGCGTGCTGGAAGCATTTAATGTTCATTGTGACTAAGTGTTACAAGAAGCTGAGCTCAGAAAAGAATTGGCTACTTTGAAGCAGGCAAGAAAAGAAGCGTAATTCAGAGACTCAGGGATATTTTGGATTGGAACGGCAACTGCCTCTCTATTTCAAACACTAAAAAACTATAATAAGACAGATCTTTGACATTAAAAAAACAAATTCAAACTAGTCATCCCTCAAAGATTACTAAAAAAAAGTATAGATTGCACAACCATTGGTAAGATCCTTTAATAAACTAAGTTGGCATTCGATAGATTCTTTCAGTTAGACAAAACAGCTCAGAGAAAGCAGAATGAAGTGTGGTTGTTCTCCTACTTATGTGGCCAAGTTGCCCATGATTTAGTTGAGAGAGAGCAGAAGCCTGGGGGCAGGCAAACAGAGAAATAAATGAAATATAAGAAGAATGTCTGGAAAAGAACTGCAGATGTGGATATTTGCACATGGAGCTGACAGGAATCAAATATCTAGAAGCCAACTAAGTTCATTTGAGATTTGTACTACCAAAGAAATCAAAACTCCAAGCATTGTCAAATCCAAGTTAGTCATGGTTGAAGATTTAACCCGGCCCACTGTTTGAGACTAAAAATAACTGTTGGGTGCCCAAATGTTGACTTAATTAGATATTCTCTGAGTAGGTTAAAAGATACAGAGAAATCTTCCAGAAGATGGAGCAAGAGGTTACAGAGTTCAATGAAATAGTTAGTTATTTCTCTCAGGAAGCAGAATCAGGGCTTAATCCAGCATTTCCTTTCCCTGTGGAATGGGATATTTGCCACATCTCCCCCATAATATTTGATTTTTTTTTTTTTTTTTTTTTTTGAGGTAGAGTCTTGTTCCGTTGCCCAGGCTGGAGTGCAGTGGCATGATCTCGGCTTACTGCAAGCTCCACCTCCCGGGTTCATGCCATTCTCCTGCCTCAGCCTCCTGAGTAGCTGGGACTACAGGCTCGTGCCACCATGCCTGGCTAATATTTTTTATTTTTAGTAGAGATTGGGGTTCACCGTGTTAGCCAGGATGGTCTCAATCTCCTGACCTCGTGATCTGCCCACCTCGGCCTCCCAAAGTGCTGGGATTATAGGCGTGAGTCACCGTGCCTGGCCAATATTTGATTTTCTGTAGACCAGGTTACCTCTCTTCTTTTTCCAAATGGCAGAATGTAGTGTAGTTAGTTATTCTGCTGTTAGGATTGTAAAATGGTACAGACATTCTCACATCCTCAAATGGAATCTGGCTCTTATATCAAAAGATACAGGAAATTATCTTGTGGAATAGGACATAATAAAGTAACACAATGCCTCGTGAGGAGTATTTTATTATAATTGGTATTATAATATGATTAATTTTTGTCATATTAAAATTTAGAATTCCAGAAATACAGTGTATCAAGTAGAATATTGTTTTAATAAACTATTGATTAAAAATGTTCTTCAAAATGAACATCAAATTTAGTATGTGCCTATCTTTAGTCTAAAAGTTCTGCCTTTGGGAATATATCCTTAATAAATGCTCAAGGATGTCAGTTGCAGTGTTATTGGCGGTGGAGGGGTGGTAATCTGCTTGTGTCACTACTAGGGGAGTAAACTGGTAAAACATGGTAGAATAGATCATGGAATTCTATACAACAGGTGGAAAAGAATTATATATATATGGTCTAAATAGATAGATCTTAAAAGCTTTTTGCTGAATGAAAAAAATAAGCAATACATGAGACCTTTAATAGAGAATAATGTATTTATATATGAGTTAACACAAAACAAATTACACATTTATGCCAAAATGCACTAAATGTATAAATATACAAGACAAATGTTTTTAGGATAGGGGGAATAAAGGGAATGAGTGATGGAGATTAAAGAGAATACATGAATACAGGATGTCGCTGAGTGAATCAATGATGGTAACGTACCATGAATTTAGGAGTACCTGCATTTCTAAAAGAGAAGTCTATAAAATTTAAAAGCAAACCAGCTAGTTCCCATGAAAGACACATGATATTAAAAATCAATCAATCCACAATCAATGAAAATGAGTGAAGCAAAAAAAAAACTCTGTGAACTGGAATTCTAAGAGTGGACATTTCAGTGTAAATGTAAGGAAGTTCTAATGAGATATTAAGGGACAGATCTGTGCCTATTCGACAGGCCAGTCTCTGTATTGGCAAAGAAAACTTCATTTAGAACCACCAGGTCTGTTTTCAGGGCCATCCTTCTTTATATATTCGTTGAGTGAACTTCAGCCCATACCTTGCTTCTACGACCAATGGTGAGTAAAACATGCCTCATGTAGTTGTTGTGTAGAGTTCAATTTAATTACAAACTACTGAACTCCACAGAGATGTCAGAAAACTTACTACAGCCTCTGTCGTCAAGTTTTTACAATCTTGTGGAGAAGACGAATAATAGGCACATATGGGCTATGATGGAATATGAGTATAGTGCTGCCAAACCCATCACTCAGGATCTAATATAGTTTTAGGTAGTAACGGAAAGTTTCTGGAAGGGTTGTTCCAATCATTAAAGATTTAGAAAATGAGCACAAGTTAAAGAATGGTGATATAGGATGTGTGATTGTGTGTGTGTGTGTGTGTGTGTGTGAGAGAGAGAGAGAGAGAGAGAAAGATCAATTTGGGGGATCAATTTAAAAGAGGAAACAAAATGAGTCTTTTCCAAAAAAAGTTATTAAAATTTATTGACTGTTATTAACAATATTGCTATATCAACAGCAGAAGCAGCAAGAGTTAGGAGCAGGATCAAGATGTGTATGTCTCTGTTCCTGGAAGGCCACATTATTACTTCCCTTGAATACTAATGGATAGCAGACCAACATTACAGGTCTCCCGCATATCTGTTCTTTATTTAATCCACAGCTCAGTTTTCAGGTATTCTAAATTGTCTTTATTTGCCACCCAATTTTTTTCTAAATGAGTACTTTGAGTTGTTTGAACTGGATTGAGTTACTCTTTGAAAAACAAAACAAAATTTTTAACTTGCAAAAAGTGTCCCAAATTACCAATGCATGCTGTTTGTGTGTGCTGTGTATATGTGTCTGTGTTATGCGTAAACATATTTCTTCTTTCTTACTCTAAGAGAGACTGTACAGCTTGAAAATAATCGGAATCATCATAGCTTTCCACTCTAATTTTCTGGAGGTTTCTCACTGGGGATGTTAAAATTAACAAAAATATATATTGCACTAAACATCAAACTACCATATAATTTCTTATTGTTGCAATCACAGACACAACCGTAAAATTAGGAACATCAATAGCTATGGATGCCACACTTTTTACATAGTTTGGAGTAGCATTCACTTTATACTTATAGTGCTTTAAACATCAGGAGATAATGAGAAATTATCTCATGAAATAGGACATAATAAAGTAAGAAAATGCCTTATGTGGAGTGTTTTATTATAATTGGTATTATAGTACAGATTAATATGTGTCACATTCATATTTAAAATTCCAGAGATAAAAAATCAAGTAGAATATTGTTTTAATAAACTATTGATTAAAAATGTTCTTCAAAATGACACATTTTTAAAGCAGAACCACTTTAATAAACTTAAATTATTCATCTGCACCCTTTACAAAGTATATTTGAATTTTTAAAGCTTTCTAACCCCAAACTTTAGTTTGCTTCATTTTACCTTTGTTTATGGGATGTTAACACTGAATGCAGAAGCATTTTACATTCCTTTCCATCCACCACTTTTCCACTGTATATAAGCAAATTAAGTATCTTCTATTAAGAACTCAAAGTGCAAAGTACGTAGAAGCACTGGAAACATTTGGAAGGGTTTTTAAACTCTAAAAATGTTTTCGCTAGGGAAATACTGAAGCATCATAACCAGATAGTACCTGTTCCATATTCAAAATTTGTTTGAAATACCTCCCAGTCCTTCTCAGAAGCCTTTCCAGGATTTCAGTCACCATCATTAGAACCCTAATGTTTCTAGATGTTTCAAAATGTTTCTTATAGCACCTGCATCAAAATCACTTGAAGTGCTTAAATATTCAAATTACAGAGTCCCATCTTGCAGCATTATTATCTTAGTTCATTGCTAGTTGTGGCAGTAACAAGCAGTTTCAATAGATCAATATATAGCTAAAAAGAGGGGATATAGCATGTGACTGCTGTCTCGTTTTAATGTCTCTCTGGATCCAAGAAGTTTAAAGTGCTCAGATTCTTCAAATAAAAGTTGGTTTTTTCCATATATCAATATATGTATACATATATATGTATAGTATGTATATATATACACACACACGACATATATGTATACACACACCTAAAAAGAGGAGGATAAAGCCATATAAAACTATAATTATCTTTATGTAAAGTAGAAAAGATTCTGATACTACAAAATTATTAAATTATTAATCCACTAATAATAATATTAATTGAACACTAATGACATTTCTGAGCAAGGCACTTTGCATGTATACTTTGTCTTGTCAATATTTTACAACAACCTTAAAAGAACATTATAATTGTCCTGTGTCAGTTATGGAAATTGATGTTCAGAGAGACTAAAGTAATTTGCCTTAGGCTGCTCAGATGGTAAATGACAGAGCTGCGTGTCAAACCCAACAGTGTGTGGCTTCAAGGCCAGTGCTCATATTTCTATACCATGCTATCACCAGACTTCCTCACTGTAATAAAGTATACTTACTATATCCAATATGAATAGTATAAAAATAAATTTAGGAGTTACACTTTCAGAATGGCAGGAGCTCCATGGAACCAGTCCACAGCCAAATAAGCCAAATTAGTCAAAAATATTTAAAATATCATTTTATAACCCTGGGATATGTGCTAAAAGCATAGAGCAAATCCAGAATAATTTCTTCAAGAAAATATACTAAAGCATGTCAAGAACACTAGAAGTCTTTAGCATTTGAGCAACAATCCACTTCCACTCTTTCCTGTTTCCAGTTCAACTTGAATTACATTCCACTCCAAGAGTGTATGGTAAAGAAAACTGGGTTCCCTTTCTTCTCAGCTACCAATCAATGATTATAAATAGCCTTTGCAAAAATTATGACAGTGAGGAAAATCTGACATAAATAATTATGATAGCAAAATAAATCTGATTTGAATGATTCCACCTTGCTTCTAACTTCTAAGCTGCCCTTGTTCATTCCTGGATATACGCCAAGCTAACTATGGGCGAAAGTTTGTTTGTAGTATAACTTTAAAATAAACATGATAACAGCTCCTTCTCCAAACTAACCCCTTCCTTTCTTGTGGACTGAAGCTACCTTTGTAAAACTAGCAATTAGCTAAAAAATTAAAATGATGGCTCAGGAGTCATGTAGTCAAGGATTACAAGATACATAACCTCGCCAATTGCTCCTATAGATAACATCAATATTAAAAATCCTGATTAGTATTTGAGCTATTTTTCAGACCTTGCATTCTGATAGACCAACTGGCATCACCTGGACCAGTAAACCATACCAAGAAACTGTCTCAACTGGTCTTGTGATGCCACCCAGGAACTGACTCAGCACTGAAAAACAGCTTTGATCTTCTATGATTTCACCCTCAAACCAACTAATCAACATTCTCCATTCCCAAACCCCCTGCCTGCCACACTATCCTTGAAAACTAGCCTCCAAGCTTTCAGGGAGGCTGCTTTGAGTAATAAACTGCTATCTTCCCTTTGGCTAGCTCTGCAATCATTAAATTTTTTCTCTACTGCAATACTGCTATCTCAGTGAATTAACTTTATCTGTGCAGCAGTCAAGAAGAACCAACTGAGTGATTACAATTAACTTCTCTTACTAAGGGTGAAGGGAGGTTGGGGAAGGCCACCAGTATTCTTAATCTCCTTAAACTCTGAATTTTACTGGCTAAGTGCCTCATGAGTACAGCTAACAGTTCAGAGGCTTTCTTCTTCCACCCAGTGCTACACATAGGATGAAAAACTCTACCTGAGTCACAGAAGACTCAGAATGCTTGGGTCTCAATTGCTCTTACCCAGCTAACTCAGAAGGCAGATGCTCCATACCAGATATGCCAAGCAAGAATATGAGAGACTACTGGTTTGCCGAGGACACATAGTACTGGCTCAGATATTTTCTGCAGAATGAAAGGTAGGCAATAATAAAAGAGAAATCTGATGCTTTCTTGGCCTTGGCAGGAGAAAAATGGAATAATTGTGAATTATATCCAAAGCTTTTATTCTCCAAAACAAAGACCTACTCTGCAGAGGAAAACATTGTGCAGGAGCCTTGCTTTAGCTGAGAAAAGCGCTCTCTTCCGTACCAACCCCTTAGACCCTGCTTGTATCATTTAAGGAAGAAAAAAATAAAGTAATAAGGAGTGTGATCATCATGAAAATAGGTTTAGCATGGTGGTATCAGATATGGCAGTAGGGGGCAGGGAGAACAAAGTGACAGCATTGGAGATATGTACACACACACACACACACATATAAAAATATATATTTATATAATATGTATTATATATTATATAATACATATTTATATAGTATATATATAAATATAAAAATAATATATAATATATAAAAATTAAATAATATATAATGTATTTATATATTATATATTAATTAAATATTTATTTATACAATATGTTATATATGAATATATAATTATATATGTAAATTTATATAAATATATATATTATATATATCTCATGGACCTGTAACCCATATCAAGAAACTGTCTCAATCGGTCTTGTGATCCCACCCAGGAACTGACTCAGTATAGAAGACAGCTTTGACTTTTTCTGATTTTAAACTCAACCCAGCCATGTACTCTGAGCCTGCCATGACTTGGGTAGAACTTCCATCCTTGGTGTGGGGCTGGGTGCAAGAATAGCACCAACGGAGCCCTTGGATACTATCTGTGGGCTTCATCTGAGCTTTACAACACAGTACCACTCTAAGGCAAAGTACTTAGGGAAGCCCAAAGTCACAAGGAGAAACAAATGCAAGCACACTAAAGTAATTCAAAGCCTCTAGTGCCTATGGCTACAGCAAACATTAAACATTTCAACTCACAATCAAATTAACAGAAATTCTCACAGTAAAGGTGTATTTACCTCATTCCAATTACTCTATACAACATATCTGACTTTTACCAAAAATTGAATGACATGACAAAAAAGGTAAGAAAAAACAATCTGAAAAGGCAATCTTCAAAACGAGATTAAGATATGAGAAAACTGCTATAATTATCAGACAGGAAATTTAAAACAACTGTGCTTAGTATGTTAAGGGATTTAATGGTAAAAGTAGACAGCATGAAAAAACAGATGGACACTAAAGAGAAACACAGAAACTCTAAGAAAATTTTTTAAATGCTCCAAATCAAAACCACTAAAATAGAAACAAATATTGACTTTGATGGGCTCATTAGTAGGCCATATGGTTGAGTGAAAAATTAGCTTGAGGATAGTTCAATAGAAGGTTTTAAATTCAAAGATTAAAAAAACTCAAAAACAATGGGACAATTTCAAATCTTTTGCATACACATTTGAAATACTGAAGAAGATACAAAGAAAGAATGGAGCAAAAGTAATAATTCAAGTAATAATGGCTCAGAATGTTCCAAATCTAATGATAGATCCAAAACCACAGATCTAGAAAATTCAGAGAATATTCATAAAATAAATCATAAAAAATCCAAACCAAACTAACAAAAAACACCCTAATGATATCATATTCAAATTTCAGAAAACTAAAGACAAAGATAAAATCATAGAAAAGGCTGGGGTATTGGGAGCATCTTACCTATAGAGGAATAAGGATATGTTGGCCATCTTATCAGAAACTAGGTGAACAAGAAGAAACTGGAGTAAAATATTTAGAGTATTGGGAAAAAATTCACCAAACTAGAATTCTACCTCCAGCAAAATTATTCTTCAAATGTAAGGAGGAAATTAAAGCTTTCTCAAAGAGCAATTGAAAAAAAATTATCACTGGTAAATTTTCCTGCATAGAATGTTAAAAGGCTACACATTGGGTACAGGTACACTGCTCTAGTGATGGGTGCACCAAAATCTCAGAAATTACCACTAAAAAACTTATTCATCTAACCAAATACCACCTGTTCCCCCAAAACCTATTGAAAAAAAAAATTTAAAAAACTTATATAACCTTTTAAAGAGATGGAAAGTCATGATAACGAGAGACCTAGCACAGTTTCATTACAATGAAAGCTATATTCAATGAGGTTTATTTTCTTTGTTGGGCAGTTTTGGACTGGGGTATGAGAGTAAAATCAGAAATTAAGCTTGTTTAGATATCACATTCCAAAAAGGTCATATCATATTTCTGTCTGACCTAAATGAAGAAATGTGGGCTGAGAATGAGAATGAGCTACTTCCATGACCAAGTCCAAAGGATGTGGAAGAGCCTGGATATATGCAGATTTTGAAGTAAGATTACATCTTTGGCCTTGTTCTGCTTAATTTTTTTAAAATAAAAATTTGCCTAATAAAACTACAACAGATAAAATGGCAGGAGTCACTAATATGCTACACAAAATAATTAAAAAATAAATAATCTATTGGCCCCAAAAAAGATCCAAAAACAGTAGATGATTGCCTGAGTGGAGTAAATACAAAAACCTGTAGCAAAGCTGAAAAAGATCAGCTGCATAATAGGAAAAGGGAGAAATGTGATTTAAAAGTCAACCATGCGAAAATACACCTTTTTTGTTTAATTGACTATATACTCAAGTAAAATGGACCCCGGACTTTTTTTTTCTTTTTTTTTTTTTGAGATGGAGTCTCGCTCTGTCGCCCAGGCTGGAGTGTAGTGGCCAGATCTCAGCTCACTGCAAGCTTCGCCTCCTGGGTTTACGCCATTCTCCTGCCTAGCCTCCCGAGTAGCTGGGACTACAGACGCCCGCCACCTCGCCCGGCTAGTTTTTTGTATTTTTTAGTAGAGACGGGGTTTCACCATGTTAGCCAGGATGGTTTCGATCTCCTGACCTCGTGATCCGCCCGTCTCGGCCTCCCAAAGTGCTGGGATTACAGGCGTGAGCCACCGCACTCGGCCAGGACCCCACATTTAAACTTACATTATTATAACCAAAAATGATAGTTTCTATTGTACCCAGCACTTATCAGAAATATATGCTGTTGTTCTGTAATTAGTTCTGAAGAAATGTTGTAAAAGGGGACATTGATAACCAGGGTAGTCCAGAGGGCAGAACTTAGAATTTCCAACTATTTCAAAATCGCTCTTATAGGAGAGAAGAGTTAAGGATGTTAGCCTAAAGACAGGGAGACTCGAAGGACATTTGGTAGAACTCTCCAAATATTTGAACTGCCACTTAAGAGTTTAGAGCAGACCTACTTCATTTGAGTACAGAAACATAACTAAGATCAATAAGTAGAATTTATGGAAAGTAAGATATACAATCACCAGCAAGAATAATTTTTTAATAATTAGAGATGTTGAAAATGGGAGAAATTAATAGCTAAGGACCATATGAAGAGAGACTTAACCTTACCAAAAATTTTTAAAATGCAAACAAAAACAACAAGATGCCATCATAAACAATTTTTTTGAGTCTATCAGATTGACAACAATCACAGAGATGATAACATGGAGTTTAGGAAAAGATGTGGAGAAATGAACATTCCTAGCCATTGCTGGCATGAGGGGAAATTGGTGCAACCACTGAGAAAAGGATCTACCAGAGGGTAACATGTACATACTCCAATGAGATGCCTAGCATTTCCATTTCTAGGCATCTCATTTGGAAACATTCATGTCACCATGCACACTATGTGTTGGGAGCAAGCCCCCCAAAATCTGGCCATAAACTGGCCCCAAAACTGGCCATAAACAAAATCTCCGCAGCATTGTGATATGTCCACAATGGCCCTAAAGCCCAAGCTGGAAGGTTGTGGATTTACCGGAATGAGGACAAGGAACACCTGGCCCGCCCAGGGCCGAAAACCGCTTAAAGGCATTCTTAAGCCACAATTAGCATGAGCGAACTGTGTCTTAAGGGCGTGTTCCTGCTGCAATTAATTCAGCCCATCCCTTCGTTTCCCATAAGGAATACTTTTAGTTAATTTAATATCTATAGAAACAATGCTAACGACTGGTTTGCTGTTAATAAATATGTGGGTAAATCTCTGTTCGGGGCTCTCAGCTCTGAAGACTGTGAGACCCGATTCCCCACTTCACGCCTCTGTATTTCTGTGTGTGTGTGTGTGTGTGTGTGTGTGTCTTTAATTCCCCTAGCACTGCTAGGTTAGGGTCTCCCCGACCGAGCTGGTCTCCGCACTATGTGTTCCAATATATTTATTGCAGAGTTTTTGTGATGCCAAAAATATTGAAATCAACCTAAATCAATCAATCAGGGATTTTTAAAAAAGAGATAGTATATCCATGCTCAGGACTATTATGCATGTATTAAAAGGAACAGAAAAGATCTTTCTGTATGAATCCAGGACTTATTACTAAGTAAAAAGTTAAGTTGCAGACTCCTGGTGTAAACTTGTACAAACAATAAGCCCCACCATGATGTTATTTGTTGGTACATCACAGAAAAATCACTTGAAAGTATACAAATCAAACTGTTACATCAAGGGTGTGAGGTGAGGGGTTGGAGTCAAGGAAGACTCTATATGCCTTTGTAGTTTTGGATTTATATGAGTATATTACGTGTTCGTAATTAAAGAAATAAAGATGTTAAAAATGAGAAAAGAAAACAATTACAAAAATAATATATATTAATTTAAATACAGTAATAATCACTTCAAATATGAATGGTCTAAATACACCAAAAATGGGAGACATTAATAGCCAAGGACCATGAAGTGGACTTAAATAGAAACCTAACTCTACATTTTGTACCAGATACCCACTTTTATGAAGACTCAGATAGGTTAAATAAAGTGGAATGGAGAAAAACATGTGGTGCTTATAATAAAAACAAAGTTAGAGTAGCTATATTAATTTCAGACAAAGTACACTCTAGAATAAAGACTATTATTAGAGACAAGGAGGGAGATTACATAATGTTAAAAGGCCAGTTCTTTAGGAAGGCATAATACTGCTTAATGTGTATGTCGATAAAAACAGTGTCAAAATATGTGAGGCAATATCTGATAGAACTACCAAGAGAAATAGACACATTCATGATTATAGTTGTAGATAAATACTACTCTTTTAATAACTGATGGATCAAGCAGGCAAAAAATTACTAAAGATATAAGTGATCTGAACAGATCTACTGATCCACTTGATCTAATTGACATTTATAAAATATTCTGTCTTACCACAGCCGAATACATATTTTTCTCAATATCACATGATACGTAATTGAGATACATCACATTGATGCCATAAAACATATAAAATACATTTTAAAATTACACAATATCCATTTTCAGAGCAAAGGGTAATAAAACAACAACAACAAAAATCAATGAGAAGAATAGCTCAAAATCTCCAAATACTTGGAGGTTAAGTAACACACTTCTAAATATTACTGATAAAAGAAGCATCAAGAGAAATTAAAATATTTCAAACTAAATCAGAATAGAACTATAACTTACCAAAATTTGCTAGATGCAATGAAAGATGTGTTTAGTGAGAAACTAACATTAAATACATAGGTTAGAATAGAAAAAAAAATTCTAACCATAATAGTCTAAGCTTCCATCATATAAGTTCCAGGGAAAGAATTATAGCTGAAATCAAGCAGAAGAAAATAAATAATAAAAATCAGTGAAGAACTGAAGAAAACTACAAATAGAAAAGCTATAGAGAAAATCAATAAATACAATTTATTATTTGAAAAGAACAATAAAATTAAGGAATCTGTAGTCAAGCTAATCCAGAACAAAAAGAGAGAATACATAAATTGAAAATATTTGAAACAAAAGAGTGGCCCATAGACATTAAACATATCCTATACATATTCATTAAAATAATAATAAAAGAATATTATGAATAAACCTATGTCCACCGTTCTCATAAATTAGATGAAATGTAATTATTTCTTGAAAGACACAAACTACCAAACTGACACAAAATATTAAGTAATAAGTAATCTATTAAAAACCTAGTACCTGTTAAAATTGATTCAATAATTAATAGCATTCTAAAGGAGAAGTCACCAGGACGATATTCAGAGGCAAATAATCTGAACAGAGACCCTTTCTAAGAAAATACATTTTTGCAAATAAGCATATGAAAGATGCTCAATATTATTTGTTTATAGGAAAATGCAAATTAAGGCAACTATGCAATAACACTACGTATCATTTAGAATGACTAAAATTTAAAGTAATATCAATTGCTGCAGGTGATGCAGACAAATGGAATTCACCTTCATTGCTGTTCGTAATGCAAAATGATTTAGCCACTTTAGAACACAGGATGGCAGCTTTTTAATAAGCTAAACCATTTAATCCAGCATTTACAGTCTTATATATTTACATAATTATTAAAAACTTAGGTTCACACTAAAACCTGCATGCAAATATTTATAGTGCTTTGTTCATAATTCCAAAATCTGAATGTATCTGAGATGTTCTTCAATAGGTGAATGGATAAACAACCTGTTGTATAGCAATACAGTTAGAATATTATTCAGTGATTACAAATATAGTGTTAAATGAAATCATCAAGGCACAAAATAATGAATAATATCTGATTTCACTTACATAAATTTCAGAAGTATGGAAAAGTATCCATGGTGCTAAGAGATAGTGGTTGTCTTTGTAGAGGAGAGAAGTAGAGATTGTAAACAAGGAATCACAGTAGTAGGTTTTTATCCAATTGTTTTTCTTGTCCTAGGTTATGCTTCGATGAGTATATTTATTTCACAACAATTCATCTAGCTTTATACTTATGATTCTTCAGTTTTATGTATGTAAATTGTATTCATATAAAAAGTTTTAAAAAGTTATTAATTTCTTGACTTTGTGTCCTTGGGCAATTTGCTTAACGTCTAAGAGCCTAGATTTGTTTCATATGTAAAATTGTTAGGATAATATAGTTGTTTGAAAGATTAATTGTAAACATTTTGGCACAAACATTAACAAATACAAAAATGCTCAATAAATAACAGCAATAGTTTAAAGCCCAAAATGTTAGTCCAAGTATAAACATCTTACTAAAACCTTATTTTTCAGTGAATCTAACAGTTTAGATTCAAATGGAATAGGTGTTACTTAAATTAGAATTGTGTAGAAAAGAAACATTTATTCCACAAATACTAAGTGTTTAGTGTGTCAACAGAATTATTCAATGCACCCAAGACACATTAATTCACACTTAAGTAAAACCACTCCTGACTCTTTGTAGCTTAAATTAAATGAGAGGGACGTACCTTAAACATAAGAAATAAACAATTCATATTGTAAGTTATAAGGTAAAAATTGCTCAATAAAAATGCAGAATAGATGAAGGTACGTCCATTTTTTTTTTGGATGGGAAAGAAATAACTGAGGAAAAGCAATGCATTCCAAAAGGACAAAAGTTGAAAAAGCCTGAAACTCATAGGATGAGTTTCACATGGATGGTGTGTGTGGTGGGGAAAGAAAAGAGTCAAGGATGGTGCTGGAGGTTTGGGCAGGTGAAACTTCAATAATGCAGTTGTTACTAATTGAGATGGAAAAGGCTGGAGAAAAGTTTTACTCAGCCTTACAGTGCTCCAATGGGAACAAAACCTTGGGATTATGTCAAAGATCTCTATAATCACCAATTCTTAAATTTTGATTCTGGTGAAGAGACTAGATTCACCCTTCCACCTATATGCTAGCATTTTGACAGCAAAATGAGGAAGAGGGCTGGTATGAATGAAATGATAATGGAGTCTCCATCTTCATCAAGTAAACTCTCATTTATTTCCAGTTTACACTATGTCACCTGTGATAAGTCAGGTCTATGTTTCCCGATCTACAGATACTGTTTTACCTAGGCAAGAGAATAATTCTCAAGTATTGTGTGAAGGGTCAGAAGGTAGGAGATGGGAGAGCACCCTCCTTGACTGTGGAGTGGGGAAGGGGATCTGAGATCATACCAGGTTTTTTTTTTTTTTTTGGAGTTTTTTTTTTTTTTTTTTTTTTAAGTCTGGGTTTCTCTAGAGGATCAGAAATAATAGGCTTCTTGTATATACGAAAAGGAGTATATTAAGGAATATTGACTCACACCATCACTAGATGAAGTCCCACGGTAGGTTGTCTGCAAGGTGAGGAGCAAGGAAGCCAGTGGTGGATCAGTTCGCATCTCAAAACCTCAAAAGTAGGGAACCTGACAGTGCAGCCTTCAGTCTGCCCTTAAAGGCTCAACAGCCCCTGGCAAACCACTGATATAAGTCCAAGAGTCCAAAAGCTGAAAAACTTGGAGTCTGATGTTCGAGGGCAGGAAGCATCCAGCACAGGAGAAAAATGAAGGCCAGAAGAATCAGCAAGTCAAGTCCCTTCCTGTTCTGCCTGCTTTATTCTAGCTGGGCTGGCAATTGATTAAATGGTGCCCACCTGGATTGAGGGTGGGTCTGCCTCTCCCAGCCCACTAACTCAAATGTCAATCTCCTTTGGCAACACCCTCACAGACACACCCCGGAACAGTACTTTGGATTCTTCAATCAAGTTGATACTTAATTTAATTAATATTAACCATCACAGGGAGCATAGTTTATATTTTGAAATAGCTTTAAATTTACAGAAAAGTTGCTAGAATCATGTCAGGAAGTCTTATATACCCTTTATCCAAATGCAACACTTATTTCATTTTAGACTATTTACATATCTGTGAATACACAGATTTTATACATACAGGATTTTATACATACAGGATTTTATTTCTTTGACTGAAACATCTTATAGTTAAGTTGAAAGTATCCTGATTCTTTAACCTTAAATAATTTAGTCCATATTTCTTCAGAAATTATACAGTTTCTTACAAAACCACAGATAAATTTTAAATACTAGGAAAAATAAGAAAATTATCCCATCTACAGACAATATCACATTTAATGAAGTTTTATAATAATGTGTTTTATAGCTATTTGTTTTCCTTTTCCAGAAATAAATTCCACAATCGCATATTGTGTTTAATTGTCATATTTCAGTCTTTCTTTCTGTGTATTGAGTTTAACATTTTTTAAGAGGACGGGCCTAGTTATTTTGTAGACTGTCTCCCAACTTAGGTCTATCTGATGCCTCCTCATGATTAGATTAACAGAAGTAATAATGTTTTATCTTTCTCTGAGTATCTTATTAGACACAATTTTGTCTCGATTTTGATTATGCTATACTTGTTTTTTGGTTCAGGTGGTATTACCTACATTATTGAATGATATTATTACAATTTTTCCTTTGAATTTAATGAGTAGATTTTTTGAGATATTTTGAAATAATTTCTGTTCCAATCAACATCTACCCTGTAAGTTTAGCATCCATTGTTAATTTCAAATATATCATTTCTGCCGAGCTTATCATTTGGCACTCTAGCGTAGGGAATGGCTTTATTTATTTATTCATTTACTTCTGTGAGTATGGGTTCATGATTTGTTACTTTATTGAGTTATTTCAATCCAACCCTTTCAATATTTACTTTGAATATGACAAGAGGGAGCCCTGTCAAACTGATTTGTGTCATTTTGACATATTTCTCTAATTCTTTGAGCTCCTCTTCCACAATGCAACTAGATGCTCCAGGCTTATATTGCTCTTTTCTAGCCCTGAAAATAGTAACCATTTCTCCAGTAAGCCCTGGATTCTTTTAGTGGGAAATGGTATTTAAATACGAATGCTGGGTGTGCTTATTCTTTTTTTCTCTCAGGCCTTTCCTCTTCTTCTTTCTCCCTTCTCTCTCTCTCTCTCTCTCTCTCTCTCTCTCTCTCTCTCTCTCTTTCTCTCTTTCTGTCACACACACACACACACACACACAAAATATATATGATGTAAATAAATATTGATATTTTCAATCCAACATCACATAGCATATATTAGTTTTCCCCTTTCCAATACTGAAACTCTCTCAACAGTGAGAAACATGGATTTCATTATTTTCAATATATTAACTAGAGTTTACTACCTGTCTACTTCTTTACACATATTGAAATTCACTGAGTTTAATGAGTTTTAACAAGTGAATACACTCATGCAATGACTAACAATAATAAGATATAGAAAATTTCCTTCAAACCAAAGAACTCTCTCATTTGCCATAGGAGTAAATTATATCTCCCCATACCCCCGCAAACCCGAGGCAACCACAGTTAGATTAACTTTTCACTATAAATTAGTTTTGAATACTTTCGAACTTCATATAAGGGAAATCTTATCATATGTACTTTCTTGTCTTCAGCTTATTTTGTTCATCAAAATATCTATGAGATTTATAAATAGTAAAGAAATCAGTTTTTCTTTTTATTGATGAGTAATGTTTTATTATATGAATTTGATGCACAGCGTGTATCTATTCTGTTGATTGATTGACTTTTGTATTATTTACAGCTTTAAGATAATATAAATAAATCTCCTATAAATATGTGTGAATATATTCTATTTTTGTAGACTTTTTTTTTTTTTTTTGAGACTGAGTCTCACTCTGTCGCCCAGGCTGTAGTGCAGTGGCGCAATCTCGGCTCCTGCAATCTCTGCCTCCCGGGTTCAAGCAATTCTTCTGCCTCAGCCTCCTGAGTAGCTGGGACTGCAGGCACATACCACCACACCTGACTAATTTTTGTATTTTTAGTAGAGACGGGATTTCACCATAATGGCCAGACTAGTCTTGAACTCCTGACCTCGAGATCCACCCACCTTGACCTCCCAAAGTGCTGGGATTACAGGTGTTAGCCACCGTGCCTGCCTTTTGTAGACATATTTTAATGTTTCTTGGATAAATCCTGAGGAATATAATTGCTAGGTCAAAGGGTAGGGAAAGGCTTTATTTATTCATTTATTTACTTTTTTGTATATTCAACTGTATGTTCAACTTTACAGGAAACTGCCAAGCATTTTATAGAATATTCACTGTATTAGTCCATTCTCATGCTGGTATAAAGAACTGCCCGATGTTGAACATCGTTTCATATGTTTGTTGGCCATTTGTGTATCTTCTTTTGAGAATTGTCTATCCATGTCCTTAGTCCACTTTTTGATGCAATTGTTTGTATTTTTCTTACTGATTTATTTGGGTTCATTGTGGTTTCTGGATATTAATCCTTTGCTAGACGTATAGATTGTGAAGATTTTCTCCCACTCTGTGGATTGTCTGTTTACTCTGTTGACTGTTCCTTTTGCCATGCAAAAGCTCTTTAGTTTAATTAGGTCGCAGTTATTTATCTTTGGTTTTATTGCATTTGCTTTTGGGTTCTTGGTCATGAAATCCTTGCCTAAACCAATGTCTAGAAGGGTTTTTCCAATGTTATCTTCTAGAATTTTTATCATTTCAGTTCTTAGTTTAAGTCCTGAATCCATCTTGAGTTGATTTTTGTATAAGGTGAGAGATGAGGATCCAGTTTTGTTCTCCTACATGTGGCTTGCCAATTATCCCAGCACCATTAGTTGAAAAGGGGGTCCTTCCCCCACTTTATGTTTTTGTTTGCTTTGTTAAAGATCAGTTGGCTGTAAGTATTTGGGTTTATATCTGTGTTCTCTATTATATTCCATTGGTTTATGTGCCATTTTTAGAACAGTACCATGCTGTTTTGGTGACACTGTGACCTTATAATAGAGTTTGAAATCAGGTAGTGTGATACCTTCAGATTTTTTTTTTGTTTGTTTAGTTTTGCTTTGGCTGTGTGGGCTCCTTTTTATGATGGATACACCAAAAATCTAACAAATTACCCTAAAAACTTACTCATGTAAACAAATACCACCTGTACCATAGTAACTTAAGAAATGCTACTTAAGAGGTTGACTCTAATATGTAAAAGTGTTTTCATGATTAAAAGACGAAATTTTAAAAAATAAAGTGATTATGGAAATAAAAAAGGAGCTGCCTGAGACTGAATAATCGATAAAGAAAAGAAGTTTAACTGACTCACAGTTTCACAGGGCTGGTGAGGACTCAGGAAACTTACAATCACCACGAAAGAGGAAGCAAATGCATCTTTCTTCACATGGTGTCAGGAAGGCGAAGAATGAACGCCAAGTGAAGGGGGAAGTTCATTATAAAACCGTGAGATCTTGTGAGATCCTGCTTACTATCACGAGAATACCATGGGGGAAGTGACCTCCATGATTTAATTACATCTCACTGGGTCCCTCCCACCACATGTGGGGATTATGGGAACTACGAATCAAGGTCCGATTTGGGTGAGGACACAGCCAAACCTTTTCAGTTGCTATATTTCACATTAACAAAGCAATATATGAGAATTCTCATTGTTCCACACCCTTGCCCATATTTGATATTGATAGTTTATTTAAAATCTTGGTCATTAAGGTGAACACATAAAGTTGTTCTGTGGATATAATTTGTATTTCCCTCTTGGCTAATGATAATATTCTTTTTCCTAAGCTTTTAAGTTATTTGTGTATTTTTGTTTTAAGAGTGTTTGTTCAAGCCATTTGCCCAATTATTTATTGGACTTTTTGTACTTTAACTCTTGAGTTATAAGATTTTTAAAAACTACATTCTGGATATATGTCTTCTGTAACACATATGTTCCTGGCTGTGGTTCACTTATTAATTTTCTTAACAGTGCCTTTTGATGATCAGAACTTTTTAAATATTGATAAAACATAATTTATCATTGTTTTCTTTTATGCTAATTGTTTTATTCTGCCTAAGAAAATTTTCCTCACCCTCTGATAAGTTTTAAGCCACTTATTTTCTTTTAACCTTCATGATTTCAGTTTGTACAGTTAGTTCATGATTTATTTTGAATTAAGCTTGCATGTGTTGTTGTATATAAAATGGGGTTGATTATTTTTTTCTACATGGATATCCATTTGTTCCAGCACCATTTGTTAAAAAGTCTTTGTATTTCCCATTGAATTGCTTTGGAACTTTCATTTAAAAATCAATTGAACTTACAAGCATTAGTTTACATCTCCACCATCATTTCTGTTCCATTGATTTGTTTGTCTATTCATGACACTGCCACAGTGCCTGTAGCTTCTTTGTAAGCTGTGAAATCTGATAACGTGAGTCTTCAAATTAATTTGTACTTATTTAAGATATTTTGATTAATCTAAGTATTTTGCATTTTTAATTATAGAATAATCTTGTCATTCACTACAAAAAGCCTGCTGAGATTATGATGTAGATTTTGTTGATTTTATAGACCAATTTTGGAGATTTATCATTTTAAAAACATTCACAATTTCAGTCTTTTTAGATAGTTATATTTCTTCATTTATTTTTTCTTTAATTACTCTCAACAATGTTTTATAATTTCCAAAATAGATATCTTGCTTTGACTGCTGTTAAATTTCTTCCTGTGTATTTCAGTCTTTTTGATGCTATTGGAAAGAGATATTTTTATTTAATTTTATACTTTTTTGGTGCTACTATGTAGAAATACAATTGACTCTAAAATGGATACTCCATGTCCTGAGAGGTTGCAATATTCACTTTTTAGAACTAGAGGAGATTTGTTTTGGTGGATTATTTAATATTTTTATACCTTCAACAGAATCTTGTTTGAGAATATAGACTTACTCTTTTCTAATATGCTTTTTATTTGTTTTTCTTGCCCTCTTTCACTAGCTAGGAAATCCACTTCAATGTTGAATGGAAGTTATGAAAAGTGGCGTCTGCATTTTTCTCAAAATAGAGAAAAAATGTTCAATATTTTACAATTAAAAATGACATTACTTGTAGGATTTGTCATAGTTGCTTTTTATTTGATTGAAGAAATACCATCCTAATTGTAATTAACTTATAAATTTTCTCATGAATGGATGACTATTGAGTTGAGTTGATTATATGGTTTACTCCTTTATACAGTTCATGTGTTAAGTACTCTAACTGGTCTTGAAATGCTAACTAGCTTTAAATTCCTGAGATATATTACTGAATTAAATTGAAAGTGCCTGTATTTACGAGAAATGCTAGTTTATAATTTCCCTTTTTTTCAGCGTCTTTGTGAGGTTGTTACATCAAAGAAACACTGATCTTTTAAAACAAATTAGTGTTTACACATCATTTGTATTTGTAATTTGTAGGTACATTTCAAAATAACTAACATTCTCTAAATGGTATATTACCCTATAGATGAAAAATTAATTTAGGTGTTACATGTTTTAATAAACCTTGATTGCACTTCTTGGAAAGTCCAGCACTCCGTTTATTAAATTTGTGTTTATTTACTTATATTGTCTAATATTTTTAATGAGATTTCATTTTAAATAATTTTTGGCTGGTGGTTGCTGATATAAAGATATGCATTTGAACTTTCTGTATTATCCTTATGTTCTGCTTTCTAGATAAACTGTACAATAATATGTAATAATGTGTCTAAATAGTTTTCTAAGTAAATAGTCATATAGTTTACAAACATGGCAGTTTTATTTCTTTATTTTAAATCCCCCTGCATCAAATTCTTTTCATCATATTATTGTGCATGCTAGGGTTTCCAAAATATGTATTATTTGAAATTGTGAAAATGTGCTTCCTTGTGTTGTGTTTTTTATTTTAAATGAAAAGCGCTCTGCATTTGCACATTTAGAACAATACATATTGCTTTTATTTATTTATTTTTTTAATTTATTTATTATTATTATACTTTAAGTTGTAGGGTACATGTGCATAACGTGCAGGTTTGTTACATATGTATACTTGTGCCATGTTGCTGTGCTGCACCCATCAACTCGTCATTTACATCAGGTATAACTCCCAATGCAATCCCTTCCCCCTCCCCCTTCCCCATGATAGGCCCCGGTGTGTGATGTTCCCCTTCCTGAGTCCGAGTGATCTCATTGTTCAGTTCCCACCTATGAGTGAGAACATGCGGTGTTTGGTTTTCTGTTCTTGTGATAGTTTGCTAAGAATGATGGATTCCAGCTGCATCCAAGTCCCTACAAAGGACTCAAACTCATCCTTTTTTATGGCTGCATAGTATTCCATGGTGTATATGTGCCACATTTTCTTAATCCAATCTGTCACTGATGGACATTTGGGTTGATTCCAAGTCTTTGCTATTGTGAATAGTGCTGCAATAAACATACTTTTAAAAAAATATATTAGATACAGAAACACACTTTCCTATTTTTTAATATACTGAGCATTTTTATCACAAATTTATGATAAAAGGTTTCAAATACATACTTTGCATTTGTGTAAATAACTGGAGATTTTATTTTATTCTGTTAATGTGATAATTAAATTTATAGATTGAACTTCTTTGTATGTATGAGATAAAATAAACATAGTCATGGTATTTAATCTTACTTTTCAGCTTTTATTGTGGTAAAATAAACATAACATAAAATGTACATAAAAAGTGCTATCTTATTGATTTTTTTCTTTTCTTTTTTTTTTTTTTTTTTTTTTTTTTTTTGAGATGGAGTCTCGCTTTGTCGCCCAGGCTGGAGTGCAGTGGCATGATCTCAGCTCACCACAATCTCCGCCTCCTGGGTTCAAGACATGCTCCTTGAACCTCCGAAGTAGCTGGGATTACAGGTGTGCGCCACCATGCCAGGCTAATTTTTGAATTTTTAGTAGAAACGGGGTTTCACCATGTTGGCCAGGCTGATCTCAAACTCCTGACCTCAAGTGATTTGTTGGCCTTGACCTCCCAAAGTCCTGGGATTACAGGCATGAACCATCACGCCCGGCCCTTATTTCACTTTTAAGTGGATAGTTTAGTGGCATTAAGTATGTTCATACTATTGTACAACTATCATAACCATCCATTAATATAATTATTTTCATCTTTCAAAGCCCAAACTCTATACCCATTAAATGATAACTCCTCCATTACCTGCCTCCCCCAAAACCCTAGAAACCACCATTCTGTTTTCTGTCTTTTTGATTTTGACTACTTTAGGTAACCACATATAAATGGAATCATACCGCCTTTGTCTTTATATGACTGACTTATTTCACTTAGCATAGTGTCATCAACCTTTATCCATATTTTAGCAGCATATGTCAGAATTTTCTTCCTTTTCTTAAGACTGAATTGTATCCAATTGTATGTACATATCACATTTTTGTTTATGTTTTCATCTCCCAGTGAACACTTCCACATTTCGGCTATTGTGAAAAATGCTACTATGAACATGAGTATACAAATACAGGTGTACCTTATTTTATTGTGCATTGCTATATTTTGCTTCAAAGATATTCCTTATATTTTTTACAAACTGAAGTTTTATGATAACCCTGAGCCAAGCAAGTCTATTCATTTTTCCAATAGCATAGGCTTAATTCCTGTCACTGTGTCACATTTGGTAATTTTTATAAAATTTCAAGCTTTTTTATTACTGTCAACCAACTATTCCCTGTCTCTCTCATTCTCTTCAAGCCTCCCTATTTTCTGAGACACAGTAATATTGAAGTTAGGCCAATAAATAGCCTTACAAGGCTCTCTAAATGTTCAAATGAAAGGAAGAGTATCATGTCTCTCAATATAAATCAAATGGCCAAGAAGCATATGAAAAAACATTCAACATCACTAATCATCAGAGAAATGGAATTTAAAATCAATGAGATATACCACCTACACCAATAAGAATGGCTATTACTAAAAAGGCAAAAAATAACAGATGTAGGAGAGGATGTGGAGGAAAGGAACACTTATACACTGTTGGTGTGAATGTAAATTAATACAACCTGTATGGAAAAGTGTATGGATATTTCACAAAGAACTAAATCTAGAACTACCATTTTGATTCAGGAATCTCACTACTAGGTGCCTACCAAAAAGAAAAAAATATGTGTTATATTAAAAATACACTTGCACTCATATGTTTATTGCAGCACTATTCATAATAGCAAGTAGTTGGAATCAACTTAAGGGTCATTATGAATGAATGGATTTTAAAAGCCATGGTATATATAGGCAATGGAATATATTCTACCTTAAAAAATGGAATCTTGCCTTTTGCAGTAACATGGATGGAACTGGAGGGCATTATCTTAAGTAAAACGACTCATTCAAAATGTCAAATATGACATGTCTAATTTATAAATGCATGCTTAATAATGCATATACATGGAATGTATGGAATGAGGAACAATTGAGACTCAGGGGTTTGGGGGTGGGAGGAGAGTGGAAGATAGGAGGTTGGTTGTTGGGTACAATGTGCATTTCTCCAGTGATGGATACACTGAAGACTTCACCGTCATGTAATGTATCAATGTAGGAAAATTGCACTTTTACCCCATGATTATATTTGTATATATTATATATGATTTTGTGTGTGTGTGTGTGTGTAGCTAGAAATAATTAAGCTTAGTGAGAAAGGCATGTCAAAAACTGAGTTAGGCAGAAAGGTAGTCCTCTTGCAGCTAAGAGCCAAGTTATGAATGCTAAGGAAAAGTTATTGAAGAAAATTTAAAATGCTATTCCAGTAAGCACACAAATGATAAGAAAGCAAACAGCCTTATTGCTGATATGGAGAAAGTTTTTGTAGTCACTATAGAAGATTAAGCCAGTCAGAGCATTCCTTTAATCCAGAGTCTGATCTAGAGGAAAGCGTTAACTCTCTTCTATTCTGTGAAGGCTGAGAGAAGTGAGAAAGCCGCAGGAGAAAAGTTGGAAACTAGAAGAAACTGGTTCATGAGATTTAAGAAAAGAAGCCACTTCCAAAATATGAAAATGCAAAGTGAAAATGCAAAGTGCTGAAGTAGAAGCTTCAGTAAGTTATCCAAAGGGTTTAATTAAGATCATTGATGAAAGTCCTACAAAACAACAGATTTTCAGTGTTGATGAAAGTGCCTTATATAGGAAAAAGATGCCATCTAGGACTTTAATAGCTTGATTGGAGAAGTCATTGGCTTCAAAGCTTTAGGGAATAGGCTGATTTTCTTGGTAGGGACTAATGCAACCTGTGATTTTTAAGTTGAAGCCAATGCTTATTTACCATTCTAGAAATTCTAGGGCTCTTAAGAATTATACTAAATCTACTTCTGTGGGCTGTATAAATGAAAGAACAAAGCCTGGATGATATTGTATCTGTTTACAGCATGGTTTACTGAATATTTTAAGCACATTGTTGAGACCTACTGCTCAGATAAAAAGTATACTTCTTTCAAAATATTACTTTCCATTGACAATGAACCTGGTCACCCAAAAACTCCAATAGAAATGTACCAGGAGATTAATGTTTGTTTTATACCTGCTAACACAACAGACATTCTGTAGCCCATGGATTAAGAATTTTGACTTTCATGTTATATTATTTAAAAAATGTATCTTGTAAGGCTATAGCTGTGATAGAGTAATTCCTGTAATGGATCAGGACAAAATAAATTTAAAACTGTCTGGAAGGAATTCACCATTCTAGATTCAATTAAGAACATTCATGACTCAGGGATGGTTGTCAAAATAATATTGACAGAAGTTTGAAAGAAGTTGATTCCAAACCTCATAGATGACATTTAGAGGTTGAAGACTTCAGGGGAGGAAGTAACTCTAGATGTAATTTCAAAAATTAAAAGAACTAGAAATGGAGCCTGCACGTGTGACTGATTTGCTACAATCTAATGATAACATTTTTATGGATGAGGAGCTGCTTCTTCTGATGAGTAAAGAAAGTGGTTTCTTGAGATGAAATATACTCCTGGTGAAGATGCTGTGAATTGTTGAAATGACAATGGAGGATTTAGAACATTACATAAACTTTTTTTGATAAAGGCAGGACTCCAATTTGAAAGAACTTCTACTGTGAGTTAAATGCTGCCAAATAGAATCATACGCTACAGAGAAATCTTTTGTGAAAGAAAGAGTGAATAGATGTGGCAAAATTCATTGTTGTCTTATTTTTTTAAATTCTTAAAGCCATTCCAATCATCAGTAATCACCACCTAATCAGCCAGCAGAATCAACATCAAGGCAAAACCCTCTACAAGCAAAAAGATCAAAACTCTCTGAAGTCTCAGATAATTGATAGCATTTTTTAGCCATAATTTATTTTCAATTTTTAGTTTAAAAATTTAGACATAATTTATTTTATATTTTTAATGAAGGTATGTACATTTTTTAGACATAATTCTACTACACATGTAAACAAACTATTGTATAGTGTAAACACAAATTTTATATTCACTGGGAAATCAAAATAATTGCATGACTCATTTTATTGCAAGATTTACTTTATTGTGGTAATCTAGAACTGAGCCCACAGTGTCTCCATTGCATGCCTATATCTTGTTAAGACCTTGCTTTCAATTCTTTTGATTACATAGCTGACGTGGAACTGCTTAATTACATGTACATCTTTTGTTAATGTTTTTTACGAATAACCATAGCATAAAGTCTATTTTTACTAGTATAAAAATAGATACATAGATCAATGGAACAGAATAGAGAACACAGAAATAATGCCACATATCCATAGCCAACAGATCTTTGACAAAGTTTACAAAAGCAAACACTGGGGGAGCATCACCCTTTCACATAATGGTGCTGGGAAAACTGAAATGGCCATATGCAAAAGAATAAAAGTAGACTCCTATATACAAAACACCATATACAAAAGTTAACTCAGATGAATTAAAGACTTCCATGTACGACCTGAAACTATTAAAATACTAGAAGAAAACATAGGCGAAACTTTTCCAAACATTGGTCTAGGCAAAGAATTCAGGACAAAGAACTTAAAATTGGAAGCAACAAAAGCAAAAGTAGACAAATGAAACAACTAAACTAAAAAGCTTCAATATCTTTTATCAAAGAGACCATTCTTTCTTCATATTGTCTTCATGATACCTTTGGCAAAATCAAATTGGTGATAAGTGGATACGTTGATTTCTGCATACTTTATCCTATTTTATTGGCCAATGTGTCTATTTTTATGCCAGTGTTGTGCTGTTTTGATTACAATGGCTTTATACTATGTTTTGAAATTACAGAGTTTTTTGGTGAAGTTTTTAGGCTTTCTAAATATAAAATCATGTCATCAACAAAGAGAAGCCATTAAACTTCCTCCTCTTTTATTAGAATACATTTCTTGCCTAATTGTACTGGGTAGGACTTCCAGTATTACGTTAAAAGAAATGACGAGAGTGAACATCCTTGTTTTACTCTTGATTTCAGTTAACAATCTTTCAGCTTCTCACCACTGAGTGTGATATTACCTGGGACTTTTTTGATAAGGATTGTATTGAATCTGTAGGTAACTTTGAGTGGAATTTACATTTTAACAATATTAAGTCTTCCAATCTATGGACACAGATTGTCTTTGCATTTATTTGTGGCTCCTCTAATTTTTTCATCAATATGTAGTACTTTTCAGTGTACAAGTACAAGTCCCCTTTTTTTTTTTTTTTTTTTTTTTTTTTTTTTTAGCTCTTGTTGTCCAGGCTAGGGTTCAATGGCGCGATCTCGGCTCACTGCAAACTCCACCTCCTGGGTTCAAGCGATTCTGCTGCCTCAGCTTCCCGAGTAGCTGGAATTACAGGCATGTGCCACCACGCCCATCTAATTTTGTATTTTAAATAGAGACCGGGTTTCTCCATGTTAGTTAGGCTGGTCTCTACCTCCTGACCTCAGGTGATCTGCCCGCCTCAGCCTCCCAAAGTGCTAGGATTACAGGTAAAAGCCACCGTGCCTTGCCGTCTTTCTCCTTGGTTAAGTTTATTCGTAAGTATTTTCTTCTCTTTGATGGTTCTTTAAATAATTTTTTTAAAAATTTATTCTCTGATTTTTTGTTAGTGTATAGAAAAGCAATTTATTTTTGCATATTGGTTTTGTATACTGCAAATTGCTAAATTTATTCTTTCTAGTAGTTTATCAGTTCTATTCGTTTTATGGAATCTTTGGGATTTTCCTTGTTTCTTTAAAAACTTTTTTATTTTAGAACAGTTTTAAATTTACATAATTAGTGGTATATCAGTATAGGGCGTTTTCACATACCACACACCCAGTTTTCCTTATTATTAATATCTTTCCATTAGTGCAATATATTTGTTACAACTAATAAATTGATATTTATGCATCATAATTAACTGAACTCCACACTTCATATACAATTCCTCAGTTTTCTCCTGATGTCCTTTCACTGTTTCAAGATCCAAGATAGCAGGGTTTCCTAACCCCTGGGCCATGGACCAGCATCAGTCTGTGGCCGGTTAGGAGCTGGCCACACAGCAGGAGGTGAGCAGCAGGAGCACAAGCATTACTGCCTGAGCACCTCCTGTCCAATCGGCAGCAGCATTAGATCCTCATAGGAGTAGGAACCCTACTGTAAACTGCACATGTGAGAGACAAAGGTTGTGCACACTCCTTGCGGTAATCTAATGCCTGATGATCTGAGGTGGAGCAGTTTCATCCTGAAACCATCCCCATTACCCCTAGCTCATGGAAAAAAAAATGCCTTCAATAAAACTGGTCCCTGGTGCCACAAAAGTTGGGGACCACTGCCATATAGGATACCACATTACATCTAGTTATCCTATCTCTTAGTCATCTCTCAACTATGACAGTTTTTAGGCTTTTCTTGTTTTTGATGACCATGACAATTTTGAGGATTCTTGGTCAGATATTTTGTAGAATATTTATCCACCGGAATTTGCCTCGTATTTTTTTTTTTTCATGATTAAACAAGGGTAGTGGGTTTTTGGGAGGAAAACCACAGAGGTAAATTGTCCTTCTCTTCACATCCTAACAAGGGCACATTGTATCCGCACAACTAAACATCATTGATGTTAATAGTGATGACCTTGTTCAGTTGTTGTTCATCAAGTTTCTCCAGGTATGAAGGTAGTTTGTTGCTCATTTCCAAAATGTACTGTCTGGAAAGAATCACTTTTGGTAGTCCCACTTTTAAGAACGGGGAGTAATGTGCCAGCACCTTGAGGACAGAGTATTTACATGTTATTTAGAATTATTTTGCACTGGAGATGTGTCTGTTCTCTCTCAGTTATTTGTTTAATCATTTATTTATGTTATTGTGGACTCGTGAATACGTATTTTACACATTGGGCTATAGTAAGATACTGCTTTAATTTGTTTTTAAAATTGTTCCAGTTTTGGTCATTAGGAACTTTTTCAATTGGATCCTGTGTCCCTTTGACATACCTCCATTGGTTGACTTTTTTTTTTTTTTTTCATTTTTCTGCCTTCTGCCATGAAAAATCTTAATCTCTCTTGCATGTGACAGCCCTTCAGATTTCTAAACATATCCATCATTACCACCTCCAGACATATCTAGACTAAATTTTTCCCATCAATTCCATCAAACATTCCTCATGTAGCACAAGTATTGACCCTTTACTCTCCTAATTGCATTTTTTTTTTCTGAAAACATTCCATTTTGAACTACTTCCTCTCACTCACCTTACCTTCCCTAATAATTATAAAATCTATTAAAAAAATCAAAGGTAGTTATTCTACTTTCTGGAAACTCTTTGTAATAGTACCTAGTACACATGCTATGTCACTGAATGAATAAGTCACCCTTGTATTAGAATGAAGACCTCTAGGAATTAAAAGGGAAATATAATGCTCCTGTTTTGTGCGGAGCTTAATAGTTTCAAAGCTATTTAGAAACTCAATCATCTGAGCTGGCTAGCCCCTTTGTTAGGTGAGTAAGACAATTAGTGGTAGGCCCAGAAAACCTAGGCTTAGAAAGGGTGCCATATCCAAAGTTGCCATATAACTTAGAACTGAGTTCTCCTGACATTAACCTAGTAGTCTTTACATTAAAACAATTGATTGTGTAGGCTAATATTTGTTTGTCAGACTTTTAACCTTAATGAGAATTCCCAGCACAATTGCTTATGGGCTGAACTTAGCCTTCTCATATAATGGGAGATACGAAAGGCATTTCTAAAATGCAAACATTTAAAAAATGTTTTTAAAAAGCAAAATCGTTCTTTCCATGCCAGTAGATATCAACTGAGTGTTCAAACCAGAATCTAGAAAGTACATGATTAGCTTTGGGAGTAGAAGTATGAACACAACAAAAATGAATGTTTTCTAATTGTCTTCATCTGCTACAGATATTAGACAGCCAGCTTTGTGTTTTTTCACCACTTCTCAAATTCTAATGGAATGGTACTGAGGTGTAGCTAATCCCAAACAGTAAATAATCTTCAAATAATTTATACAGTAATATCCTCTTGTGACATACACACCCCAGTGCCCAGTTCCTGTTCTTCTATTGTGTGGGTTGCAAGGACTGCCCTGGGAGATTTGGCAAATGGCACCAACTTTCATTCCTCAGTTATTTCTGCTTAACTCACACCCAGGATAAGAAAGGGGAGGAGCTTTGTCATTTATTCTTTATATATGGGCTAGCACTGATTTGGGAAGGAAAAAGAGTTAGAAAACTTTTCTCCTTTACTACCTGACCACAGCCTTGATTTTAAAACAAGTTTGTACAAACCAAAATTGTGGTGTGTACAAAATATTTCAAATCAGGAGTCTCCAGGACGAATGATTGCTCTACTGAAATAGCCTGATGCTTTCAAGAAGTCATCAGCTGAAAAAAAAAAAATTAGCCAGTTACCTGTGGCACCACCTACAAGCCAAGATGGATGGTGGATGGATAGAGTGATAAGAAATTTGGATGGCAAAAGGCAAGGGCTGAATTTCAGGGATGGGAGAGGAGAAGTACAGTATCTAGAAAAGGAGAGCAGCAAAAGGGCTGGGAGATAGACTTTTCAACTTTGGTGACAAATGATGGGGAGGCAAAATTGAGTACAGACACTATCCCTACTTGGAGATTGGAGGTTGTTGAGGAAGGGGAACTCCCACTTTATATTAAATCTTAACTTTAATATTTTATGTTTTCAGATGGGGAGTGAATGGAAGAATCTGGGAAACATGACTAAAAAGTTAAATCTGCTCTGAAGGGCTACTGGGATGACCTTTTAATTATTTGAACCTATAAATGTTTCTTTGGCAGCTAAAAGAGGTCTGAGTTGAATTGAATGAGGGATGCAAATTCTGCGCTATGATTGTTTTTACTGGAAATAAAATAAAATAGAGTCCTTTGGAAAGTTAAACTTTTTAATCCTCTCTTACCCTTCAAAGGAATACTCACTATAAATGTGATTAACATGCTCTTTCCTAGATAGGACTATCTAAGTTAATGACAGAGTCAAGTCATTCCTGCAGGTCCAAGTGGTCCTGACTAACCCTGGTTTAAGGGCAGTTTTGTATAAATTTGGGAGACTAGAATTTCTGCAAAGGGCCTAATGAGCCCCAGGTGAGCCTTCAAAGTAAAGCTTCCCACCCATAGATGTTATCATATTGTGTGTACACGTGTGCTGTTTTAAAATTTTCCATCTTGCCTGAATCCAGTCTTCCCATCTCCCTATTGGGGGCCATATGTCCTTATTCTGTATGTCATTTCTTCATTTTCTCCAATGTTTGTTGAATGCACAAATTTAAGCATAATATTTTAATGATGGACACAAAATAAAATGGCTTGCTTAGCTGTGACTTTAAGGCCCCATGTGAGGTAGTCTACACAGGTCTTATCAGATGAGCTCTTAAGTCTTTAAAATAACATGAAAGTGGAAAACAAGAAAACTTATATTTTCGGTCTTTCATTTTCTCTGCAGCATGAGAATTAAGAACTAGTGGCAAAGATAGACAGTAAACTAGAACAACAACAACAGTTAAGGCCAGGTCCCTTTCCTCCTTGTACCTTAGCTTATTAAATGGCGAAAGAAGACATTTTCATTTTTTATTATCTGAGGTCGTTGCTTCGTGGATTGTTCAGACTAGTTTCTTCATCCTTCAGCTGTTCAGTTACTTCTACCAAAACTTCTTTATATGTATTTTGAGTCTACTGAAAGGGTAGTTATAGGACTTAGGCATGTAGGGGAAAACAGAACATTGTGAGGGCAAAAATTAGTTCAGTTAGTTTATTTTCTAACACGTTCATTCCTTAAGACCTAAGTGGCATTTTTATGAAAAACAAACAAAACAAACCCATCTCTCTCTCTTTCCTTGATACTTCCACTCTCATGCATACGCTCTACCCCAACACCTTAGGCAATTTTGGTGGACAGGCTAGTCCCAGAAATACTCTAATTCTAAGAAATGAACTAAATTCTGCCTCTGACAGTCCATTCGCCCTGTGGTTTCAATGAGGTGTAAATTCTCCTATGCTCACTTTGAAACATGCTTCAGGATCTTAGGGAGATAGCAGGCAGATGGTTATTAATGTAGGGTAATATTTCTCACTTCCCAGTGCCCATACAACATTTATTGTCATTAAAATAGTGTCATTCAGATAAGGCAGCTGAAGTTGAAAAATGAATGCAAAGTCAATCATTGTTCTGAGGATCTGAGCTTTGATGAAGAAGCTGAATGAGAGACAGCACTTTAGCTCTGCTTATGCGAAATGTATAGATGTACTGATCACTCAGTAGTGAAACCCTTGAGGCATTGACAGGAGGACAAAGTCTAAGACTAGATGAGGGTCATGGGGATGAAATCACCTGCCTCTCCTGCTTTACCAGGCTGTGGGGAGCATGAGGGAAATAATATGTGTGAAATGGCCTGTGTGCCTAGAAGGAAACATGTAGATGCTGTGTTATCCCTCTGTACGATAATTGGCTAATTTCCCGTAACTCTGTAGATTCCTGAAAGCCCTGTAATAAATTTATTTTTTCTGTCTCAGGTTTTCATTTTTCCCTGGTGCCCAGGTTAAAGAGAAATTGATGCCTTTCCAACTTATGTTTAGCTTCTATCCTTCTGCATTGAGGATCTGAATTCAGAAAACATTTCAGTGTCTGTAGGACTGTCCATTGATGTTATGTTTAAACATTCAACAACCTCACAATATTTAGGTTTTATGATCTGTGGCCAAGTTAACTAAATTTGCTTGATAGAATTTCTGAGAAGAAAAAAAAATACGTATTTATGATTTGGTAAGAATTTCCTCAAAGTGTCTGTCTCCTTGGAAATGCAGGTGTTACTGACCCAGAGGAACTATGTTGTACTAGCTAGGCTTGGGAATATCCCCCATATTTCTACACTCTGTTCTTTATGACTTCCTTCCAACTTGAGCTGTGAAAAAGTGAGGGGGATTGGAGCCATTTTGGAGAAGTATTATAGAATAGACTGAGTCAAATATCTAGAGAACAAAGCTTGATTAATTCAAAGCTAAAGTCCTGACTCCCCCAGTCTCATACTCCACAGCAGTAAGTTCTCCTCATCCAGAGGCCTAAGCATCTGTTTCCAAATCTCATACGCTTTCCTGGATATATTCATCAGGTCAAACCTTAAGTTGCTTGGCTTTTTTATGCACCATCTCCTAATTTAGGTTAAGCTTAAAAATGAGAGCCATCAAATAGCAAAACAAACAAATGCAGCAATAAGAACAGAACATTATGCCCTGGTCTGTGGAGCTCAATTTAATGGGATTAGCAGCATAAAACCTCAAAAAGACTTTTGTTGGAGGGTTACCAGAAACAACATCATTCAGGATATCGCTGATGCTGCCATTCTCTCACTTTGGTGTTATTTATGGATTGTCTCTAATAAATTTTCAGCTTCCTTTCAGCTTCACCATTATCATTATTGAGAATATGTAAACAATATTTAGATATCTTAATATTGTTTACATTTCTGGTTACAAAACCAAGCACTGAGACAGAGTTGCTCAACCAGCTTTGATTTTTATCAAGGAGACCACTGTGTGTGTGTGTGTGTGTGTGTGTGTGTTTCTGTGTGTGTGTGGTTTTTTTTTTTATTTTTGGTCTGTGTGTGTTTTCATACAAAAGCTGGTAGTGAGAGGGGCAAGACTTTTCAGGAAGAAACATGGCTGGAAGGAAAAAAGTAAAAAAATTTCAATGAATTGAAAAGTAAAACATTTCCATGAATTGAAAGTGTATAATAAAAGCATTCTAAAACTGAATTTTAAAATGGCTCTGTTTTTTCTCTCACCTCTTCCTCTCTCTCCTTTCCTTTTCCCCACTCTCTCCAAAGCACCGTTTAGGTTCTTTCCCTATTTCACAAATGGGTTACTTGTTTCCTTGCTTTTGAGTTGTTTGAGTTCTTTACATATTTTCGATATTAGACCTTTATCAGATGTATAGTTTTCCTTTTCTCTTTCTGTTCCTCAGACTACATAATTTTTATTGTACTATTTTCAACTTTGTTGATTTTTTGTTCTACCCATTGAAGTTTTCTTTTGATGCAGGGCAGGAGAGTCCCCAAATTAGGGCTCTCCCTGGCAAGGTTCTTGGCTTCACTCAGGAAATAATTCAAGAGGGAACTGGTGGTAGAAGAAAACAGCTTCATTGAGGTGGCAATGTTAAAGCTCCCTGACTCCTCTTGCAGAGGAGGGCCACCCCACAGGCCGAGAGAACAGCAGCTCAGGGGCACTTCTGCAGTCACTTTCATACTCACCTTTAATTACCTACAAATTAAGGATAGGGTATTCAGAATTCCTAGGAAAAGGGTGGTAACTTCTGGGTGGTTGCCATTGAAAGGGGGAGTAACTTCCATGTGTTGCTATGGCAATGGTAAACTGTTAATGGTAAATGGCGCTAGTGGGCATGTCTTATAAAAAGGTGCTTTTACCTCTTTTCTGTTTCAGCCAGTCTTCAGTCTGGTCCTGAGTCTAGTTCCGTGTCCCACCTCTTTTTAATTCCCTCAGGTGAGTTTTTCATTTTAGTTACTGTACTTTTCAGCTCCAGAATTTATTTTTATTTTCTGTTTAGGTTTGCTATCTCTTTCTGTGACATTTCCATTTTGTTGACAAGTCTTTTTTTGTTGTTGTTGTTCCTATGTTTTTGGAAAGTCTCTCCACATCTTCCTTTGGTTCTGTGAGCAAATTTAAGATAGTTGTTGTAAGTATTTGTATAGTAGATCTGCTATTAGTTCTTTTTCAGGGACAGTTTCTGTTAGTGTGTTTTTTCCTTTGAATAGGCTGTATTTACCAGTTTGTATTCCTTGTGATTTCTTTGTTGAAAACTAGAGATTTGAATCTAATAATGTGTTTTTTTTTTTGTCAGTTTGAACTGCTATAATAAAATACTGTAAACTGGGTAGCTTACAAATAACTGAAATTCAATATCTGTACTAGCCAAGGTTCTCCAGGGGGACAGAACTAATGGGACATATGCATATATAAAAGGGAGTTTATCAGGGAGAACTGGCTCACACACATTCAAAGTGAAGTTCCATGACAGGCCATCTGGAAGCCAGAGAGAAGCCAGTAGCCTGGCTCAGTACAAATCTGAAAGCCTCAAAACCACGGAAGGCGGTCGGGCGCAGTGGCTCACGCCTGTAATCTCACCACTTTGGGAGGCTGAGGTGGGTGGATTACCTGAGGTCAGGAGTTCTAGACCAGCCTGGCCCACATGGTGAAACCCTGTCTCTACTAAAAATACAAAAATTAGGCCAGCATGGTGGCTCACACCTATAATCCCAGCACTTTGGGAGGCCGAGGCGGGTGGAACACGAGGTCAGGAGATGGAGACGTTCCTGGCTAACACGGTGAAACCCCATCTCTACTAAAAATACAAAGAAATTAGCCGGGGCCGGGCGCGGTGGCTCAGGCCTGTAATCCCAGCACTTTGGGAGGCCGAGACGGGCGGATCACGAGGTCAGGAGATCAAGACCATCCTGGCTAACAGGGTGAAACCCCGTCTCTACTACAAAAAAATACAAAAACTAGCCAGGCGAGGTGGCGGGCGCCTGTAGTACCAGCTACTCGGGAGGCTGAGGCAGGAGAATGGCTCAAACCCGGGAGGTGGAGCTTGCAGTGAGCTGAGATCTGGCCACTGCACTCCAGCCTGGGCGACAGAGCGAGACTCTGTCTCAAAAAAAAAAAAAAAAAAAAATTGCTGGGCATGGTGGCAGGTGCCTATAGTCCCAGCCACTCGGGAGGCTGAGGCAGGAGAATGGTGTGAACCTGGGAGGTGGAGCTTGCAGTGAGCCGAGATCGCGCCGTTGCACGCCAGCTTGGGCAACAGAGCGAGACTTCATCTCTAAATAAATAAATAAATAAAATAAAAAATAAAAATACAAAAATTAGCCAGGCATGGTGGCACACGCCTGTAATCCCAGATACTCGGGAGGCTAAGGCAGGAGAATTGCTTGAGCCCGGGAGATGGAGGTTGCAGTGAACGGAGATCGTGCCACTGCACTGCAGCCTGGCTGATACAGGGAGACTCTGTCTCAAAAAAAAAAAAAAGAAAAGAGAAAAAAAAAAAAAAAAGAAAAACCAAGGAAGCCAACAGTGCAGCCCTCAGTCTGAGACCGAAGGCCCAAAAGTCACTGGAAAGCCACTGGTGCAAGTCTCAGAGTTCAAAGGTCAAAATTCTGGAGTCTGATATCCAAGGGGCAGGAGGAGAGAAAGCAAGTGTCTGGCATGGGAAGAGAGAGAGGGAGGGAGGAAATTCTGCTGCTTATATTCTCTTCTTCTGCATGCTTTGTTTTAGGTGCACTAGTAGCCCAATTTGATGGTGCCCACTCACATTGAGGGTGGGTCTTCCTCTCTCAGTCCACTGACTCAAATGTCAATCTCTTCTGGCAGCACCCTCACAAACATACCCAAAACCAATATTTTATCAGCTATGTAAACATCTCTCACAACAATTAAGTTAACACAATATTAACCATCACAATCTTTCATAGTTCTAGATGCTAGGAAGCCTAAGATCAAGATGCCAGAAGATCTGAGGACAGCTTGGTTTTTGGTTCATAGATGGCACTTCTTCACTGTGTTCTCACATCACTGAAGAGATTAATGAGCTGTGTGGGGCCTCTTTTAAGGCCACTAATCTCATTCATGAGGACTCCCGCTTTATAATTCAATCACCTCCCACATACCCCACCTCCTGATACCATCACTTTCAAGTGTATAATTTTAACATACAAATTTTGGGGGACGTAAACTTTCAGCCCATTGCATATGGTAACTCTGGAAATCAGGTTTTCCTTTTTTTCCTAGGGTTTGTTGTATTTTGTTTTTGTTTTTCATTTTTTATTGTTGTAAGCTGTCTCTGTACTGAGGATCAGTCTGAGATATGAGCATAAGATGTTCTCATATCTTTTTGAGCCTCTTCCTTCCCCTAGGCATGCCAAGTGACTTTATAATGTCTCTCATTTTTTTTTTTTTCGAGACAGAGTCTCACTCTGTCAGCCAGGCTGGAGTGCAGTGGCGCGATCTCTGCTCACTGCAACCTCCGTCTCCTGGAGACCAAGATGACTTAAACTGGACACATATATATATATGTGATGCCTTTTTTTTTTTTTTTTTGAGATGAAGTCTTGCTCTGTTGCCTAGTCTGGAGTGCAGTGGCACAGTCTCGGCTCATTGCTACCTCCGCCACGCCACCATGCCCGCTAATTTTTGTATTTTTAGTAGAATCAGAGTTTCACCGTGTTGGCCAGGCTGGTCTCTAACTCCTGACCTCAGGTGATTCGCCCGCTTTGGCCTCCCAAAGTGCTAGGATAACAGGAGCCACCGTGCATGGTCCTATGTGATACTTTTTAAATGTCATAATCTTCAATGCCCCGCCTTTGAAAGAGAAAAAAGAGAAAAACGAAACAAGACAATAAAGAAGCACCAGCCCTTTAAATTCCCTGGAAGTCACTTCAGCCAGAGGGGGAGAGGCTTGTGATAATGGGAGAGGTGCAACAACAATGGCTTTTGCTCTTTGTCTGTACCTCTCTGCTCAGAAGCGGCAATCAGTAATAACCCCTCGTATTGGGAAGGGAGAGTCTTTTTGGTCCACCCGTGCTCCCAGGAGTTATGTGCAAGCTGCTCCAGGAATACATTTAGAGTTGCCTGCCTCAAGGCTGAGATGGGAGAAGGTATGTAGCTGCTACTCTGCTCAGGGTTGAAATGACCAAACTTAATCATCATTTGTGATCCAAGTCTTCTTTTGCAAGCATTCAGAACGCTCTAGGGCTGCAAAATAGTTACATTGATTAGATACCACCAGTGAGATTGTTCTCTAGCAGGGAAATAGTTTACTGGTGCTTCCTACTCCACTATTTTAAGAAATACTTTACCCTTTTAAATACTATTGAGCCAGCTCCTGGCTCATGCCTGTAATCTCACGACTTTGAGAGGCCTAGGCAGGAGGATCTCCTGAGCCCAGAAGTTTGAGACCAGCCTAAGCAACATAGTGAGACTCTACAGAAAAAATTTTAATGTCAGCTGAGCATGGTGGTTGTACCTGTATTCCCAGTTTCTTCAGGGGCTAAGGTAGGAGGATTGCCTGAACCCTGAGGCTGCAGTGAGCCATGATCTCACCACTGCACTTTAGCCTGGTTGACATCACTCCCTCTCCCAAAATACTATTGGATTTGATTTTATGGCTAAATAGGAGATTCTAGGGCTAGGCACAGTGGCTCATGCCTGTAATCCCAGCAGTCCGGTAAGCCAAGGTGGGTGATCACCTGAGGTCAGGAGTTCGAGACCACCCTGGCCAACGTGGTGAAACCCAGTCCCTACTAAAAACACATAAAAGTTAGCCGGGCATGGTGGCAGGCACTTGTAATCGCAGCTACTCGGGAGGCTGAGGCAGGAGAATCACTAGAACCATGGAGGCAGGGTTGCAGTAAGCCGAGATCGTGCCATTGCACTCCGGCCTGGGCAACAAGAGTGAAACTCCATTTCAAAAAAGAAGATTCTAAATTCTAAGTACCATTTCTTTAATACTTCACAAATGCCACCCAATTATCTTCTTATATCTCATAGTGTGGTTAAAAGAGAAACACGGATGAAGATCCGTTTTTGTTTGTTTGTTTTTTGCAAACATTTTGTGTGCTGGGAAATTTTTATTTAAAAGTTTTTTTACCCTTCTTTTGTATATAGTTAAACATGACTTGTATCTACATACAAGTCTTTACTGATCTCTTTGGCACATCATGTGCCCTTTCAATGTTAGATCTTTCACCCTTATTTATGGTTGGTTTATCTTCATTATTTCTTCAAATATTTTCTCCATTACATTTAAGGTAAATTTTTGTCAATGCTTGTTAATATTATTGCATTTATATCAAATTATTTGATTTGAAAATTTTAATAGTTTTCTGATGCCTCACTGGAGTCTAGCATTTAATAAAATATATGTGTTCCAGAACTTTAAAAACATGGGTGTTCTCTAATTCTTAAATAATGAGTTCTACAATTGATTAAACGATCTGATATGACAACTGTGCAATTCAAAATACTTATATTCATACTTCTTTAAAAACTCTTGTTATATCAATTACTAAACTATTTTACAATTCAAACAATATCTATTTATTTGTCAATATTTTCTTGTGACATATATGTGTGTGTATGTATATATTTATCTATGCAAATATTTTAAAATATTTAATTTAATAATGTGTATACCCTGTCTGGCAAATTGTGCATTTAGAAGTATGTAGTATTTTGTTGCATTATTGTATTTTGCTCTTGACTATTATCTGATGTAAATTATTTAAACAACTCATTAATTTAGTGCTTCTATGTTGCAAGTATTATGATAGGACTTTTAGTATAAGAATAAAACCAGGGTCTTTGTCCTCTAGGAGTCTAAAGTTTGATAAAAATGAGCAAAAAAAAAAAAAAAAAAAAAAAAAAAATCTGAACTTTAGACTGCATATTTATATTAGAAAGTCTGAACAAAGAAAGAGTGAGCCATTATACATGCCACTTACCACTTAGCAACTGTATTTAATGGGCATCAAAAAGAGTATATATATATATATACACACACACACACACAGACACACACACATATATACATACACATATATATACATACACACACATACACACACATACACATATATATATAACCAAGATGAAGAAAAAATAAGTGAAGTCATAGATGTATGCTATTTGCCACTTAGCAACTTTATTTAATAGTAGTCAAAAGAGTATATACATATATATATCCATATGATCACCAATCTCTTTTATGTAGAATAATGATACTATTTTTCAGGAATAGAGTTCTATTTCTCCACTGAATTCCACATCAATATTTAAAAATATAAATTGAAATGGAAACCCATGCCGGATAGCACGATATAGTTAGTTTTCAAAGGTTCAAAATACTCTGCATATATAAAACATAAAAAGATTAACTTCCTGAGGTTTAATATTTTAATCTTGGGATTATTATTCCCTTTTTGATTTTTTTGAAGTATCTAAATTTAGGACATGTTGTGGAAATATAAACATGTGATCTCGTACATAAATATGTATAATAATAAAAATATGTCTCATCTCAGTGGACCTATTCAAGGTCATTCCAGAATGATTTATTTATGTGGGAGTTATTTGGCAGTTAATCTGAAAAATCAAATTAGTGAACAGAACTATCAGAAAAGAAAAATGTCACTACTCAGGGCTCTCATTACAAATAATGTAACATCTTTCACATGTTTTATCAATTTCTTGGGACTGATAGGCATTATAGAAAGTTATTATAAAAGGGAGAGTGTGTGTGTTACTTACAAACCTAACGTAAGACAGAAGTTATATCTACTTTATGTCAACAGTTGCATTGTAAGAGTAAGTGACTTTCAACAATGAATAGTTATTAAAACAAGATTCCAGCCTGAATGCACATATGCATGAGGAAATACCTTTTTATGGAGTATTTATTGAAATGTTTTATTTATAAAATGCTGTGGCTGGCAGCTGCATGCTAAGACAGCAAGAGAAAGACTAAATTGTCCAAGACTTTTTATATGTTATTGAAAAAGCACAGAATTTTTAATATAAACCCATTTGGATCTTTGGAAACTGATGAAATCATTATAATCCTGACTTTTTTTTTATGTTCTTAAAGGAATATAGCTTTACTACACTGTATTGTCTAACACATAAGAAATAGGCCCTTGAACAGGAGACAATTCGCACTACAATGATAAACCTCTGTATGCTTTCGTGTGTTAAATTTTTTATGCCACATGAAGATTTCTGCATATTAATACATAAATTTAATCTCATATCTAATGGTCTTTCTCATATGACACAACCCAACAATTATCAATAAAACATGACTTTTGTAATACATGGGAAACAAGCAGATATAGATAATAAGTTGTGCTCAATTAGGCAACACACATTATTATGTATTTTTTGACAGTTATAACTGTGCCCATAGAGTATTATTGTTGTAATATATATTTTATAAACTTTTCTTGACCTACTTATTCTTTGATGTATGTGATAGTAATTTCCCTTTTTTGTTTTTTTGTTCATGCTGTTGCTTGTTGCAGAACTTACGCCTTTTACTTTCTTCCATGACGAACTACTCTATTCACATCTAAATTCAGTTTGAATTCAGGTTCCTCCACAATGTGTGAGAGTTTTTCCTCCCCCCTCCACAATTATTATTTTCTATAGTAAGCTCAAAGTAACTCTGTGTGTGTGTGTGTGTGTGTGTGTGTGTGTGTGTGTGTGTATTTTTCAGAATTCTTAAAATCTTTAAACAAGTTCCGGGCCCCAGGATTGATCCTTTTGATATACTAACCAGATTAAAAGCTCCTTGAGAGCAAATATAGGTCTGATTCATCATTAAATTCACCACAGTTCCAGGACAGAAAGCTCAAACTGGACAATCTGCAGTCCCCAAAAGGGTCAATACTTTCGGTCACTAAGAAATGTTTGAGTTGTAACACTACACAGGTGTTCCTTGACTTACTATGGAGTTGTGTCCCAATAAACCCATTCTCTGTTGAAAATAACAAGTCAAAAGTATGTTTTTGGCATATAGGTTTATTCAGACATAACCCCATGGTAAACTGAGAAGCGTACTGAATGTGTATTGCTTTCTTCCCATTTGTCAAGTAGAAAAGTTCTAAATTGAACCAATGTAAGTTGGGATCTCACATTAGGATGTCATATAGATTATAGTTCAGAAATGTCTATTTTCCATTCACAGTGGGCTAGCAGTGAAAATTATTCAACTGCAGGTGCTAGAACATTCTAAAATTATGATTAATAATCAAGTTCTAGCAAACACAATTTCTTTCAGGAATTAAAGAATATTATTTTCTTCTTCAAGAAATGAGAAAGCATTCCTCTTGACAGAACAAAAAGGAATACAACTGTCAAAGTCTGATTTCACATAGGGTAATCATTTCACCTGAGAAAACACAGTATGTGATCTGGTAACAGTTTGTCATGACAAAGCTACTTTTGAGAGCTTAAAATCCAATACATACATACACAAATTCAAGTGATTACAACTTCAAGATCAGGATTTGTGATAAACTGCAATATCTTTGGGACTCTAGATATGTAGGGTCCATTAAAAATGCTACATTCAATTGTTACATACTTTTTTGCCCAATTAGCAGAAAGCAGTATTTTAAGGGATGAAGGATTCTAACATTAGTCAGAAGAGGTAAGTCACATGTCAATGTGTGCTGAAACTGTCCTTTTGCAAAGCTCAATATGAACTCTTATTTTTGTGATAAAATTAAGAAATTCCTCTTTGTTTTCATTTCTCAAGCTATCCTAATTCATAACTGTTATGTTTGAATTTATGTTCAGTAGTATATATTCTTTCTTTAGAGAAAGAATAACCTTTATTTGAAAATGATATCTAGTAATAGAGTTTCCTACACTATACTATTTATTTTCAGGAACATATTCAAACCAAGCATCGATGTTTGATGAAACCAAATCTGACTGCCAGGAGAGTAGGCTGACGCATGCCTTTCTAAATATTATCCAAAAAGAATGCTTTCTTTTCACCAGCTTCAGAAGACAATGGCATCATATGTCTTGAGAAAGTCACATATGCAAAAGAAGCATTAAATTTTAAAGAACTAGAGACTGCTGGTCGGGCATGGTGGCTCATCCTGTAATCTCAGCACTTTGGGAGGCCCAGGTGGGCAGATCACCTGAGGTCAGGAGTTCAAGACCAGCCTGGCCAATTTGGTGAGACCTTGTCTCTACTAAAAATACAAAAAATTAGCCAGACGTGGTGACTCGCACCTGAAGTCTCAGCTACTCGGGAGGCTGAGGCAGACCAATCACTTGAACCCAGGAGGCAGAGGGTGAAGTGAGCCGAGATCATGCCATTGCACTACAGCCTGGGCGACAGAGCAAGACTCCATCTCAAACAAACAAAACAAACAAACAAAAACTAGAAACTGATATATACTCTTCACTTAATTCTGAATTCTTTTACTGAGTTATCAAATCCTATGCTATTTTTCTTCTTTACATCACAGTTAACTAAATGATAGTCATAGTCAATCAAAAACATGCCTAAAGATAACCATTCTGTAAATCCACGATTTTACAAGTCTCTTTCTCCTTGCTTTTCCTTATGGTTTATTAGAAGATCCAAAAATAGTCTGGGCGCGGTGGCTCCCTCCTGTAATCCCAGGACTTTGGGAGGCTGAGGTGGGTGGATCACAAGATCAGGAGATGGAGACCATCCTGGCTAATACGGTGAAACCCTGTCTCTACTAAAAATACAAAAAAATTAGCCGGGCATGGTGGCGGGTGCCTGTAATCCCAGCTGCTGGGGAGGCTCAGGCAGGAGAATGGCTTGAACCTGGGAGGCGGAACTTGCAGTGAGCCAAGATGGCACCACGGCACTCCAGCCTGGGCGACAGAGTGAGACTACATCTCAAAAAAGAAAAAAGAAAAAAAAATCCAAAAATAAAATAAAATACAAGTTTATTTATTGAAAATATTGATGGCTCAGAAGAAAACATTATTTTAAAATGTAGCAAAGCTATTCAAAATCAAGTTTGATTAATGAGATCTTGTTCTTGGTAAGTTTGGGAAACATAACACATCAAAGTTTTGCAACACTGTAAAAGCAGTTTCCAACTGATGTTGAGAACGTCAGAAAACAATCGTTTATACCTTTGAACACTTTAAGAAAGATGCTTGAGAAATTGACCCACAAAAAAATAATTATTTCTTATCCGTTTCTAAATCTTACATTTAAAGTTAAGACATTTTACCGAATCAACTCTGACAATAGTTTTCAGGTTCAGACAGATGCTGTATCAGCCAGTAAGTATTTCATGTACTCTAACAATAAGTAAACTTGGAGTAAGGAAATTTCCTGTAGATAAGGCATACAAAAATAAATACAATGAAATGTAAGCACTGAAACTTCTTGTGTCATCTAAATTGACTACAAAATAGTTTTTTTAATCCTGTGGGTTTTTGTGTCGTATTCTAAAGAGATGGAAATACTGGTAAGATCCAAAATAGCTAATCCAACAGTCCTTAACTTTTGCTTTAAGATCACCTAAAATAATTTTTTAAAAAGGTTATCCCGTTGTAATTTTTAAAAATCACATCTAATTATAATTTGAAAATGAATAGATAGATTTAGTATTACTTGCCCATAGTTATATTATTTGCTGAATAAAACAATGTGTCATTGCCTTCAATAGATTTAACACCAGTATTTCTGGGTTTTTTTGTTTGTTTGTTTTTCCGGGAGAGCAATGCCCCTCCCTCCCTCCCTCCCTCCCTCCCTCCCTCCCTCCCTTCCTTCCTTCCTTCCTTCCTTCCTTCCTTCCTTCCTTCCTTCCTTCCTTCCTTCCTTCTTTCCTTTTCTCCTTAGAATGGACAAATGTAAATGTACATTTGTATATTAAAAACTGCCATTATTCATGCCACTCAGTTTGCAGTTCAGAACATCTCAACACAGGTTAAAACACCATTTCTTACATCAAGCTTCAGAATTATCAGAAATGTGCTTGAGTCACGAAGCTCAGCTATATGTTCATGTTGCCTTATTAAAGGATGCTTTATTCACACCCCACATTCTCAGACATATCTGTTAAAAGAAACACTTCATGTAGCGGTGAAGCATCTAGAAGTTGATTTTTCTAAACTACTGATTCTAGAAGAGAAACAATTTTGTCTCCCTTCCAGGGGACGTGTGGGAACAGAGGGAGGCAATTCTGGGTGTCGGAGTTTGGATGGGGGTGCTACTGGTGTCTGGCAAGAGCAGCGCGTTGCTACATTTCCAACGCACAAGACAGTCACCTACAACAAAGAATAATCCAGCCCAAAATGTCAACAGGGCTGAGATCAAAAATCCCTGTCCTAACATAACTTCGTCCCCAAGATTTCATGTGCACTTAAGGGTCCACAACCTCATTTTGAAGACTTGGCTATGGTAATTCCACTGTATTTTTCTAAATATAATAGTTCATTATCTTCTATTTGGGGTGAAGGACAAATACTTGCATCAGCAAACGTCATTTCTTCAGATGGAAAAGGAAGAAATGTTACAGGATGGGCGAAGTTTGTCACCCACACATACACAATACCTGCGCATACACCAAATACCTTACATCCTCAGAGTAGCTATGCTCACCTGGATAGAATATACAAAAACAAAACAATCCATCTTTTCCCTTTTTCTTATCACAAAGTATTTTTTTTTTCTGAGTTTCATTGCCTTGGAGGTGTGTCTAAATTTCTGCTTCTCACTTTGGTATTTGATATCACATAACAGATTAAATAATGAATTGAGATTTTGCATTAACCTTACTTTAAAGGAGCCATCTAGAGGCACAATGCTTTGATCAAAAAGAGATTTTAATGAAAAGAATTTCAGGTAATATAGCAAACTGGTGGAGAAAATAAATTGGCGCAAGCAGGCATTTCCACATCCTGTCAGTAAGAATCTGTCTATGACACGAAAAGCATATCAGATAATTTTAGTAAAAAAAAAATTTTAATTACATCTTTCTGATAAGTTAAACTGGGCTACAGCACCTGTTAAGTCCCAAACCTGTTCAAAGCCATTTACCTGTGTGGTATATTGGAGATGAATGAGAGAGAAGGATAAATTACTAATGTCACGTCAGTCATTTTAAAGAAAATAATTCAATTATAACTTCAGCTTTTTAGAGCCATCACAAGAAAAACCTTTATGTTAATCTTCTAACAAGAGCTTTAAAGGAAAGTGTTGCTAAAAACAAGAAAGAAAAAACTAGATTTTGGCATGTAATAATTACTTCGAGTCCATTCCCATTGCTTATTTCTTGTATAATACAAAAAATTTGCATCACCAAATGCTGATTTTCATTGAATGTAATTTTTACAGTAGTTGATATCTTTAAAGCCCACATGGAAGACATAACTCACATTAGGATTAATAGAGGTTGAAAACAGAGTTCAAGGAGAGAATATACACTAACCTATTTGTTATGAGACACAGCTCATCTGCTATTCATTAGAACATCTTGGAAGCGCTGTATAATATATCAAAAGGAAAAGTGCCATAATGCAATGCCGTTTATTTTAATATAGCAACTCACACACTGTGTATCTTAAAATGTTGTTCAAAGAGTATTAGTCACAAGCAGAAAAAAAGAATAGAATTTTTTTTTTTTTGAGACAGAGTCTGACTCTGTCACCCAGCAGTCTGGAGTGCAGTACCGCGATCTCAGCTTGCTACAACCTCCACCACCCTGGGTAGAAGAGATTCTCCTGCCTTAGCCTCCTAAGTAGCTGGGATTACAGGTGTCTGCCACCGCGCCCGGCTAATTTTTGTAGTTTTAGTAGAGACGGGATTTCACCGTGTTAGCCAGGATGGTCTCAATGTCCTGACCTTGTGATCCGCCCACCTCAGCCTCCCAAAGTGTTGGGATTACAGTCGTGAGCCACCGCACCCGGCCAAAAACAGGATTTTTATAGTGATGTAAGATGCCACTACTGGGTAATTCTGCACCTAATGTAGTTACAATAAAAGCAAAAACTAAGGAAACCCTTTCAAGATTTTGGAGTCTCTAAAGAGACTTTCACCTTGTTAAATCCAGTATTATCTCACATTTTTTTGTACATTCTGAGCTATTCTTCAATTATTAGAGTTTTATGAAGATTAAGAGAAAAATATCAAAATAACTCTTTTTAGTTCTTTGAATATCCTTTAAAAAACATTTTCAATAATAGCATTGAAAGAATTGTCTGAGCTCGGGTTGTGCTGTGGATGACTAATTTTGTTAGGAGTTGACCTCAATCTCATACGTGGATGATTTCAATGACTGATTTGAAAACAACGTGGTAAACATATGAAGTAGAAAAGCTCCTTAATTCTACCCAAATTAATGCAACTCTATTTCAATTTCCATAAGATAACAAAAAGTAAATCAGGTTTTAAATTATTATTTGTTCTGATAATACTCCTTATTAACATTCTCCCTTACAAGAATGCAAAACTATACCTATTATACATTCAAATGTCTAATATACATCTATAGCATCCACAAAATCAAACACAATATGTAATTTTCAAGGCTCTCGTCTGATTTGCACTCTTTTTATATTTGATTGCAACTAGAATAAAATAAATTCCTTACCACTGGCTGTGAGAATTTGCAGAGTGGTCCCTAGCTAACCATCTAACTTCCATGCTCATAGATCCTCAGGATTTCCGTACTCTCAGGTCACATTCATCCCATCCTTCTCACAAAGCCCCTCCGTGCCTTGCCCTTGGTGTGACCCTTGGCTCGGAACAGCCAGTCCCATGGTTAGGGCCTCAGTAAAGTACCTTCCTTTCTCATTGCTCTGTATCCTGTTGACCTTGTTAAATTTTATTCATGGCTCCTGTAATTACTTATCATTCTATTTAACTTTCTTTATTTCTTTATTCTCTCTTCTCTAAATAGAATGTAAAGGTAAAAGAGTAGAGATTTGGGTTTCTTGCTCACAACTCTCTCCTTGTCACCTCCAAGAGACACTCTAGGAACTTCGCGAATATATATTGAATAATGATCAATCAACCTAGTAATCGTTTTGGTATTGGCATATAGATTCATATGTGAAATCGTGTATGATAGCTTCTTGCTTGTTTGATTGTTTTGTTTTTGTGCTGTGTGTGCATACAAGTAGGTGTCTATGTCTCTGCATGTGTGATGGATTGTAAATGGGTTGGGGGCAGTTAAAAAGCAACCCAGCATAATATGCATCTGAGAAATATGCAAATAATAATGTGTCAATCAAAAGGAGCAATAAAACGACTTTAAAAGCAGATTCTTAAAATACTATTGGCTCCTGCTCATAAAATCAGCTGGCAAACCTCAACATTTCTCTTCTTCTTAAAAAAAAAAAAAACAAAAAAAAACCTTATCTCTGGTGCATAGCCCCCTCTAGCCATTTCACCAACTTGTTTTTTTGTTTGTTTGTTTTAAGAAAAGATTCCGGAAATAATTTTTATAACAGCATCTCATCCTCAGCGTCATTTATTTCTTTACACTAATTAAATGATTCTTCAGCTTTCTAAAGCAATACCTTTGAAATTGTTTTGCCAAGATCACCCAGGATATCTTTCCTATTTGACATAGCTAATGTGTACTTTTTAGTTGTAATCTTGGAATGCTACTCCCAGACAAAATGGTACTCTTTTATTCCCTTATTATTTGTTCTGTGTCTTGTTTATCAACATATTTCAGTCTACGTTTTATTGTTCTACCTAGTGGGTTACTATTACTGCAATTCTCTTTACATGTCTGTTTGCTAGGAATGCTGCCTTGGGTTCATTTTTCACATAAGCCTAAACATTTTTTTCACTGAAAATGCATCTGTGTCCACAACTTCAACCATATGTTCATATGATGATACTTTTCTCTGTTACATCCTCCGGATGTACCTCTTTCCTGAAAGCACAATAGTCCACCTAACAATTTGATGGTTACCTCCGCCTGAATAGCCCGAGGACCATGATTGAAAATGTAATGCATCTTTTATTAATACCAAATCCCACGTTCTCATGATTTGTTCCACCATCTTCCCAGAAGCACAGGCTTACAAGTCTACACTTTTTGTCTTGGCACAGCAAAAACATTCCATTAATATTTATGAATAATTGAACAGTCTTCAGTCCTGTACCTATTGTTTGCACATTCTCTTCTCCTGCCTACACATATTGGGAAGCTGTAACTAATAGTCATCTAACTTGGGTCTCTGGGGTGAATTAATTGGATTCAAATCCTAGATCTTCTATTTATTAACTATGGGGCCTGGGACACATGACCTAAATGGCTATGCCTATTTTTTTTTTTTGGGCGGGGGGGATTGGGGTCTTGCTCTGTCGCCCAAGCTGGAGTGCAGTGGTGTGATCTTGGCTCACTGCAAGCCCTGCCTCCTGGCTTCACGCGATTCTCCTGCCTCAGCCTCCCCAGCAGCTGGGATTACAGGTGCCCGCCACCATGCCCAGGCTGTAATTCTGTATTTCAGGTCTTGCATATTTTATTGACTAGTTTATTGACAAAGAGCAAATAGCTGAATCCATTTCTTATCTGAACATGATTATTCTGGAAATGTTGCAAGAATTGATTGCATATGGCACTCTTTCTTGTTCTCTCTCTCAAGCTGGAGCTCTAATATAAAGTAAGACGTATTTTTTTTTCCAAAGGTCAGTTCAGGGTTTTTCCAGGGAAAGCTCTGGAAATTGGTTCTTTGCTTATCTTGAATTAGCTATAAAAAAGATAAGATAGTCATACAATAAATAGATTCAAGAAACAGGACTTCAACAGCTAACACTAACCTTCATAAAAATGAAAAGAAAAGAAAACAGAAAAGATCTCTCAGAATGAAAAGGAAATACTTCAGATATAAGCTAGAAATGAAGTTTTCCTTGATCCAAGCATTTTTAAATAAAGTCAAATTAACTCATTTAGCAATTGAAAATGTACTGCTGAAAAGGCCAAAATATAAAACAAAGAATAAAAATAATAGGACATCACAAATATTGAAAATAGAAAATGTTCTCCAACTTCATAAAACAATTTTGGGAGACTAGGAAGTGCAAAATAGTATCATTATTTAATATGTGCTGTGTATTGTTTTATTTGAACATTTTCTCTTCTCTCTAATTAGCATGCAAATTCCATGAGGCAGTGAACTTGCCAATCTCTTAGTGATTAACAAATGCCTCCTGAATGGCATAATTTACATATCTATATTCTAACTTGCTTTATTTTCAGTGCAAATTATTTGTAAAGTTTTATTATGAGACTTTTTTAACGGTTTTGTGAGACTACCTCTCCCTAACCTTCAAATTTGTACAAAAGATCTATTTTATTCTTTATAAACTATTCACAGAAAGAAAAATGTCAGATTAACGTTGAAAATTTCAAAGGCTACTCTTAAGTCACTTGCTGAGAACACTTTGAATATACTAATTAATTTTAGGAATTAAGAGATAACTAATATCACAAAAACACATCAGTGAACTCCAAATTTATTTATTCTGTGGCAGAGGTTCTCAAATATTGTTCTGGGGACTCCCAATGTGCCCACAGAAAACACATGCATGCTAGGTGATGGTGAGCTCACCTCTAGAGGCATCTGGGCACAGCTGTACAAGTCTTATCAGTGTTACACGAATTGTAAAGGTTAGGGAGCAGTGGTAAATGTCATTCTCCTATTCCTATTAATAATACAATTAGGTACATCTGGCATCAGTGTTTTTACAGATTTTAAGCTGTACCTTTTCGATCGTTTTTTGAAGTATTTATTCTCCTAAATCTTTTCTTTGACAAGCGGAGCTCTGGCTTCTAGGTTTTGATATATATACCAGTCTAAGGTGTTGACCTGACTTCTGAAAGTGGAGCAAAAAGTAACACGCAATGTGTTTGGGGAAAAGCAAAGTTAGGCAAACAAACCAACCAACAAAAAAAACAAGTAGTGTGACAAAAGAGACAGTGTTAAAGAGGCAAACGGAAAAATGCAAACAAGATCACAGAGGAATTTGATTTCTGGCTATACAACACTCCGGACAAAAGGCTGGGTTAGTTATCTTTGAAAATCCTGATACAGGGTCATCCTATTTGGTAATTACAAATCAGTAACTTAGTTCTGATTCTTTCCACTTTTCCACGTGGAATGTTTACAGAAGGATAAGGGGAGTAAAATCTTTAGTGCTAAGTCAGGAGACAATAGAAACATAAACTCCAAATTGCATGTACTTGTGGCCCAAAGCAACTGAGACCAGCAGAAATGAGGCAGAAAGTGTGACAATGCACCCACAAGGAAAGGGCTGACAGAGGGACCTAACAGGGGCAAAGACCACAAATATTTGAATATATTCACAGTCTGAAAGAGCATTCTGTTCAGTGACAGGCTAGGCAGACAAGATTCCTCACTTTTGTCAGTGAACAATTTATATACATATATTTTTTTCTAGCTATTACTTTAGTTAGAAGGGTAGAACCTTAGCCTGACTTAATAACACAGCTCAGTTTCAACTCTCTTCTTTGTATAGCCAAAAACCTTATCTCCTTCTTCTATTGTGTTTAGTTCATCATCTTCAAGTTCAAACTGTGTTTTGTTTTAGTATGCTGAGGCTACCTTTTACTTTCTTGCAACTCAGCTTTTTATTTTAAAATGTTATTGTTATATTGAATTTAATGTGTCTAATTGTTTTGCCTCCTGATATGGTTTGGATCTGTGGCCCCACCCAATTCTCATTCTTCAATTGTAATCCCCAGTATTGGAGTTGGGAGGTGATCTGATCATGGGCGTGGGTTTCTCATAATTAGTTTAGCACCATCTCCTTGGTGCTATTCTCCTGATGGAGTTCTCAAAAGATCTGGTTGTTTAAAAGTGTGGAGCAGCTCCCCACTCTCTCTCTTACTCTAGCTTCCACCATGTGAGATGCCTCGATACCCCTTCGCCTTCTACCATAATTGTAAGTTTCCTGAGGCCACCCCAGAAGCTGAACAAATGCCAGTGTCATGCTACCTGTATAGCCTGCAGAGCCATGAGCCAATTAAACCTCTTTCCTTTGTAAATTACCCAGTCTCAGGTATTTCTTCATAGCAATGGGAGAAATAAATAATACACCTTGGTATATTTTCTTAAATTAAGCACATGACTCAAAAAGCATACATTTCGTATTACTCACTAAGAGGGAATCAGCTACATTAAGTCTAGAGTGGAATGTTAAAAAATTAATGACTTAGAAATGAAAACTTAAAAGAAGAAAAGCAAACAGTCCTTGGAAACAATACTAAACCTACATGTGGTAGAGAAGGAAAGAACTCAAGTAGAAAGTATAACTGTTTCAAAAATCTACTGAATGTTCCTGAAAGTACAGGGAAACACGAGAGAGAAATTAAATATTAAAGGTATATCCTAGAATATAGCATTTAATCTCTCTGTCCCTCAATTCCTTCTTCAAGAGAATTGGTAATAGCATCTAATTCTAGATTCTTAGGTTGTAAGAATGAATGTGATGAATGTGTTATATATATATATATACACACACCTACACACACATATAATCTATAGGTGCTATTGTTTTTATTGTTGTTCTCCTATCATTCTTGCCTTAAAGTAAATAATTTTATTGACATAACCCCTTGTGAGTAAGCATTTTCAGTCCTAGGCTGTATTTGTTTCTTCCACTGGCTTCTGCCATAAAATAACTCAGGCCCAGGAGACCTACCTTTTGGGAAAGTTATCTCGTTTTTTAAAAATAAAAAATCAATTTTGTCTGTTATTGATGATTTTGAAACCTGTGCCTTCTAGTAACTTAGTGGGAACCAGCGTATCTGCCATTTGCTCACCAAACGTAGATTGTTGTTCCTTGGATAGTAAATGTCCCAAGTTTTCAGGAGCATTTGTTTCTTCTCTCTCTCTCTCTCTCTATATATATATATATATATACACACACACACACACACACACACACACGTTATATATAGTTTTTTATATATAGTTATATATATATAGTTATATAGTTCTGAGTATTAGGTCAAGTGAAACAATACCAGTTTGCCCAAAGCATGAAGAGAGGAAACAAGGAAACAAGACCATCTCTAATAAGATGGTCAGAAACCATATATATAGTTTTCTCCTTTTAGTGAATGATAGAGCTGGAGCATAATCTCATATAGTCTGATTCTAGAATTAAGTACTTAAAAGTACTTAATGCACTATGTAGAATGACATACTATAATTGAGTCAACTATCAAGTGTATATTTATATGAATCCACTTATCTCCTTAAAGTTTGAAATTAATCAGTGTGATCTATTCCCTACACTGATCTTGACCTTCTTGTGTGATTCCACAGATGTATTTTAAATAAAAACAAACAGAAAGGACCACAGCTCCAATAAATAGAAAGACATTCACCAGGCCACACATGATTTGTGTCAACTGCTCCTAATGTTTTTGACAAATCACAAATTACCTGCAGACAAGCAAACAGATGCTTCAAAATGGACCCGTGACAAATGATAAATGACAAAAATTTTAGGCCAAATCACATGCAATCACACGCCTGCTATTGAATTAGCCCTGAGTAAGTAGGGTAAAGTTTTATAGAAACAGAACAGAAGACCAGTCCTCTGTCATTGTGCCACTCTTTCCATTTAACAACAGACACCAGTCTGTGAGGTATCTTCACTTTTACAGAAACTTCTTCCTGGTGCTCTGGAATAATATACCTAAAAAATGTAATAAACAAAGAAAACTGATTAATATGATTAGGCTTCATTTAGTGTACTAAATTTCTTGTTCTATAACGAAATACTTCAATGTCTTTCTTCCCACTATGGGTTAAGTCCATGATGACAGACTATATCTGGCTTTTTATTGTTTTCTCTTTTATGTCCAGCACAACACTTGGCATATAGTAGGCAATCAATAAATATTTGTTGAATGAAAGAATATATGAGTCACAAGAGCACAATAAATGTTTGCTGAATGAATGGATATTCAACAGAAAAGTGTTCTGCTGCAAAATAGAAAATTCCCATATTTCCAAATATTGACTATGAATCATAAATTTACCTAAAATCTGAATAATCAAGATAATGAATCATCCTTATCAGTGTCTCTGGCCATTCTTCCAACTTATCACTTTCTTATTAGAGACGGTCTTGTTTCCTTCTCTTCATGCATTGGGCAAACTGGTATTGTTTCACTTGACCTAACACTCAGAACTTTTAAGGCTTGTTTAAAATTTAAATACTTAAAGTCTTAAAACTTTAAGACTTGTCCTTGTTTTTAGGCTCAGCACAATCTCATGAATGTTTTATGTTATTGTAATAATAAGCAACTCAGTACACAAATGCATGAAAGATCTAAAGTAATCCTCTTGATGTTGTAAATAGCAAAGGAGCAGCTCAAAATAATTGGTATAGTTTTTACTAAAGTGAAATCAGATCATGCATAGGGATTATGTATAAGAATGAATGAATGATCAATCACTCATTATCTAACAGTGCAAGATGTTTTTCTGATTACAGTGAAATACACTGCCCCACATTCTTTTGCAACTTTACTGAATCCAATTTTTAGAGTTTTGCACTAAAAGAAATTGTTAGAAAGTCAGAGAAAAACGTGAGGATAGAGAGACATATAAATGAAATGGCAGCAATAAAATTGCAATCTGCATGGAATTTATCTAGAACTATGTTTAAACCACATTAAGCAAGTAGTAGAACCTACAGATATATTCTCTCAGGAACTTCAATAAAATAATTTGCCAAAGCCTCAGTCTCCTCTTTTGTAAATTGAGAGTTATAATAAATCCTCTAACACATGGTTTCTTGGAGAAAGAGAATACTGGAAATGCAACTTATTCACCTTGGATTTTCAGCAGATTTCTGCAGAGTTGTTTGAACTTGCCGGTTTCAATTGTTTTCTATTTAAAACCATTGTAATCAGGTGTACCCCCCACCACACCTTTCCATCAATATTGGAAAAGGTCCCTAGTGATGATTTCCACAATGCTAAATTTAGTAGTAAACTATCTTACATGATGTTTCAGTGGATTTAGACATATTTCATCAGTGCTTCTTAGAAAAATGTTTTTTACTGTTATAGAAAGAGAATCGTCTGCTTTTTTTTCTTATCTCACTGACTACCTCTCAACCTCACTTGTACCATTTTTCTTACCCTCTGTAACATTTTCTTTATGTTGAATAAGTTTAGAGCTCAGTTCTTAGACTTCTTTTCTGTGTTATCAGCATTTCTTCTCAGTATGAGTTTGCCCACTCATGGCTTTTATTTATTCTATAATCTTATGATTTGAATAGGTGTACATCCAGCCGTGGCTACTTCCCAGAATTCCAGGTTTATATCTTAAACTGATCATCAGATACTTCATTTGAATATATAATAGATATCTCCAAATGAATATGTCCATTCATGCCTTCTAAACTTGTTTAACCTACAGATTGAACAAGTCTCCCATTTTAGTAATTGTCAACTCAATTCTATTTACTCCCCTCAAAATTGCAGAATAATGCTTTCATTTTCTCTTTATATTATGTCCCCATTCCAAATTTACCATTTCTAATGATATTTGTCCAAAATGATTCTGCTACAAACATGATTCTAGCTCCTCTCATCATATTTTCAGCTTGATTTTTAAAGTCTCCCCCCAATTTTTCCCACTAATGCATTTTTCATTAGTTTTTTCACAAAGTAGCCGTATGATACTTTAAAAACAGTATAAATTACATCCTATCATTTCCTCTTTAGTACTTACCAACATATTATTATCTTAATCTTAGTAAGAACTAAAATCCTGACAATAATCCGTAGCACACTTCTCATGGCACCGTGATTCCTTATCTCTAACACCAGTCTCATGTCATAAAAATCTAACTCTACAGAGTCTAACCCAACCATTCTCTTCTTGGACTTCTTGTCAACCTCCTACCTCTGAGTATTTGTACCTGCTAATGCTTGCACATTTGTCTAGCTGGAATGCTGTGCTCTGAGACATCTGCATAGTTTTCCTCCTTATCTCCTGCAGGACTTGACCAACATGTTTGGTTCTTTGCTGAAATATCACCCTGTATAAAATGCAATTTACTCTTTCATTCCCCTGAAGATGTCTTGTTTTGAGTTTTAATTATTAAAAAATCAGACTTAAGAAAAATAGTTAGAAATAGTTAGATTACCTGAAAGTTAAACCAAGGAAATAGAAATGAGAGAACAGAAAAAAAGTGAGGAAGATAGGAAAAAAGAAGTAAAGAAAAAAGTTCATATAGCATATATTAACATTACAGTTGTGGAAATTCCACTTTGTACATACAGGTCAGAATTATTTCATTAAGCACTGGAAAGAACGGTGCATGTATCCACAAGGCTCTACCTCCTGTTGGTTGAGAGTTGTCCTCAGAGATGATAATAACTCCGCGACTCATACCTATCACTGATACGTGAAAGACTCAAATAGCTAAAAAATTCTTCAGGTATTTTCTTGTTTCTCTTGGTCTTCCCAGTATGGCAGTTTCAGGGAAGTTAAACTTTTTACAGGGTATCTCAGAGCTGCAAATGTACGTGTAGAGGAAGAGAGAAAGAAAGAGAGAGAGAGAGAGAGAGAGAGAGAGAGATCCAGCCTCTGAAGTCAAATAGCATAACTTTACATTATTTTGTTGGTTGTGACAATCACAGTCTTCTCTGTGTTATTTTGAGTTTTTCAAATTTTTCTTTTAGATAATTGTTTAATTCCATGCCGTTGTAAGAAATAACACTGAGAAATAATGTATATACCATGTCCTGTGTTATTTTGCAGAACCATATTGTAATATCACAACTAGGATAATGAGATTGGTGAAATCCACTGATTTTATTCAGATTTCCTCAGTTTTACTTGCACTCTTGTGTGTGTGTGTGTGTGCGTGTGTGTGTGTGTATTAAGTTCTATGTAATTTTATCACCTGTGCAGGTTCCTGTATCTACCATCACAATAAAGATTCTGAACTGACTCAACACAACCAGGATACTTCAAATTATACTTTTCATAACCACACCCAACTCTCTCCTTCTCTATCTCTAACCACCCTCTTCTCTATTTGTAAAATTTTGTCATTTTCGAAATGCTACAGAAAAATGTACATCAATGGAATCATACACTATATAATGCTTTTAGATTTGCCTTTATCACTCACTGTAATTCCCTGGGGATTTATTCTAATTGTTGAGTGCCTCATTAGATTAGCTACTTCATTTTGCCAAGTAGCATTCCACGGTATGTGTGTTCCACCTATTGAAAGATATCTAAGTTGATTCTAAGGTTTAGTTGCTACAAATAAAGCTGCTATAAACATTCATACACAAGTTTTTGTGTCAACATAAGTTATCATTTTTTGGCGGATAAATGCCCAGGAGCGTAACTGCTAGGTCTAAAAGAAATTGAAAGTTCAAGTTCACAGGGAACACCAAGCTGGTTGGTTCCTACAGTGGCTATAGTAGCAATGTATGAGTGATTCAGTTTCTTTAAATCCTCACCAAAATTTGTTGCTCTCACTATTTTTTTAAATAGCCATTCTGATAAGTTTATAGTGATCTCATGTGACTTTTATTCATACTTCCCTGATGGGTAATGATGTTGAACATATTTTCATCTGTTTATGTGACTGTGGTAAAATCTCTATTCATGACTTCTGCCCATTTTCTATTTAGTTTGCCTTTTTTCACTGTTGAATTTTCTTTATATATTCTAGATACTAGCTCTTTTTGCTTATGAGGGTATATTAATGTTGTGTTATTACTCTAATATTTCCTATTTTCAGTTTCACAGATCTTGTTCCTATCTTTTATCCTTCTTTCTTGCTTTTGGTTCATTTTGCTTTCTTTTTTCCTAGTTCTTGAGTTAGAAACAGCTTATTGCTTTGTGATCTTTTCTCATTGCAATGCATTTCAATCAGCCCTGCGTTTGTTGCATCCCATATTTTGTGATGTGGTGAAATTTCATTTTAGTTCAGTTGCTAAAAATATCCTTTGAGTCTTCCACTTTAATCCATGGATTATTTAGAAGTGCGTTGTTTAATGTCCACATGTTTAGGGATTCTCTTGTTTATATTTGTTTTATGGCTTAAGATAGAATAATGTTTTTTCTTGGTATATGTTTCATGGGAACTTGAAAAAAAGTGCATTCTGTTTTTAGGTATTCTACATATGTCAATTAGATCTGGTTGGTAGCATATGTTGTTCAGATGGTCTACATTCTTACATAATTTTTATGTAGAAATTCTATTACTTGCTGAAATGTGGGTGTTGAAGTTTTCAATTATACTTGAAAAATTTGTCATTTCTTTTTTTCTTCTAGTTTTAAGGAGAGTAGTGGAAGCAAAGATGGTATTCTCAGTGGAAGACGTGTCAGCAAAATATGTAGGAATAAGACATAAGCTGGGGTATATATCTATCTCTATTTATGCCTTTGTGGAATATCTAAATCTTTATATTTTACCTGTCAACCTGTAGCCATCATTGGGAAATACAAGTTGCCACACCGATTAACAGTAGACTGGACACTACTTTTATATAAGATGTCCCACTATAAATTTCAGCCACAAACAGGAACATAGCTATGCCCTGCCCCAGGAGGTGGAATCTACAGAGGCGGGTGGGCCTTGTTGGGCTGCGTTGGGCTCCACCCATTTGGAGCTTCCCAGCCGCTTTGTTGACCTACTCAAGCCTCAGCAATGGTGGACTCCCCTTCCTCCAGCCAGGCTTGCCTCCGCACAGTTAGATCTCAGACTAGCAGTGAGCAAGGCTCCATGGATATGAGACCCACTAAGCCAGGTGCGGGATGTAATCTCCTGGTGTGCCATTTGCTAAGACCTTTGGAAAAGTACAGTGTTTAGGTCGCAGTGTCTCGATTTTCCCGGTACAGTCTGTCACGGCTTCCCTTGTCTAGGAAAGGGAAATCCCCTGACCCCTTGCACTTCTTGGGTGAGGCGATGCCCCATCCTGCTTTGGCTTGCCCTCCATGGGCTGCACCCACTTTCCAACCAGTCAATTAAAAATAGTTGTTTCCTGTAAGAGGAAAAAGTGTTTTATACTGCGTGGCAGTACAATCAATTAGTATATTTCAATTTGGAATAATTTTCATTTATTTTAAAATCTCATTATTTTATTTTCTAATGCCATTAAAGTTCTTTTGAAAGAACTTCCTGACAAATCACAAAATAAGAATTCATTATACTCATTTTTTTAGAAATGTGAACTGAAACTAATTATTTTGTTTGAAGTTCACTTTATAATGAAAAAGTGCCCAAATAATATTCAGGTTGAAATTTTAAAACATGAAAAACTAAACAAGTGTCATTTATATGTTTAGTTTGAAAGAGATAGAAATCTATGAGGGTTTACAATATTCACTCTAATGAAGGCTGAACTTTCTGTTTCATGGTGTATACTAGACCAAAAGATAAATAGTATGTTGCTTCAGTCTTCTGCTATCTTTTAAACCTTTAAATTACACACTAGAGAGAAACTGGCTTGATCATCTCTCTGACTTTATGACTTTATACTGTAAGATGCCAAAGAAGTATCCCCTGGCTATATTTGGTAAAAAGTTAGATCATAAAAGATAAACATTTGGGATAAACTCAAGGCTAAGAGACTGTTTCAGCCATTTGTTTTATATTTGATGCTTCCTGCAGTAGATTTGTAAGTAAATTTGCAAAACCAGAAAAGCTTTCATTGACTTAAAAATGGGGCATTCCCTTGAAGGTTACAGCCCAGATTATGATTTGCCCCAGGTGAAGGGATACTGCATTAAGGATGCATGATAAGAGCACTGACTCTTTAAGAAAGCACGAAATGAAGGCAAGAGAGTGGAAGTGAGCCTTCTGGATAAAAAGATTAACTTTTCCTTTGGTCCTTGTCTTGATGTCCATTTCTCATAGCTTTGATTACAGGCCTAAACCAGATCAAAAGGTCTTCCTTTATTCTCCTTTCACCCACTTTAAACTTTTAATATTCTTAGTTTTCTAACTAGTTTGGTGTGCTTTCATCAGTATTTTCTAAAAGATTCCTTTTCAGTGTTTGATTCATCTGTGACCTTGGGGCACATTAATAGGTACTAAAGTTGGTGGGAGTGGGTATGTGAATATACGTATGACTTTGTGCATATGTTAGGAGAGAGAGAGAAACATGAATAGAAATATATATTAACCTCAGCTAGGAATTTAAAACCTGGCAAACTAAATAATATTCACTTCTCCCAACTACATAACACAGACACACACCACCTCGTTGTCCTCCTCTCATCACAAAGATAACAATACATTTTCAAAAGAGTCTATTGAAACTAATACTATCTTCAGATACCAACTTACTGTAACATACTTATTTTGAAAGAGTAGGCTCTCAATATGTAGACATAAATGTTTAAATGACTAGATACGGAATTACAACCTTAAACAGAATATTCAAAGAACTTAGATTTTTCTATTAAATCCTGCTTGACATTCCAAAACCAGAGTTTTTCTCAACAGTACTCAGTACACTTTTTCCCCTTTCAGGGAAACTATTATTTTATCAAATATATTTTGTAATTGTATTTCAGCAGTAAAATATTTGTTATTCCTAAAACCTAAAGTAATAAAGCCCTGGAAAGTATATTTGGATAATCAATGACATCTAAAGGTCAACACATTTTATGGCTCTGTAAAAATAATTGACCTACTATTCTCAAATTTTTCAATATATATCCATGTTTATAAAATCTATATCTTCTCCTCTCGTCAAAAAAGAAACAATTCAAGGTTTATTAGCCCTCACTTGCTAATAGTTATGCTTTTTCACCTGTGAATTGGGAAAATATTCATTGACCTAAATTTACACAAATGAATGTTTTATTAAACATAATATCAACTGTAAATATTTGAAAAATATATTACACACATGTAGACCATGTGATTTTTCCTTAGGTCTTCAGGTAATCTTTAGTGTGCACATGGTTTAGAAACCCTAGAGGCCGGGCATGGTAGCTCATGCCTGTGATCCCAGCACTTCAAGAAGCCGAGGCGGGTGCATCACTTGATGTCAGGAGTTGTAGACCAGCCTGGCTAACATGGCAAACTACAAAAATTAGCCGGGCATGGTGGTGCAGGCCTGTAGTCCCAGTGACCCAGGAGGCTGAGGCCAGAGAATCCCTTGAACCCAAGAGGCTGATTTTGCAATGAGCCAAGATGGCGCCACTGCATTCCAGCCTGGGCGACAGAGTGAGAATCCATCTCAAAAAAAAAAAAAAAAAAAAAGAAAGAAAGAAGAAAAAATCCTAGAAATAAATCCCTGTCCCTAGGTGTTCCAGTGCACAGGATGGGGACCATTGGTTTCAAGTAGCTGTTTTAAAGCAATTTGACACAAGAACATTTCTTTAAAGGCAAATCTTACTTGAAAGGTCAATTTATACAGCAAATTGAGGCAGGTTTTTCTGTTTGGATTCCTGGCTATCTGTCCAGTTCACCTGCCCCTCTGTCCAATGCATCCCCCATCCAACTCCACTGAGTTCCCTTTTGCACACTTAGAGAAGAGTTGTGAACCACCTTCCGTGTTTTATAAGAGAATTCAGTCATATAGGCATAATCAGATCAAAAGACTCTTTATAAAACATACATGTTTAAATCGCTAGATATGGAGGTACAACATGAAACAGAAAATTCAAAGAGCTTAGATTTCTCTATTAAATCCTACTTGACTTCTCCAAACCAGAGTTTTTCTCAACAGTACCCACTAAATTAGAAGCTTATGAAAAAGAATTGTTACATGTTTTCTTGAGCTGCATTTCAAAGTCGAGCACATGGCTCGTTTCATGGTAGAGGACGTGACCTACAGTGGTGAATTTTGAGTTACTTTCAATTATTATTATTATCATTATTCCAACATTCATTTTTTACCCACATGGATAGTTATTTTTCTAATAATAACATTTGCTATTTTATTTATTCAGTTTAGATTAAGTCTAAAATGTAAGGAGTTATATATTTGTTTTTCTACTGATTAAAAATTTTGAGCCAGGTGTCGTGGCTCACACCTGTAATCCAAGCACTGTGAGAGACCGAGGTGAGTGGATCACCTGAGGTCAGGAGTTCGAGACCAGCCTGGCCAGCATGGTGAAACCCTGTCTCTACTAAAAATACAAAAATTAGCCGGGCAGGCTGGCGGGTGCCTGTAGTTCCAGCAACTTGGGAGGTTGGGGCAGAAGAATCCCTTGAACCCAGGAGGCGGAGGTTCCAGTGAGTTGAGATCATGCCACTGCACTCCAGCCTGGGCGACAGAGTGAGAATCCGTCTCAAAAACCAAAACCAAAACAAAAAAAATTTGATTCCTGCAATTTAATATGTTTTTTGTCATGTTGGAAGCATGTTACTTATTATTATCATTGACTTATTGACCACTTCACTGGCAAATTTTGTTTTCCTTTTGTTCTTAGGCAACTTAATATTTTGCTCTGTGCTTTATATATATTATGCCATTTAGTACCTTCAGTATTCCTATAAAGGATAGGAGGAATTAAAGTAGGCATTATTATAACAGGAATTTTCACATAAGGAAACTAAGATTCAAGGGTAAGATAATTTATCTAAAGTCTCAGAGTGCTTGAAGTGAGAAGCCAGCCTCAAACACAGACCTTATATTGGAACCCCAATTCTTAGTCATATGTCAAATTGACTATTTATGAAATGTATATATGTAATATATATTTATATGTAATATATAATGTTCTAATTTATATTTAACATGTACAAATATATAAATATATAATATTTAATTTATTTAATATGATAATATATGCATATTTACCTGCAATTTTCCAAGGGGAATTTAAAGTTGAATAACACTTACTGTGCATTTGTCCATAGAAGAATAACGAATGCTCAGAATAAAAATACTGACTAGCAGGATAAGAAATAAAATCACTCATTTTAATGTCTACATAAAGATACTATTGTCACATGTATTGACACAGGTTCCTAATTTTTCTTCTAATCTTTACATGTATTTGCATAGCTATGATCATACTACCTGTGCAATTTTATTTGTATGCACTTTTTTATTGCTATAAATTTATGGGGTACAAGTGTAATTTTGTTACGTGGATTGATGGGATAGTGGTAAAGTCAGGGTTTTGGCATATTCATCAGTTGAATAAGATATTTTACCCATTAAGTAATTTACCATCATCTACTTCCTCCCACTGCCTCATGCCTGTTAGCCTCCTTTGTCTGTCATTCCGATCTCATATTCGTGTGTACATCTTTAACTGGCATTTGTAAATGAGAACATGCTACACATGTCTTTCTGTGTCTGACTGGCTTCACTCAAGATAATGGCTTCCAGTTCCATCCATGTTGCTGCAAACACATGATTTTATTTCTTATGTGTGAATACTATTCCATTGTCTATTTATATGGAATATTTTTATTTTATGTGTGTTATTTTATTATATGGAATATTTTACGTGTGTATATATACACACACGCACAAGATTTTCTTTGTTGAATCATCTGGTAATGGACATGAGGGTTGATTCCATGTCTTTCCTATTGTGAGTACTGCTTCAGTAAATATACAAGTTTAGAGAGTTTTTGGTATAATAATTTTTTTTTTAACCTACATACCAGTAGCGAGATTTCTGGACCAAATGGTAGTACTATTTTTAATCTTTGAAAAAAATCTGCATACTGTTTTTTGTAGAAGTTGTACCAATTTACATTTCCATCAGTAATGTACAAGAGTTCCTTTTTCTTCACACCCTTGCCAACGTAACTATTCTTTTTTCTTTTTTTGTTCTTAGGCAATTTAATATTGTGCTCTGTGCCTTGTATCTATTATGTCATTTAGTACTTTCAATATTCCTATAAAGGACAGAACAAATTAAAGGAGGCATTATTTGTAACATTTCTATTCGTAGCTATTCTAACCGGTGTAAGATGATATCTCATTGTGATTTTAATTTGTATTTCTCTGATGATTAGTGATGTTGAACATTTTTTTCACATGCTTGTTAGCCGTTTATATATCTTCTTTTTCAAAACATCTATTTATGTTCTTGGCCAGTCTTTTAATGGGTATTTGTTTTTGTCGTTATTTGAGTTCCTTATAAATTCTGGATATTAGTCCCCTGTAAGATACATAGTTTGCAAATATTTTCTCACATTCTGCACATTGTCTTTTTACTCTGTTGATTGTTTCTTTTGCTTTGCAGAAGCTTCTTTAGTTTAAGACTTGTCTATTTTTTTATTATTGCTTGCGTTTTTGAGGTCTTAGTCCTGAATTCTTTGCCTAGATCAATGTCCAGAGAGTTTAGCCTAAGTTTTCTTCTAATATTTTTATAGTTTTAGGACTTATATATGTTTTTAATCCATTGTAAGTTGATTTTTTATATAGTCCAGTTTTATTCTTCTGCATTATGCCTATCCAATTTTCCCAGCATCATTTAATGACAAGTGTGTCTTTTCCCCAGGGTATTTCTTCTCAGTTTTGCCAAAGATCCATTGGCTGTAAATAAATAGCTTTATTTCTGGATTCTTTATTATGTTCCATTGATCTATGTGTCTATTTTTATACAGGTATCATATTGTTTTGGTCATTACAACTTTGTAGTATACTTGAAGTCAGATTCTGTGATGCTTCCAGAGTTTGCTTAGGATTGCTTTAACTATCCAGGCTCTTTTACGGTTCCATGTGAATTTGGGGATTGTTTTTTCTAATTCTGTGAAAAATGGTGTTAGTATTTTGACAGAGATTGCATTGACTCTGTCTAATGCTTTAAGAAGTATGATCGTTTTTACCAATATTAATTATTCTAATTTCCAGAAGGGAGGTTTGTGTCATCTACAGTTTTAGTAGGATTTTTTTGTAGAGATATTTCACCTCCTTGGTTAAATATATTACCTTTTTTTTTTTTTTTGTCACTGTTGTAAATGGGATTACCTTCTTGATTTGGTTCTCCTCTAGATTGTTATTCGTATATAGAAATGCCACTAATTTTTGCATGTTGATTGTATATCCAGAAACTTTAGTGAAGTCACTTATAAAACCTAATTTTTTTGTGTGAAATCTTTAGTCTTCTTGTATCTTTTGTAAATATGAGATTATATCATCAGTGTGCAGGGAAAACTTGACTTCTTGTTTTTCAATGTGGATGCCTTTTATTTCTTTCTCTTGCCTGAATTATCTGGCTAGAATTTCCAGTACTATGTAGAAAAGGAATGGTAAAAGTGGGCATCCTTGTGTTGTTCCAGTTCTTAGAGGGACTGCTTTCAACTTTTCCTAATTTAGTATGATATTGGCTATGGCTTTGTCATATATTGCCTTTATAATTTTGAGGTGTGTCTCTTGTCTGCCTAATTTGTTGAGGATTTTGATCATGAATTTTATCAAATACTTTTTCTGCATCTGTTGTGAGAATCATACTTTTTGTCCTTAATTCTGTTTATGTGGTGTACAGCATTTGTTAAGTTACATATGTTGAACTATCCTGGCATCCCTCGTAAAACCCATTTGATCATGGAGTATTATCTTTTTGATTTACTTTTTGATTTGGTTCGCTAGTATTTCCTGAGGATTTTTGTGTCTCTCTTTATCGAGTATTTTGATGTGTAGTTTTGTGTGGTGTGTATATCCTTGTCTGGCTTTAGTATCAAGGTGATACTGGCCTTCTTATATAAGAAATTAGAAAGATATCTCTCCTGGCCGGGCGCGGTGGCTCAAGCCTGTAATCCCAGCACTTTGGGAGGCCGAGACGGGCGGATCACGAGGTCCAGAGATCGAGCCCATCCTGGCTAACACGGTGAAGCCCCGTCTCTACTAAAAAATACAAAAATCTAGCCGGGCGAGGTGGCAGGCGCCTGTAGTCCCAGCTACTCCGGAGGCTGAGGCAGGAGAATGGCGTGAACCCGGGAGGCGGAGCTTGCAGTGAGCCGAGATCGCACCACTGCACTCCAGCCTGGGCGACAGAGCGAGACTCCGTTTCAAAAAAAAAAAAAAAAAAAAGAAAAAGAAAGAAGTCTCTCCTCTTTGATTTTCTGGAGCACTTTTGGGAGGATTTACATTAGTTCTTCTTTATATGGGTCAGAAAACTTAGCTGTGACTCCATTTGGTCCTGGGCTTTCTTTTGTTGTTGTTTTTTATTATCATATTTTAAAAATCATATTAGACTTCATAAATGTTCTTTAAAGCAGTTAAGTATTCAAATATAGCTAGCCATTTAGATTATTTTGTGATTGTCTCTATTATAAATCTTTGTTGAGCATAATAGAACACAGGTTTAATTTTCGAAAGTATAATTATTTTATTATGGAAAGGTTGTAGAAGTGATGTTACCATGTCAGAAGCTATAAAGATTTTTCTTTGTGCATAATACTAACATCTTTTCCAAAGAAAAAGTCATGCCAGTTAGCAGTTCCATCAGAAATATCTAAATGTACCCAATTTATTTCATGTCACAAATCTGTAAAACATCATTTCAAGCAATAAACACTCTGGAAGGTGCTGTAGCCGGAAGCCACATCTTATACCCACTCCTCTAAAATGCTAGCAAAACAGAGGGCTTTCTATATTCATATTTTTAGTTCATATCTTTTAGACACAAGGAAAAAGCAAATAAAAGCACCAGAGATGATGAAAGGGGCCACACAAGCAGTCCGCCACTCATCTCCTATAAGTGACTTCAAATGTTGCAATGATGCCATTTTCATGCCTGTACACAAGATTCATGCAACTCCCTTGAGACTACTCTTACTTTGGTAGAGGCAGACTACTACTGCCACGGGATTCTCTACACCAGCCCCTCACTCCCTGGTCCTTCCCAGTATATCCTCACTTTTCTTTTGGTTTCAAATCACTATGTTTATTTTTATTCCTTCTTCCTAATGCATAGATTATATTTTTATTATTTTCCCTCTATTAATACTTAACTATTATTTCAATGGTCATCCAAAAATTATAATAGTATCCTTTACTTACCATAGTTTAATATAAATTAATAATTTGATTATTTCCTATTAAAACACTTTAACTCCATTTACCTTGTTACTTTATTGCTTGCTGATTATTTACTTCTATATATGCAATACACCCAGAGACCAGTATTCGTGCTATTTTCACTCAGTCATATAACTGTTACTAATATACATAATTATATTTTTCATTGCTTTTTAAATTCATTCCTGATTCCCTGAGCTTCCATCTGGGATTACTTTTTTCTCATAAAATAAAATTATTTAATGTTTTCTTTAGTGATGGTGACAGATTCTCTCAGTTTTTTTTTCTGAAAATGTTTTAATTGTATGATGATTTTTAAAGTCTGCTTTCTTTGAGTAGAATTCTGAATTGAAAGATTTTTTTCATCCAGCTTTTTGAAGAAATTATTTCATTTGCTTCTGAGCTTTAGTGTTTAATTTAATGAATCTTCTATCATTTTATTATTGCTATTTTGAAAGGAAACAGTTGTGTTTTTTCTGGCTGTTTTTAAAATATTTTTTCTTCTTTATTTGGGAGGCTGGTATAGGTTTTCTTTTAGTATGCTATGATGTGATTTTCTTTGTATTTATCTTATTTAGTCTAAGTAATGTTTCTTGAGTGTCTGGCCTAAAACCTTAAATTAGTTTTGAAAAATCTTAGCCAATATCTTTTTTAAATTGTTTCTGCTCCATTCTTTTTCTCTACTGGGGCTCTATTCTTAAGCTTTTTTCTGTTTAACAATGTGGTTGTTTCTCTTTTAGTAACCTCAGCTTTATCTAATCTTCTTTTAAGCCCAGCCATTGAATTCTCAATTTTATTTAGCGGCATTTTTAGCTCTAGGCTTTGAGTTTCTTCATTTTAAAAATACATATGCATACTTACCTTTAGAAACTATCTACCTTGTCTTCTATATTTTAAAACACAAAGTCTTATTATGCATGTTAAACAAATGGAAGGAACAAAGCAAATATACATTAATGTGGTATATAAATCAGAGCACTCAATTTAAAAATTGAACAAAGAACTTTATTTTCAAAAACGCTACATTATTACATTAACAATAAAACAATTATATTGTTATATAGGAGACTAGATTTTATGGTCAAATGTTATTTTTATAAAGCACTTTTACAATCGTACAGCTTCACTACTGAACAGCTTCACAGTTGCATCTCATTGTACTTTATAAAAAATATTCACTGGCTTCCTATTGCAGTTTAATAAATACCATGCTTTATTTGGATATGAAACAAATTAAAATACATATTTAATAATTCATAGATTTAATTTTTCAGGACATTTTAATAAATGAAAGGAACAATGTGTTAGATGTTAAAATTATGCGATTAGAAATATGAGGCAAATAAAATAAAAATTATGTAAGGTGCTAATTGATATCATCCCCACTATGATATGAACTCAGCTGTATTTCTGACAGTGCCTGCCCTCTTGCTGATCACCCTAACTTGAGGGCTGGGCCAGGCATGAAGTCATAAACAGGCATGAGGGGTAGTGGTTCTTGGGGCAAGGGAAGTGGTCGGATGTATCCTTTTTAGAGAAGATTCAATGAAAATCTAGGCAGATGCTCCAACAGATGTACCAAAATCCAGGGGTTAGACAGAGAGGAAACTAGAAGTGATCACAAAAGAAACTAGAGAGATGAAACACATGTTGAAGTGCAATATGGGCAGCGGGTTTGGGATAGAAATAGGCACTATCTTAGTTCATTTTTACATCTTTTATGGGTTAAGGAATAACAAACAAACAAACAGAAAAACAACTGCTAAATGTGCTATAACAGATCAGAAAATGTATACAAACAGACCATATTGCCAGTTCTCAAACTCACCGTACTATTTTACTATCATGCTTTTTCAAGCTGATCTCCATCTGGAATGGTTTTTCTCCTTGAAATCTTCAGCTACATATGATAGCCATCATTTAAGAGCTAGTTCAAATTTTACACTTAACAGAGTGTTAGTTAGGATTTGTGCTAGGATAAGGGTTAGGATTTCTACTGTTCGCCTGTAAAAGGGACTTTACCTTGCTCTTAGTACTGTGATTTTACCTTTATCAATGAAACATTTTCTAGTCATTATCATTTTGGTTGTATATATGATCACATTACAAATACATCTGGTTTTAAGTAATCTGGCACAAGTTTAGTTACTTTATACATATTTGCACCTGCCTTGTTCCCTACTAAATAATATGCTCTGAATGGTCAAGACTGTGCTGAACATGCCTCTATATCTACTGGAAAGTAATGCCAAATAATATTCAGAAAATAAATGATTGAAAATGACAAGCATTTCTCTCAAATTATTTTTCATAACATGTATAATGTAACCTAAAATTTATGTCACCAAACTTTGGTTTGGGTTAAATTTTCAGTTTGAATACATTCTTTTTTTCTCTCCAAATAAATATTTAATATGCAAACACAGAGATATGCACACATACTTGTTGCATTGTGCAAGTAAAAATAATTACATTTATGATTTGTTTAAAGAGATCAAATAATAAAAAATTAGTCTAAATCTATTTGTTTTGACTTGTTTACATTCTTAGTGTGTTCATAATTATGACCTTTTAATACCTCGCCAAACCAGTCATATAAAATCAAGAATAAAATTGTGGGTACTTATGATAATAAAATATGAGCCAATCAATTATTTTAGATGATATTCTGTGCGCAAAACATTATCACAGATTCAGTGGGAATACAAAATTACTATAAAAACGGTCCTGCCCTTGGTAAGCATAAAATCTGACTGAGAGACACTCACAGGTGAAATATAGTGAAAATAATACCTGACAGAATTTAATTGTTAAGTTGTATGGTTTGTATCTATAAATAGTGAAGGAATTGAACACTATCTTCATGTGAAAAGCTCTGCAACTAGATTTAACTAATTTGCATTAGAAGAACAATAATAATGAATTTTTAGTGCAGTAATGTTAATGCTACTCTTCACATTCATGTCTATATTTCCTATTATAAAAAGACTTTCCTAAGTATAAATATCAGAAGAACATGAAGCAAATTTATATTTGATTTGAGGCATTAAAAAACTATAAGAAAAACGTTTACCCTATGTAACCAATGTATCAGACATATTGTGGCAGAATTTTAAAAATCTGTAATTTGCTAATTGACTGATAGATTTTGTGAGTATGACTGAATTACTTAATAAATTCTTTTAGCCAAAAAATAGGAATGAAAAATTATTGTCAATGACAATGTTCATAATATTCTAAGCTTTGTTTTATATACAGCAAGCTTGAACTTACAGAAAATTTACATAAATCTGTATTTGGCAGGGTTCTCTAGAGGGACAGAACTAATAGGATAGATGTATTTATAGGGGGGAGTTTATTAAGGAGTATTGACTCATGCGATCACAAGGTGAGGTCCCACAATAGGCCATCTGTAAGCTTAGGAGCAAGGAAGCCAGTCCGAGTCCCAAAACTGAAGAACTTGGAGTCAGATGTTTGAGGGCTGGAAGCATCCACCACGGGAGAAAGATGTAGGCCAGAAGACTAAACCACTCTAGTCTTTCCATGTTCTTCTGGCTTTTATTCTGATCGTGCTGGAAGCTGACTAGATGATGCCCACTCAGACTGAGGGTGGGTCTGCCTTTCATAGTCCACTGACTCAAATGTTAAGTCATTTGACAACACCCTCACAGACACACCCAGGAACAATACTTTGCATCCTTCGATCCAATCAAGTTGACACTCAGTATTAACCATCACACATCTCATGCACCCATGACTGTTTATTCCAAGCTCTACTAACTCCTTTTGTTTTGTAGAAAATTTGTAAGTTTATACATACAAAGATAACCCCCTCCCCAAATTGTGAATACTGAGTTGGAAATCAATAAAGTTATGACATATATACCTCCATCAGGAGAGCACAAAAAGGGGAGAAGAAGAAATGGGGAAAATATAAATAAATGAAATATAAACATATACAAATATATATGAAATATAAATAAATGAAAGGACACATAATGCACCTATGTATTTGATTCCAAATATATGGGTTGAGGTGATTCTTACCAATTTCTATTCCACACTCATGCTTCCAAAACATCAGGGTGAAAAAATCTTCAAATGTTTAAGCAACTCAGACTTTTGTCTGTGACCTCTTTGCAACACTGTGATCTATGTGATCTCACCAATCCACACAGATTTTAATATCAACTATATGGTGGGCACTCTCAAAGATCTATTTCTTGTAAAAGTCACACATACCTCTACAAATGTTTTCATGGTTCCACTTCAATAAGTGATGAGAGAAGAGAATAGATCTTCTAAATCATCTACTATTATTTTGATATGTTAGTTTGATTTAATAATTCAATTCCATAAATATATGCAAGTTTGTTAATCACAAATAAAAACATTATCTATATATATATATCTACAGTTCTAACCAATAGCCAAGTCATCTGGATAATAAAATATATCAAATACTCAAAAGATATTTCACTTTGGAACCCTATCATGTCTGGATAGAAGTGATAGTATATCCATAAGATGGATGTTTCTCTCACAATTTCAGGATTCATTCTGCCACTGACAGGAGTTTTCTGTATTGAGTATCTATAATCAAAACGTTTTTCATCTTACCAGTGTGACTCTAAGGTTACTTCTTCCAGAGACATTGTATAAGTGTATTGAAGCCAAAGGAATCCAATCATCTTTTTAACACATTTTTCTTTCTGGAATATATTTTCCCTTCTTCACTTTGAAGAATTCTAAATCATCTTCAAGTACCCTCTTGAAAATGACCAAACGCTTGAACTATTTCTGACTTGAATTATCTATCATCTCTATCTCCTATCATTTTTTAACCTCTTTGATGGGATGGTACTTATGTTATTTTGTGTGTTTCAGTAATGAATTCAAAGTATCAGATAAGTTTACCTTATTCTCTCATATTTAAACCTAATCCATTTAAATCACCCCATGGAAACAATCATGCCTTTTCTACTTACAATTACCCAAATTTTGATCTCATTCATGTCTCTAATTCTGCAGATGGTCTTTTCTCTCTATTCAGTGCTGCTACAAGAGTGATATATAGCTTACTTTGTTTCATCTCCCTATACTCAAAAATAAAATAAAAATATGCACGTATTTTTAAAATAAAACCAATGCATACAGTAGAATTTAAGAATGCTAGCCTGGACAACATGGCAAAACCTCATCTTTACAAAAAAATACAAAAAATAGCCAGGAGTGGTGGTGCATGCCTGTTGTTCCAGCTACTTTGGGGGCTGGACTTGAGCCTAGAAAGTAGACATTGCATTAAGTCAATATTACAGCTGCAATCCAGCCTGGCTTACAGAGTGAGAGACTGTCTCAAAAAAAAAAAAAAAAAAATATATATATATATATATATATATATATTTTGCAGAAGTTGGAGGAAGGGCCTATTTATATTACAGTAACACACTTTAAAATAAAATATTAAGAAATATCCTGCTCATAAAAGTCTTTTGACCAAACTGCTAGTGGAAATTTCTTTCCTGATCAATTTCCCCAGGTCTCCAGACTTTAAATTCAAGCCATATCCATAGTTTAATTAATCTAATCCCATTCCCTTTTCTCTTTCTCCAGGTTCTCCAACCTCAAATTTATAGTTCTTACGTTATCTTTCTATTTTTTAATTTATTTCCAAATAATATCTTTTGGATCTCAATATCCAGATTCAAGGGGGGTTGGCAAGACACTTACTTTAAAAAAAAAACGACAGCCTACTAACTAACAAAATTCTGATGCCAGGTAAAAATGTAATATATATTTTTTACCTTATTATAGTTATTTGAACTTCTCTCTTCACACCTTTAATAGAGATAACCAATGATTTTCTAATTGTAGAACTTTTCATTTATCTATATCCATCTATGTGTATATATATGTGTGTATATATATCTTCTACAAGATACATATATATAAAATAATCATCTTATAAGTTTCTGATATTATCATCCTTATAAAAACTGTCAAAATCAATCTGGCTTTTATTTCTTAGTGAAAAATAATTATTAAAACAGTGAACTAGGTTTTCTTGACAACATAAATTATGATTTATAGATTTTATCTGCCCCAATTCCAGGCAAATGCTTCAACTGCATTAGAATCAACTGTATTTAAAGTTATATAATAACAGAATAAATAAGCAAGATAATTTAAAAATTATCAGTCTGAAATTACCATTATTAATAAAATAATCTGAGAAGAGGAAAGAAGGCAAGCTATAGGTTAAACAATGGAGTAGAAATTTAAAATGACTTGGGGTGTTTTGAGTTTTAATAAGAGTGATGGTTACATGCAAATAATGCTGTATTTTGAGCCAAAAGCCTGGAATTTAATACTAGTCCTAATTTATATAACCTTACACAAAATCAATTTCTATTACTTATTTATATGTCCGAGCCATGACACAGGATTTGTAGCAATTTACAGTGGCATACATGATGAATGAAAAAGGTATATTTAAAAAATTAAGACTAGAACCCACAGCAAAAAGCAAATATGTTAACAATAAATGGTAATCTTTCATTTGACCCTAAGCTTGCTTAAAGCTAGGACCCAAACAGGAAAGTTTCTTGTTATATACTTCCCAATTTTAGACAGCTTTCAAAAGACAAATCTAACAAATTGCCTAATACCAGTCTCTGAACTTGTTTTCTCACATAGTGTATCTAGTAAATATTCATGAATAACTACCAAGATTTTTAGCAACTGTTGATGATACCAGTTAGGACAATTAGGATGTGACCTGCTCATGATAATTCTTCTGTCACACTGAACACACAGACTTGTATCCTCAGTGGCTATGTGTCCTTTGAAATTTCTGTCCTGGAACATGGAGCATGAGTAGGTGAACTGGATCCTCATTATTGGGCTTGTGAAATTTGGACTCGGAGATATCAGAAACAGAGAACTGCTGGAACTGAGTTGCATTAATAGCAGCTGTTTGGAGAGGTCAACAGATTTTTCCGAAATTGTCCAGTTCTATTTCTTCAGCTCTCTTTTCACTTCCGTGAGTTACATCATCTCCTTCCTATGAATTCAATCTGCTACAGAACCCTAGCTAAATTCAATACAATTTAAGATTTGGGCATATATAAGCATACATATATGAGCTTTTAGGAGTGGTAGACCAAGAAAAGTTTTCAATATTGCCAACAGATTAGGTGATTTAATTTCCATATAATATTTTAGAGATATGTGTCTTTCTTTTCCTTTAGCTAAACAAGCTCTAAGTATTCTAAATAAATAGTTTCTTGAGAAACTGTAATTACCAGTGTGTACAGAGACAGAGCAGTTCTGTGGACATAAGTTTGGTAGCCATAAGAGGAAACCGGCATTAATGAAGCATGTTTATGAAAATCTTACCAGTTGGAGCATTTAAATCAAAGCAGTTAATAGGCTTTTATATCATTAACCAACCACTATCACTCATAATATCACTCTGAGGCTTTAATAAAACACTTTTCTATTTAACCTAAGTTTAAATGAAAGCAACAATTACTCTGAAAGTATTAACAGTTTTAAATTAGTACTTCACTTATGAGAAGCTCTGCTAAGATACTGAGCTCAGCTGAGAAAAAAGATTTGATGCTCAATGATATTAATTACAGCATTATATATTGATAGAACAAATGAAATTTCCAAAGTCAAAGTTAGAATTATATAAAAATGTAATATTTAAGTAAATTGTGATGAATATATATAACAAACCAATACAAAAACTTTAAAATTAAAGTATAATAACATGGGTAAATGCTGACATAATGTTGGGTGAAAAGACAGTTTATAAATGTGCATATTCTTACTATTTATATTGTTTTACAATTTACATAGCATAGAAAAATTAAAGAGTTTTCTACCTTAATCTCAGCTCCTGGAATAGTCAACAAACTTCTACTGTTGAAACAGTGGCCATTCAACACTTTCTTCTCTTCTGTGAATGACCTACCCTAGTCTCCTTCAAGAAATTCTCCCAAATCAAAATTGTATTAAAAAATCAAATTATAGGAATAAAATATCACAACTTAATCTAAATTGGGAAAAAATAAATATATACATATAAAGAACAGGCAAGCAAATCAGCAGAACAAAGAGTAGAAAAAATTACAGCAAATTACAACCTATTACCTTTGAAGAAGGAAGAGTATGGATGGGAGCTGAGATCTTCTATGTTCTACTTTGTCATAATCTCTATAGCCTGAGTCTTTTGTGATAAAACTAATGTAAATATACATGACAACAAAAAGTAAAGAAAACATAGGAAATTATCAAAATGTATTATGTCTATTCTAAAATGTCAAAGTATTACCTTTTTCAAGCTAATTTTTATTTTTTATTTGTGTGTGTGTGTGTGTGTGTGTGTGTGTGTGTGTGTGTGTGTGTTTTAAAGATACATCCTTTGTTTCCTATAGGAACTATGTTATTTTCAGTCTCAAAAGGCCAAAGAATGTTTGGAAATGCCTTTGAATTGTTGAAATGTCCCCGGTGTTACAGCAGAATATAAAGCTTAACTTATTTCTTAGTAACATTTGCTTGAGATACCTATGAAACATCAAAATGCCATTGAAAAACTCTTCGATACATTACTACAGCATGTAACCTCCAAATGTTTGGATTGGCTTGCAAATCTCAGGAATTTCATCTGTGGCTTTTGCAAGCTATATATGGAAGCCGAGATCTGTCATAATCTGCTTTGTTTGTTCAAACTCTGGAAGGTAATCTCAATTGGAATTTTATTAAAAATAACCGTATGGCAATAACAATAATCCTTCTGCATTTAGATTAGTTCTCTGTTTTATTTCACTAAAGAATACCCTGGAGAACTATGGGTAATTTTACAGAACAAATTAACCTTAGAGCACAGCTACTTATAATGTTAATTTTACTGGACACCTACAAAGCAGTATAAATTTAAGTACAGTTTAATCGACCCTTCCAGGCCTGGTAGAAATCAAATAACTAGGACATAAATATAATGATAATTAACCTAAAATGGTGTTAAGATATTCTTTAGATAAGTACTGATAAATGTCACATTTGGGATCCAAATGCCAAGCAAACAGAGAGAATATAGGAATAGGACTAGGACCCCACCCTACATTTCACTTGTACAACGGTAGTCCAGAGGTTGCTTTTGTTGGCAAGGAAATCTGATTTTCAATTACTGTGTTTCCAGCACATAATGGCCATGACTTGTTTAACACAAGCACCATAATGTGAGTTGCATTTTGTTTCCCTCCTGCTTTCATTTCACTGCAGAATTAACAAAATATAACTCTCTGTCCTACTAATAGGGCAGCATGAAAACTAATTGGTATTCTCTGTTTTCAAATATTTGTATCCTCAAGCCTCTCTGTTTAAAAAAAAACCCTGACAGAGTCTCTTCATTATCTCATTATGCTATAATTATTGCATACTCAATTGCCAGGGCCTGAGAGTAATTCATTTATGTTGTGCATCAATACAAGCTTGTGCCTCTAGAACTAGATTTTACCAACTTTAAAAAATTCTAATTTGTTATTTGTCTCCTGGTTATTCAATACAGGAATAATCTTTTTCTTTTTATTAAAAGAGGAAAAATTTAAATTAATATACTAACTATTCTAGCTTTTAAGGCTTTGTTGATATTTCTTTGCTATTTTCCTATATCAGACTCAGACAAGATCAACAAGTATTTTCCGATACTTTTGTGCACACCTGTTCACATCTGCCATATTCAGGCTGGCATTCTGTTACTCTCATCCAATAAACTCTTCTGAAATTCATACATCTTTCTTCCTATTGTTGACATAATGACTATCACATTAGTTACTCCTTATTGTACAATTTTAGTCAATTTACTTCAATTCAATACAACCAAGTCAAATAAACAAGCATCTATTTTGTAATTCCAAGCAGATTGATTTCAAAATGATACATATTAAATATACATTTATTGAACTGACTTTCTCAGTGAGGTAAAAATCTGTTTCCATTTTTATATGTCAATATTTTTACATTCCATTTTTCTACTTCTTTAACTTATTTTCCAGTCAACATATATAATCAATAGAACATATATCATCAATCTCTTAAGTACACAAATGTAACGATTTCCTCCAAAGATCTAGAAACTTGAGAATCCCATAAGAGATTCAAGTTCTTTCCCTTGTGCCACATAAACCATCCCCCTTTTCTGTCTTTATTTTGGTCTCCAACCTTTCAAATCTTCAAATGTATTGTGCCCATCGTAGTTCTACCCAGTTTTCTGCATATTCTACATCAGATATTTAAGCCAACTACTTCCCAATGCAATAGAAGTACCCAGAAAGAAAAACCTTACAAACAATAAAAATGACAATAACCAGAAACTCAAAGGACAACATTAAAACACATGTCACAAGGAAATAAGGCCACTCTCAGATTTCTCCTTCATGAAGTTTCCTTCTGTTTCTCTTTGCCACCTTTGTCAAACACCATCATTTCTTAATGGCTTCTCTGCTTCTAATGCACCCCTAGTAATTTATTCTCTATAGAAGGATCTTTTAAAAATATACATTGTCATATCACTTTCCTTTTTCTTTTTTTTTGGTTTTTTGTTTTGTTTTGTTTTTCGGACAGAGTCTCACTCATCTGCCCAGGTTGGAGTGCAGTGATGTGATCTTGGCTCCCTGCAGCCTCCATTTCCTGGGTTCAAGTGAGTCTCCTGCCTCAGCCTCCAGAGTAGCTGGGATTACAGGTGTCCGCCACTACCTCTGGCTAATATTTACATTTTTAGTAGAGATGGGCTCTCACCATGTTGGCAATACTGGTCTGAACTCCTGACCTCAAATGATCTGCCCACCTTGTCCTCCCAAAGTGCTGGGATTACAGGCGTGAGCCACCGTGCCCGGCCCTTTCATATTACTTTCTTGATCAAAACATTCTAATAGTTTCCCATGACATTTAGCATACAGTCCAAACTCCTTTTTCTGGCTTTTAAAACCAGGATGTAGTATTTACCTACCACTACAACTATACATCCCACGAGTTTCCTTCTAGCCGAGTGTGCTAAAGCAATGTTGGGATTGTTTCTGTTCTTTTATCATCTCTAAATATCCCAGGACCATATTTAATTCTTGAAGTTGCATTTCTTCCTAGCGATTTTGTTTATGTATTTTATGTTTACATAAGTTCTGAGACCTTTCCTGAAATGCTGCTGTCTCTCCAATGCCTAGAAAATTGCTAGGCCCTCTATAATAGTTGTGTAATGCACAAATACGTGGAAGATTGATTGAGGGATACTGTAGTCTAACTGGCAATTAAGTCATATCTACAAGGATTTGATAACAAAAGTTGAGATTCAAGAATACTGAAACAACTAACCTGCCATTAATTTGTAAGTAATGATAAACTAATAGCTCATATTTAAGAAAATTATGGCCGGGCGTGATGGCTCATGCTTGTAATCCCAGCACTTTGGGAGGCCGGTGCGGGTGGATCACGAGGTCAGGAGATCGAGACAATCCTTCCCAACATGGTGAAACCCCGTCTCTACTAAAAATACAAAAATTAACTGGGCTTGGTGGTGCGTGCCTGTAGTCCCAATTACTGGGAAGGCTGAGGCAGGAGAATCGCTGGAACACCGGAGGCGGAGGTTGCAGTGAGCCGAGATCACGCCACTGCACTCCAGCCTGGCAACAGAGCGAGACTCTGTCTCAAAATAATAAATAAATAAATAAATAAATAAATAAATAAATAAATAAATAGAAAAAGAAAATTATATTCTATGATTGCTAGTCAAGCATAGAATATAAGCAGTAAACAACATATATTAATTTAATATTTAAAATAATATAATGAGTTTTTGTTTTTGTTTTTAATGCCCAGTTTTACAAAGAAAGTGAGACTTATAAAGACAACTTTTCAGTTATACATTAAGCCGAGACTCTCAGACCTCAATATGACTTTGGAGACCTTGGATGTAACAACTATGCTGAATTTCTTTATTATTCTGAAAGGGCTCAGTCAGTGTAAGGCAGATGACCAGCTATCAGAATGCCTCTAATGTAATAACCTATCTGTTTTTTCACAAACTTCCAATGCCATCTTTATCACATACGAAAGTCCTATATAAATATTGATATGTTTCAGAACTTTCTGATCTGTTCTTTTTATCTCTCTGTGTTTCAAGTAGAATTTCAATCATAGCAATTTTATTAATATTTTTTCAAAACTGGAAGAACAAATCACATTTTAATTACCTCCTTATTCAAAATATGTATTGTTCATTTTACCTATTTATTCTATAAAGTAAACATTTGTATTATTAAGCCAATTCCCAAGTCTGAATCTCATTGAAATTTTAATTTTCATTCTATTACTTTTTTTTAGCTTTACGCAATTTATATACCATTGAGTTTTCCTTTCTGTGGATTTAGGACAAATTATTTTATGTAAGACTAATTTGAAATTCTTTCTCAATATATTTAGTCTTCTTGCAAAATTTCTGTATAAAAGCTTCGTGTAAAGTCTTATGTAGTTTATGTCTATCTTTTGTCTTCTGTTATTGTGAAAGAAATTTTTTCTATTGTGTTGTTATATTTTCTATTTTATCAAATATATAAGCCATTTCTATTTGTATTCTTGTGTGGAGTGACCAACACAAACTTAACGCATCTCTCAGCCTGACTAAACTTCAGACTTCTTTCTGACTGTATATCCTAAGCTCCTATTTCCGAAAAGTTATTGTAAATTCTTTTTTCCTGCCCTACTGAGATGTGTGTGTGTGTGTATGTGTGTGTGTGTGTATATATATACACGTATATATATATGTGTGTGTATATATATATACACGTATATATATGTGTGTGTGTATATATATACATGTATATATATGTGTGTGTGTATGTATATATGTGTGTGTGTGTGTATATATATATATATAATTTTTTTTGAGATAGAATCTTACCCTGTCACCCAGGCTGGAGTGCAATGGGGTGATTTCAGCTCACTGCAGCCTCTGCCTCCCAGGTTCAAGGGATTCTCCTACCTCAGCCTCCTGAGTAGCTGTGACTATAGGCGCCCAACACCATGCCCGGCTAATGTTTTGTATTTTCAGTAGAGATGAGGTTTCAGCATGTTGACCAGGCTGGTCTCGAACTCCTGACCTCAGATGATCCACAACTCCTCGGCCTACCAAAGTTCTGGGATTACAGGTGTGAGCCTCGGGAGATGTAAATACTTTTAAAACTTTTTGAAGGTGTTACTTTCCAAAATTGTCTTTCTCAAAGACCTAGAAACCGTCTCTTTGTAATGCAAGCATCAAAGAAAATAGTGTCCCTCTCATCCCTCTCTTTCCGTTTCTGTATCAGGACAGGAGCCTAACTTTACTTTATTCACCTGCTCTAATTCGTAAAACTACCGCCAGTGATGAAGATCTGAGAAAGTTTACTTTTCCTTTGGGTAAGGCTGGTTAGTAAACACAGGTAGCTGGCCAGGCTCTTAACTCCTCATTCCTTTGTGCTCAGCTGAATTGAGCTTAGACTGCTTCTGGCTTCTCTCCTTTATTACAGTCTTCTTGAATAAAGTGTGCCTTGCCTGGTTAATGTGAAATTTTTGCTTTCAGAAGGGCCAATAATCTATTACTACATTCTTTTGTGTTTTTCCAGATAGGTAAGATCCTCCAAAAAATAATATTGATATCCTGTATTATCTCATACCTAAAAGCTTATTGTTCTTAAATTATCAGGTATCACATTCCAATATTATCAAAAACTTACCAAAATTGTAATTAATAATGTATGTTATATACTATCGCATTTTTTGATTTGTGATTTACTCTACAGGAATATTAAGATATTTTGTATTAGAATCATGTTGGCTTCATGAATTGGATTTAGAAGCTTTTTTCTAACATATTTATTGTAGGTATTCTCAGTTTTATAGAAGTTATCCAAAATTATGCCCAGCACTATACTTATTTTTATGTCTAGAATTTTGATTATTGCTATAATTCACTATATTTGGTTGTTTTAATCTAGTTAGCCATCTCTTCTTTTGTCACTTTTTACTGTTTAAATTTTCAAAAATATATTTATTTATAAAAGTATTCAAATTAATTAGTACAAATGTCTATACATTATTCTCTTACATTTTAAAATTATCTCATAATTGGAATGGTCTTTATTTTGCCAATTATATAGTTGCATTTTTCCCTCTTAATCGGCTTTTTCATATTTGTGTTCATTTTACTGAATTTATGTTTGTCATCAATTCATAAATTAAATCGGTATTTTTGATTTCTAGTTATTGAATACAAACTTTGGTCTTTATTAATACTTTATTTCTATATTCCTTGGTTTAATTTCAATAATTTATTATTGGTCTCTTGAAGTGGAATTCGTTTCATAATCTTTATTGAAAATATATCATTCATGGCTGTAGTTTTTCAAAAAATACACTTGTCAATTACCTATTGCACATTTAGCCACAAACTAAAACTGAATTAATCCCCTGATAAAAAAAAATGTAGATTATAATTTCTGTTTTTAAGGTAACAAAAAATAAAAGTAGGATATTTTTTTTAAAAAAACTAAATTAATTGAAAATGAAACAAAATTTCTCTCTCCCTCCTCTTAATTCCTCTTAAGTCAAAGATAATATAACAATGAAAATAACATATACTAAAATTTTTTGGTGTAAGCAAAGAGTTATTTATAAGTTAATTCATAGCTCCAATGTATTTCATTACTAAACTTAAAAGAATAAAATTTAATTAAGTATGCATTTTACATTATGCATTTGTCTACACAAATAAAGGCAAAATGCAATAAAGGTTTAATCAAGTACTAACTACTCAAATATTATGAAGTCCTAAAGGGCCTTAGAAGTCTATACCTTTGCAAGAGAGAATGAATAAATACTATATCTTCAACACATGTAAACCTCTAATGATACAGAGAGCTACTGTTGTAATTAATAAAATAAAATGTAGCCCAGGGTTTACAAACATGAACTTTGGTGGCAGAATGATATGCGTAAAATCCCAATTCTCCCTTTTGCCAATGCTGACCATATCAAAATATGTAACTTCTAAAACATCGGTTTGAGCATCTGCTAGATAGAGGTACTTATTTTTTAGTAGAAATGTCCTGAGGATTAAATGAGTGCTGGCTACACAGTAAGCATTTACTGTATCTTGAGCAATATTATTATAGATATTTTAATAGTATTGCATCTTCTAAAAGGCCCAGTAAATCACATATGTAGGAACAAATTAAAGGACAAAGGCTGAATAATATTTATTCTAGGATTGAAAAATTTATTTGATGTGAGATGATGTAAGAAATAATACATAAAACTAGAAGATCAATTGGTGTTAAATTCTATTTAATTAAACACTCATTCCTAATTGAAGTGATTAAACATGATATTTAATATGATTAAAATTCATTTATTGAAAATTAATAGCAGTCATTTTATCTAATGACAAAATATATTGGTATTCTCATACATGTGGAAAGAAAATCAGAAGTCCATCTTCATAATTATAACATTGTCCTAGAAAAATTTGCCAAAGTAATAATAGCCAAAATAATAATAATAAAAGATAAGAAAAAAGCTATAACATTTAAAGACAGAGGAGCAAGACATTAAACTAAATATGTAGAAAATATAGCAGTGGCTCATGCCTGTAATCCCAGCGCTTTGTGAGGCTGAGGTGGGCGGATCACAAGGTCAGGAGATAGAGACCATCCTGGCCAACATGGTGAAACCCCGTCTCTACCAAAAATACAAAAATTAGCTGGGTGTGGTGATGGGGGCCTGTAATCCCAGCAACTCGGGAGGCTGAGCCAGGAGAATGGCTTGAACCCAGAAGGCAGAGGTTACAGTGAGCCAAGATCATGCCACTGCACTCCAGCCTGGTGACAGAGGAAGACTCTGTCTCAAAAAAAAAAAAAAAAAAAAAAATATATATATATATATATATATATATATATATATATATTTTAGAATCAGCAATTCATAAAGAAATATGCAAGTCAGTTGTCTTCCTATGTTTTCTCCCTACAACCAATTAGAAGACATAATGAATATTCCTAATAATAGTGATAAAATATAAAATACATTCAATCTATTATTCCTATTTTAAAAATCATATATCTAAAAATCTCCTGACCAGCAAAATAATAATAGTTTTTGTTACAATTGCTAACATTTCATGGCTGTCTACACAATGTTAAATGCATGACCAAGAAATATAATAATTTGTAAAATTAATGTTTTTTAACTTATTTTTTTAAGATACATGGTTTTGCTCTCACTATGTTGCCCAGCCTCAAATTATTCTCAAATTTCTGAGCTTAAGCAATCCTCCTGCCTCAGCCTCCTAACTGTCTTTAAAATCATGAGATATTGGTACTATTATTTGCCTTCTTTGATGGATGAAGAAGCTGAGATTAAACAGATGAAAACAGAGCTGACAAATTTCAGGCTGAGATGTGAGTTCGTTTTATGTGGTCACTATCTAGCAGTCACTTCCAGTTGCCTACTCAACACCCAGTCTTATCTTTTCTTTACAAATAGACACAAAATTCTGTTGAGGATGAGAAGGAAAAAGAAAAATGCATGCATTGTGAGAAGACTCAGCTAATAGATATATTTCCCCTTTCCCTTTTTCTTTTGACTCACCTAAAATATAAATGAGATTTTAAATAAAGCAACTAACTCTTCTACAGCCATCAGGCATGAAGATCAAAGCCAGCTGCAATGACACTATTCCATATGAGAGGCAAGGATATAGTGAAACAAGGATTCCCATAGACTTCATTTTGGAGAAGTTAATTGGAAGGCAATTTAGAATTGAAGATACAATATTCAAAATATTTTGCTTTCTACTAGTATATTTCCAAAATTCTCAGTAATAATATTATTAATTAACAGTGGTACATAGTTAAATATTACAACAATATTTTAAAATCATGTTTTTTTTTAATCTAATAAATTATGTGTGGAAACATTTATGATACATTAGTTGGTGGGGAAAAAATGAAAAAAATTAAGATATCCTAAAGTATCTTTAAAATATGTGTGTGTGTGTGTTCATGTATGTGTGTGTTGCTAGCATCCAAACATAACATTTTCTAATGCCGATGGGAAAAAATACATTTCTGAGTTTTTCAAGTAATTTTTAATAATCATATATGACTTTCACAATAGGTAAAATATTTTTAAAAACCTGGCCTCAATATTCATTACATATTTCAATCAAAATATCTTTTGAAAGTTGTGGGTGAAAACAAATTTAATGTTAAAGCAGCCAGTTTGCCACACAAAAGAAGGAAAAACACAAAAGGATGTCATCAAAATTAGCAGTTGTGCAGGGATGTTGGTACTTGGCAAAGTGTTCCGTGTCCTTAACACTTGTTTCTCTTTGAGTGTGTGGCCTGAAATTGAGAGGGTGTTATGGGACAGACTTTTTGTATTCTGAAGCTGTGGAAAAGTGTGAACAGAGGTTACTTTTTATCTGGCTGCCTTAGAGAGGATCATTAATGATATTTTCCTTGAAGTTTCAATTCATGACAATGTGGAGAGATTGTTCTATTTATTTTCACTCACACAGATAATTTTATATTAAAAAAGAAGATAGAGTTTAGCTCAACAAAATCACATTAGCCTCAGTGGTTGCTAGCACAGCGTGTATGAAATTTCAGAAAGAAAAGCTTTCAAAGTATGGATCAAGAAATAAAATTAAGGTGATATCAACAATATGGTACAATAGGAGCTTTCTACAATCACTTGCCTTTAGAAGCATCAATTTTGACAATACCATGAATGAGAGTTACTTTGAGAGAGTCTAGAGGTCCAGCAAGGAAGTTACAGCACATCGTTGGAACAATAACCAAAAAAAAAAAAAAAAAAATGAGACCAGATGCACTGAGGAGGATATGAATAACAGCTTCATGTTACCTGGGTCACCCCTTCTCGAAAGTGGTACAGCTCAGTTCCAAGAGAGACCCCCTCAACCTTAGATTTCTCCCACAGAGGAGAGTGAAAGTATAGTGAGTGCCCAGCTCCTTCAGCCACGTGAGACACTGCCCCCAATACTCACTTCTTTCTATTCTCACCCACATAAATTAGGTGATCACCACAGCTGAGTGGATGTGAGAGGCTGGGATCAGGGAAGAGAAGCCACAGATCCTACCGACTGCTCTGTCAGGAAGCCCACTTATGGACCACTTGGGAGGTCTCACACAACTAGCCCAAACATACCCTAAATGATTTATGTAGCTTATGCTTCCCCCTACTCCTTGACCAGCTCCTCAAACACACTCCCTTGTTTGGGGAGTGCAAGCTTCTGGTAGTCAGTATTACCTTGTAGTATTGGGAAAAGGCACATAACTGGGAGTATCTCAGGGCACCAACCTAAGGAAAATGAATGTGAGTCTGTCAGCACTGAGTCTGGTTTTGCTGGATTGGGAGAAAGAGAACAATATTAAGAATCCTTCCTCCTAAGAATGAGCAAGAAATATTTAAGTGAACATCATAGAAAACATCTGAGAGCCACAGATTCTCTAGCTGGGCTGATTGGTAAAGACGTTTCTCTGATGTTTCTTTCTGAAAGCCAGTCAGTAAAGCCTAGAAGATGAGACTCCTTCTTCAAATGAGAAGACAGAAAGACAACTCTTCAAAGAACAAGAAGTATCAAGGGAACATGACACCAACAAAAGATACAATTATGTTTCAGTAACCATTGCCAAAGAAATGTAAATCTTCAAATTGCCTCACAAAAGATTCAAAATAATTGTCTCAAGCTCAGTGAGTTACAACAGAACACAGACAAACAATTCAAGAAGAATCCGGAAAACATTACACAAACAAAATTACAAGTTCAATGAACATATAGAAATAAAAATACAAACAAAAATTATAGAGCTGAAGAATACAATAGATGGTATGGAAAAGTAAGAGACCATCAACAACGGACTTGACTGAGCAGAGGAAAAAATCTGTGAAGTTAAAGACAAGTTATTTGAAAATATCCAGTTAGGAAAAAAAAAAAAAAGAAGAGAAAGCAACAGAGAGAGAGACAGAGAATAAAAAGAAATGAAGAAAGCCTAGGATATTTATGGTGCACCACTGGTAGAGGTAAACTGCACATGAGAGTCCCAGAAGATAAAGAAAGAAGGAGACAGGGCCAAAAAGATTATTTAAAAAATGGCTAAAAACTTCCCAAACCTGGGAAAGATACGTACATCACGGTACTTGAAGCTCACAATTGTCCAGTCATGTTAAACTCCCCCCCAGTCCCCTCCCCCATACACAGACACACACACACAAACACAAATCACCAATATACAGTAGAATCAAACTGTTGAAACAAAAATAACAACAACAACGAGAATTTTGAAAGCAGATTTCCTCACATACAAGGAAACCTCCATAAAGCCACCAATCAGATCATTCAGAATTCTCAGCAAAAACCTCACAGGCCAGCAGTGAGATAATATATTCAAAGTTTGAAAACAAACAAACAAAAAAGAAGTAACAACAAACAATACTTAACCTGACAAATCTGTCCTTCAGAAAAAGAGAGAAAAATACTTTCCCAGACAAAAGTTGAGGAAGTTCACACCCGCTAGACCTGATTTACAAGAAATGCTAAAGAGAGTTATTCAAACTAAAATGAAAGGATGCTAATTAATAACATGGAAACAGGTCAAAGTATAAAACTTACTGGCAAAGACAGGTATAGAGTTAAGTTCATATTACCCTAATACTATAATGGTGGCATGTAAATTACTTATAATGCTAGTAAATGTTAACTCCCAAAAGTACTAAAATGATTATTAGTAAAATAATTTACAATAAGAGGAGATATAAACTGTGACATTGAAAACATCAAATTTCAGAGGGAAGGAATAAAAATGTAGTTTTCATATATGATTGAGGTTAGGTTTTTATCAATTTCAAATAGGATATTTATATTATTATAACAATAGGATATTTTTATGGAGTCTCATGGTAGCCATAAGAAAAAGCCTGTATAAGATATACAAAAGATAAACAGAAAAGAATAAAAGTATACCTGCAAAAAAAATCATAGATATACAAAGGAAAAGACTAAAAAAGAAAGAAAAAATAAAAACCAAAGAATCTAAAAAACAGCCATAAAACTAGTAACAAAGGGCAATAGTAAATTTTTACTCATCAATATTTACTTTTAATATGTGTATTAAATTCTATAACAAAAAGACATAGAGTGACCAAATAAATTGAATATAACACAGCTGTATGCTTCCTAGAGCTTTAGCTTTAAGGACATACAAACATTAAAAGTGAAGAAATTGTATATATATATATATGTATATATAAAATGCAAGTGAAAATCAAAAGAAAGCAAAGGTATCTATATTTCTATTAGACAAAATTGACTTTGAGTCAAATATTGTAATGAGACTAAAAGTCATTATATAATGATAAAGCGGTCAATTCATTAAGAAAATACAAAAATTGTAAACTTACATGCATTCAACAGTTTAATACCTAATTAGATAAGGTGGATATTAATAGATATTAAGGGGGAAGTAAATAACAGTAAAATAATTGTAGACTATAATGCCTCACATTAAACAATGAATAAATTTCCAAACAGAAAATTAATGATGAAACATTAGACTTGAATTGCACTTTAGATCAAATAGACCTAACTGCCATATATAAAACATACCATTCGACATCAGCAGAATACACTTTCTTCTCAAGTGGACATAAGACGTTGCCCAGGATAGATCATGTGATGGCCACAAAGCAAGTTTTAAATTTAAGAAGATTGAAATTATATCAAGTATCTTTGCTGACCAAAATGGTAGGACAGTAGAAATCAATAACAGAAAGTAAACTTGAAAATTTACAAATACGTGGAAATTAAACAACATATTTCAATACAACTGATGCATCAAAGAAGAACTCAGAAGGAGGTGGAAGTAAAGCAAGATGGCAGAAGAGAAGGCTCCACGAATTGTCTGTCCCACAAGGATACTAAGTAAACAACTATCTACATAGAAAAAAACACCTTCATAAGAACCAAAAATCAGGTGAGCCCTCATTTTAATAGTATCTGCTTTTCATGTTATATTGCTAAAAGAGACACTAAAGAGATAGAAAAAAAAAAAACAGTCTTGAATCCCTGACGCAACTCCTTCCCCTTCTTTCCACGGCAGCAGCATGGTGCAGAGAGCATCTTCGGGTGCTGGGGGAGGGAGAACACAGCAATTGTGAGGCACTGAACTCAGTACTATCCTGTTAGAATATGAAGAAAAAAATGGACCAAACTCAGCTGAGGCCTGCCCACAGAAAGCTCATTTAAACCAGTCCTAGCCAGTGGGGAATTGCTGATCTCAGCAGTCTGAACTTGAGTGCCGCAAACTTAGTCATCGAGGGCTAAATGCTCTGTATCTCCAAGTAAACTTGAAAAGCAGTCTAAGCCATAAGGTCTGCAAATCTTAGATCAGTCCTAGCGCTGCTAGGCCCAGAGACAGTGGACAAGGGGGCACATGACCTACTGAAAAACCAGCAAGGGTGGCAAAGGGAGTGCTGGCATCACCCCTCCCTTAAGGACAGGCCACACAGATCATGACTCCAGAAAAGACCCCTTCCTTCTGCTTGAAAAGAGGAGATGGAAGAGTGGGAAGGACTTTGTTTTGCATCTTGGGTACTAGCTCAGCCATAGCAGGATGGGGCACTGCTCAGAGTCATAAGGACCATTCCAGGCCCTAGCTCTCAGAAGACATTTCTAGACAAACCTTGGACTAGAATGGAATCTGTTGCTTGAAGGGAAGTACCCAGTCCTGGCAGCATTCATCACCTACTAATTGAAGAGCCCTGGGGCCCTGAATAACCAACAGCAATACTCAGGTACTACATTGAGAGCCTTGGGTGAGCCTCTGAGACTTGCTGGCTTCAAGCGAAACTCAGCATTACCAGCTGTGGTGCCTATGGGGCAAAACTCATTCTACTTCAGAAAAGCAGAGGGAAAAAATTTCTTGAACCAAATGGTAATGGAAAAACAATATACCAAAACAGCAAAAGCAATACTAAAAGGGAGGTTTATAGCTATAAGTGCCTAGATCAAAAAAGAAGAAAAGTGCAAATAAACCATGTAATGATGCATATTAAAGAACTAGAAAAGTAAGAACAAATCAAACACAAAATTAGTAAAAGAAAATAAAGATCACTGCTGAAATAAATTCACTTCAAATGAAGAAAACAAAAGATGAATGAAACAAAAAGTTGTTTTTTTGTTTTTGTTTTTGTTTTGAGACAGAGCTCCCTCTGTCGCCCAGGCTAGAGTGCAGTGGCCAGATCTCTACTCACTGCAAGTTCTGCCTCCAGGGTTCATGCCATTCTCCTGCTTCAGCCTCCAGTGTAGCTGGGACTACGGGTGCCTGCTACCATGCCTGGCTAATTTTTGTGTTTTTGGTAGAGACGGGGTTTCACCGTGTTAGCCAGGATGGTCTCGATCTCCTGACCTCGTGATCCGCCCGTCTTGGGCTCCCAAAGTGCTGGGATTACAGACGTGAGCCACCGCTCCCGGCCCAAAAAGTTGTTTTTTAAAAAAGTTAAACAAAATTGCAACCCTTTAGCCAGACTAAGAAAAAAGGAGAGAATATTCAAATAAAGTCAGAGATTTTTAAAAAGACATTACCACTGATACTGCAAAAATTCAAAGGTTCATTAGTAGCTACAAAGAGCAAGTATATACAAATAAATTGGAAAATCTGGAAAAAATGGACAAATTTTTAGATGCATACAACTTACCAAGATTAAACCAGGAAGAAATCCAAAACTTGGATAGACAAGTAGCAAGTAATGAGGTTGAAGTCATAATAAAATGTCTCTTAGTAAAGCCTGGATAGCTTAATTATTGTTAATTAATTATACCAAACTTTTAAAGAAGAAATAATATGAATCTCACTAAAACTATTCCAAAAAACAGAAGAAGTAGGAATACTTTCAGATTCATTCTACAAGGTGAGTATTACCCTGATACCAAAACCAAACAAAAATATATCCAAAAGAAAAAATATCTGCGGAATATTGATGCCAAAATCCGCACCAAAATAGTAGCAAACGGAATTCAACAATACATTAAACAGATCATTCATTATAACCACGTGTGATTTATCCATTGAATGAAAGGATGTTTCAACATATACAAATCAATTAATGTGATACATCACATAAATAGAAAGATATAAAACATATAATCCTTTCAATTGATGCTGATAAATCACTTTATAAAATTCAACATCCACTAATGAATAAACCTCAAAATATTGGATGTAGAAGGAACATTATTCAATACAATAAAAAGTGTATATGAAGGACCCACATCTAGTATGAGACTACATGGGAAAAAAAAATGAAAGTCTTAGCTGGGCGCAGTGGCTCATGCCTGTAATCCTAGCACTTTAGCAGGCCCAGGCGGGCAGATCACAAAGTCAAGAGATCAAGACTCTCCTGACCAGCATGGTGAAACCCCATCTCTACTAAAATTAAACACACACAAAAAAATAGCTGGGCATAATGGCACACACCTATAGTCCCAACCACTTGGGAGACTGAGGCAGGAGAATCGCTTGAACCCGGGAGGTGGAGGTTGCAGTGAGCCGAGTTCATGCCACTGCACTCCAGCCTGGGCAACAGAGTGAGACTCTGTCTGGGGGAAAAAAAAAAAAAGAAGGAAAAATGAAAGTCTTTCCTCTAAAATCTAGAACATGACAAGGATGGGTATTTTCACTACTGTTATTCAACATAGTACTGAGAGTCCTCGCTAGAGCAATCAGAAAAGAGAAGGAAATGAAGTGCATGCAAATTTGAATGGAAGAACCCAAATTATCGTTGTTTGCAGATGATCTAATCCTGTGCTTGGTAAAATCTAAAGTCTCTAAAAAAAAGTGAGAGCTGATAAACAAATTCAATAAAGTTTCAGGATACAAATCAACATCCCAAAATAAGTAGGAAACAGTGAACAATGTGAAAAAGAGATCCAATAAGTAATTTCATTTACAATAGTGAGAAATAAAATTAAATACCTAGGAATTAACCAAAAAAATGAAAGATCTCTATTATAACAACAATAAAACACTGATGAAATAAATTGAAGAGGACATCAAAAAGTGGAAAGATATTCCATGTTCATGAATTCAGATAATCGATGTTGTTAAAATGTCCATACTACCCAAAGCAATCTATAGATTCAATGCAATCCCTATAAAAATACCAATTACATTATTCACAGACATAGACATAATAATCCTAAAATGTATATGAAATCACAAAAGACCCAGAATAGTCAAAGATATCCTATGTAACAAGTACAAAACTGGAGAAATAACATTACCTGCCTTGAAATTATGTTACAGAGCTATAGTAACCAAAACAGCATAGTACAGGCATAAAAACATACACCTAAACTGATAGAACAGAATAGAGAATCCAGAAACAAGTCCACACACTTAGAGCAAACTCATTTTTGACAATGTTGCCAAGAACATACCTTGAGGACAAGATAGTCTCTTCAATAAATGGTACTGGGAAAACTGAATATCCATATGCAGAAGAGTCAAACTAGGTCCCTGTCTCTTACTTTATATGAAAATAAAATCACATTGGATTAAAGCTTTAAATCTAAGACCTCAAACTATGGAAGCACTACAAGAAAACATTGAGGAAAATCTCCAGGACATTGATCTGGGTAGAAATTTCTTGGGCAGTATCCTACAAGCACAGGCAACCGTAGCAAAAATAGACAAATGGGACTATATATCAAGTTTAAAAGCTTCTGCACAGCAAAGGAAACAATCAACAAAGTAAAGAGACAACTCACACAATGGGAGAAAATATTTGCAAATGACCTGTCTGACAAGGAACTAATAACTAGAATATACTCAAACAACTCTATGGGGAAAATTTTAATAATTTAATCAAAAGAGTGGCAAATTATTTAAAAAGATATTTCTCAAAAGAAGATATACAAATGTCAAACAGGCATATGAAAAGGTGCTCAACATCATTGATAACCATAGAAAAGCAAATCAAAGCTACAATGAGATACCATCTCACATCGGTTAAAATGACTTAGATCCAAAAGACAGGTACTAACACATGCTGGCAAGGATGTGGAGAAAAGGGAACCCTCTTACACTTCTGGTGGAAATGTAAATTAGTAGCAACACTATGGAGAACAGTTTGCAGTTTCTTCAAAATACTAAATGTAGAGGTAACATATGACCAGCTCTCCCACTGCTGGCTATACATCTCACAAAAGAGGAAATCAATATAGTGAAGATATATATGCACTCCCATGTTTGTTGTAGCATCATTCATGATTTCTAAGATTTGGAAGCAACCTGTGGCTACCAACAGATGAATGGATAAAGAAAATGTGTTACATATATACAATGGAGTACTATTCAGCCATAAAGAAGAATGAGATCCTGTCATTTGCAACTGCGTAAATGGAACTGGAGATCACTATGTTAAGTGAAATAAGCCATCACAGAAACACAAAGAGCACATGTTCTCACTTACCTGTGGGATCTAAAAATCAGAACAATTGGACTCATGGAGATAGAGAGTGGAATGATGGTTACCGGAGGCTGGGAAGGGTAGTGGAGGGCTGCAGGGGGTGTGGGGATAATTAATAGGTACAAAATAAATAGAGTGAATAAGGCTACTACTTGATAGCACAACAGGGTGACTATAGTTAATAATAACTTAATTACACATTTTAAAATAGCTAAAAAAAATGTAATTGGATTGTTTGTAACACAAAGAATACATGTTTGCAGTGATAAATGTCCCATTCTCCATGATGTGATTGTTTCATATTGCATGCCTGTATCAAAATATTTAGTGTATCCCATAAATATGTATACCCATTGACCCCCCAACATTAAAAATATAAAAAGTTATAAAATAACTCAAAACAAAAATAGAAAATATCTTGAAACAAACAAAATTTAAAACAAGACATACCAAATATTATGGGATGCAGCAAAAGCAGTTCTATGAGGGAAGTTTATAGTGATAAGCAGCTACAAGAAGAAAAAATGGAGATCTAAAATGAACAACCTAATTTTACACATCAAGGAACTAGAAGGAGAGGAACAAACTTAACCCAAAGTTAACAGAAGGAAGAATATAACAAAGCTTAAAGCAGAAATAAACAAAATACCGACTTTAAAATATCAATAGAAAAAGCAAAGAAACTAAGAGTAGGGTTTTTGCAAAGATAAACAAAATTGAAAAATCTTTAGCTAGACTAAGAATAAAAACAATAGACTCAAATAAATAAAATTAAATATGGAAGAAAATACATTAGGACTGACACCATAAAATGCGAAGGATCAGGAGAGACGACTATGACCTATTATAAATCAACAAACTGGGAAGTCTAGGATAAATAGATACATTTCTAGAAGCAAACAACTGACTGAGACTAAATCAAGAAGTAATTAAAACTCTAAATAGACCAATAATGGGTGTGGAAGTTGAATCAGCAATGGAAAAAAATCTTCCAAGGGAAGTCTAGATTTTGATAGTTTGGCTGGTGCATTTTACCAAACATTTAAAGAGTTAATACTCATCCTTCTAGAACTTTTCTGAAAATTAAAGAGTGGGAAATGGTTCCAAACTCATTTTAAATGGCTAGCATAACCCTGATACAAAAGCCAGACAAGAACACTACAAAAGAACAAAAATTACAGACTTATATTCCTGATATAGAAATATACATGAAAAAATCCTCAGCAAAATATTACAAGTCCTCAAGTAATATTATTAATAGGTTCTTGAAAATTGTGACTTTAATTGAAGTGTAACAAAACTGATTTTACCATAGGTTAATTGATCTACCCAAGAGTTACTTCCTACAGCATATTTCTATTCACAAATATATTGTCGAACTTCTAAATAAAGACACCAAACACTTCTGATACTAAATATTGAAATAACTGTAAGCTATACATATATTTAAGATAGATTAATAAAAAGGAAACAATTATGTCTCCAATTTTGGTGAATCAGTGAGAGACGGTAGTCATAGTTATAGGTAGTCATGGTGTTAGGTTGAATTAAGAAATACATTTTTGTAAAGTGTAAATTTAAGGAACACCTCTTGCCACCACACAGTTCAAAAATCAAAACAAAGATGGTGGGGGAGATGAGCAATTGTACCACATCATTTATTATTGTACATTTGTATGATTATCATATGCTTCACCACTTTTTATTTTACAATAATTTGTATTCATTGATTCATTCATTTTTCAAGACATTCATTGCAGTTCAAGGTTGCAGGTGGCCAGATACTATCCCGGCAGCTCAGGGTGCAAAGTAGAGCCAACCATGGACAGAATACTATTTTATCACAGGACACACTCGTACATACACCCACACTCTTACTAGGACAATTTAGGCACATAATTCAGCCTAACATGCATATCTGTTGGAGGTAGAAGGAAGCTATAATATCCAAGGACATAGTGAGATCTTGCAAACTCTATACAGACAGTAGCCCTGGCCAGAGATCTCTATCTCAAAGATGCATCTGCACTCCCATGTTCATTGCAACATGATTCATAAGCACCAAGATATGAAAATAACCTGTGTCCATGAATGGATAAAGAAAATGTGTATATATATGAATATTTTTCTGTCCTAAAAAGAAGAAAAACCTGCCATTTGTGATGACATGGATGAATCTGAAGGACATTATGTTAAGTTGAATAAGCTATACACAGAAAAGAAATACTATTTAATATGTGATCTCACTTATTTATGAAATTAAAAGTCAAACCATAGGATCAAGAGAGTAGAAGGGTGGTTACCAGGGGCCAGGGTAAAGGAAATGGGCAAATATTAGTCAAAGGGTACAGTTACAATATGAATAAGTTCTGAGGACTTAATGTACAGCATGATGACAATAGTTAATAATAATATATTCTACACTTGAAATTTGCTGAAAGTAGGTCTTAAGTATTCTTATATACACACATGGGCACACACAGACATAGGTAACTGTGTGAGGTGATGGAAATGTTAACTAGCTTGACTGCGGTAATTATTTCACAATGTATACACATATTTTAAAAGCATATTGTACACCTAATGTATACAATATTTATTTGTCAACTGTAACTCAGTAAAGTTTTGGAAAAGAAAAATAAAATTAAAATTGACATCTCATACAGTAAAAATAAAGATAGAGTGACTTTGTCCAGGGTGAGGGTGAGGGTAAGATCTTGCAAACTCTACACAGACAGTAGCCCTGGCCAGAGATCTCTATCTCAAAGATGCATCTGCACTCCCATGTTTATTGCAGCATGATTCATAAACACCAAGATATGAAAAGAACCTGTGTCCATGAATAGATAAATAAATAAAATATGTGTATATATGAATATCTTTCTGTCCTAAAAAGAAGAAAACCCTGCCATAAAGAATCTATCTATATTTGTTTGTTTGTTTGTTTATTTATTGAGATGGAGTCTCGCTCTGTCACCCAGGCTGGACTGCAGTGGCATGATCTTGGCTCACTGCAAGCCCCACCTCCCGGGTTCACGCCATTCTCCTGCCTCAGCCTCCTGAGTAGCTGGGACTACAGGCGCCTCTCACCACGCTCGGCTAACTTTTTGTATTTTTAGTAGAAACGGGGTTTCACCGTCTTAGCCAGGATGGTCTCGATCTCCTGACCTCGTGATCCGCCAGCCTTGGCGTCTCTAAGTGCTGGGATTACAGGCGTGAGCCCCCGCGCCCGGCCAAGAATCTATCTTTATGGTTGTGAAGTATAGTGGAAATCTCTCTGGGTTAGGATGGAGAGCAGTTGGCTTTGGGTCGCAACTCTGTCACTATCTAATTTTTGATAAGTGTCATACGTTTCCTGGGCTTTATTTCCTCTCTGCAAAAAGGAGAACAAAGACATGTCCCTCATCTATGTATTTTATCATTTTACTGTGTATACCTAATGAAACAATGAAAGCATTACATAATGAGTAACTTATTTCAAATATAGTCTTAATGTTATATAGCACAGTATGAACGATAACTCTTTTGAAGTTCCCCAAAGCACCACAACCCACTCCAATGATTTGCCATTTCAAAGAAAAGGCTACACTTCTAACAATAACCTACGAAGCCCTATCCTATGTCTCCCATCACCTTTCTGCTATCACACTCCTCTCTGCTCATCTCCATCATTAAATAAACCAGGGACATCCTGCCTGAGAATTCTGATTTACCATTTCTTCTAACTGAAACACTCTTACCTCAGAAATCAAAATGGCTTTGTTTTTGAACTTTTCCGAGTTTCTATCCAGATGCTATTTTATGAAGGTCAACCATCCTCACAGTCTTTGAAATGACATCCTTCCTCTTGGCTATCTAGATTCCATTTTAAAGCTTAATTTTTCCTCCATAGCAATTATTGTTAACCACCATTTTTAATTGCTTGACTTGTTTAAAAGTCTGTCTCACAAAGTTAAAATGATTTTTTTTTTCCTTTAGAGCTTTTATTTTAGGTTCAGGGGAACATGTGCAGGTTTGTTACATGAGTAAATTGTGTGTCACTGGGGATCAGTGTACAAATGATTTCATCACCCAGGTTGTGAGCATAGTACTCAATAGGTAGGCTTTCTTTGTACCCTCACCCTCCTCCCACATCCCCAAATATGCCCCAATGTCTAATGTTTCCATCTTTGTGCCCATGTGTACTCAAGCTAAACAGCTTCCTCTTATAAGTGAGAATATGCAGCACTTGGTTTTCTGCTCCTATACTAGTTCACTTAGGATAATGGTCACCGGGTGCATTTGTGTTTGCTGCAAAGGACATGATTTTGTTTATTTTTATGGCTACATAATATTCCATGGTGTACAGATACCACATTTTCTTCATTCACTACACCATTGATGGGCAGTTAAGTTGACTCCATGTCTTTGCTGTTGTGAATAGTGCTGTGATGAACATACAACTGTATGGGTCTTTTTGGTAAAATGATATACATTCCTTGGGTTATATACCCATTAATGGCACTGTTGGGTCAAATAGTCATTCTGTTTTAATTTCCTTGAGAAATGTCTACTCTGCTTTCCACAGAAACCGAACTAATTTACATTCCCACCAACAGTGTGTAAGCATTCCCTGTTTGCCACAGCATCACCAAGATGTTTTATTCTTTGACTTTTTTTTTTTTTGAGACTAAATCAAGAAGTAATTAAAACCCTAAATAGACCAATAATGGGTATGGAGGTTGAATCAGTAATGGAAAACAATCTTCCAAGGGAAGTCTAGATTTTGATAGTTTTGCTGGTGCATAGTGTCACTCAGTTGCCCAGGCTGGAGTGCAGTGGCACTATCTAGGCTCACTTCAAGCTCCACCTCCCAGGTTCAGGCCATTCTCCTGCCTCAGCCTCCCCAGGAGCTGGGACTACAGGGGCCCATCACCATGACTGGCTATTTTTTTTTTTTTTTTTTTTTTTTTTTAGTAGAGACCGGGTTTCACCGTGTTAGCCAGATTGGTCTCGATCTCCTGACCTCGTGATCTGCCCGCCTTAGTGTCCCAAAGTGCTGGGATTAGAGGCGTGAGCCACTGTGCCCAGTCCTATTTTTTGACTTTTTAATAATAGCAATTCTGACTGGTATATGGTATCTTATTGAGGGTTTGACTGAATTTTTCTAATGATTAGTAATGTTGACTATGTTTTCGTTCACTTGTTGGCCATCTGTATGTCTTCTTTAAAAAAATATCTACTTATGCCCGTTGCCCATTTTTTAAAGGAATTGTTTGTTTTTTGTTTGTTGATTTAGTTAAGTTACATACAGATTCGGGTCATTAGACCTTTGCTGGATGCATACTTTGCAAATATTTCCTCCCATTCTGTAGGTTGTCTGTTTACTCTGTTGACAGTTTCTTTGGTTTTGCAGAAGGTTTTTAGTTTAATTAGTTCCCACTTTTCCATTTTTATTTTTGTTGAAATTGCTTTTGGAGACTGTCATAAAATCTTTTTCAAGGCTTAGATCCAGAATGGTATTTCCTGGTTGTTTTTTATCTTTTTTTTTTTTTTTTTTTGAGACAGAGTCTCGCTCTGTCGCTCAGGCTGGAGTACAGAGGCCAGATCTCAGCTCACTGTAAGCTCCACCTCCCGGGTTTATGCCATTCTCCTGCTTCAGCCTCTGGAGTAGCTGGGACTACAGGCACCCGCCACCATGCCCGGCTAGTTTTTTGTATTTTTTTAGTAGAGACAGGGTTTCACCGTGTTAGCCAGGATGGTCTCGATCTCTTGACCTCGCGATCCGCCCATCTGGGCCTCCAAAAGTGCTGGGATTACAGGCTTGAGCCACCGCACCTGGCTTGTTTCCTGGTTTTCTTCTAGAGTTTGTATAGTTTTAGATCTTACATTTAAGTCTTTAATTTATCTTGAGTTGATTTTTATGTATAATGATAGGAAGGGATCCAGTTTCAATCTTCAGCATATGGGTAACTAGTTTTCCCAGCACCATTTCTTGAATAGTGAGTCTTTTCCCCATTGCTGGTTTTTGTCAGGTTTGTTTAAGATCAGATAGATGTAAGTGTGCAGCCTTATTTCTGGGTTTTCTATGTTATTTTATTGGTCTGTGTGTTTGTTTTTGTAGCAGAATCATGCTGTTTTGGTTAATGTAGTCTTGTAGTATAGTTTGAAGTCAGGTAGTGTGATGCCTCTGGCTTTGTTCTGTTCTTTTGCCTAGGATTGCTTTGGCTATTATGGCTTTTTTTGGTTCAATATAAATTTTAGCACAGTTTATTTTTTTTTCTAATTCTGTGAAAAATGACATTGGTTGTTTGATAAAATAGCACTTAATCTGTAAATTGCTTTGGCCATCTTAACAATATTGGTTATTTCTATCCATGAGCGTGGAATGCTTTTTTTATTTTATTGTTATTGTTATTGTTATTGTTATTATTTTTTACAGAGTGTTGTTCTGTCACCCAGGCTGGACATAGTGATCTGATCTTGGCTCACTGCAACCTCTGCCTCCCAGGTTCAAGTGATTCTCTTGCCTCAGCCTCCCGAACAACTATGATTATGGGTGCCATCACACCTGGCTGATTTTTGCATTTCTCGTAGAGATGGGATGTCATCATGTTGGCCAGGTTGATGTTGAATTCCTGACCTCAAGGGATCCTCCCACCTCAGCCTCCCAAAGTGCTGGGATTATAGGCATGAGCCACTGTGCCTGGAGGGCTTTTAAAATTTTATTTGTGTTATCTCTGATTTCTTTCAGCAGTGTTGTTTAATTCTGATTGTAGAAATTTTTCACTTCCCTGAGTAGCTATATTCCCAGGTATGTTTTTCGTAACTATTGTGAATACGATTGTGTGCCTGATTTAGTTCTCAGCTTGGATGTTATTGTTGAGTTGAAATGTTACTGATTTTTGCACATTTATTTTGTTCCTGAAATGCTGAAATTGTTTATCAATTTTAGCAGCCTTTGGTGCAGAGACTTGTGGTGTTCTAGCTATAAAATAATATTGCCGCCAGGCACGGTGACTCATGCCTGTAATCCCAGCACTTTGGATGTCCAAAGCAGGTGGATCCCTCAAGTCAAGGGTTCGAGTCCAGCCTGGCCAAAATGGTAAAACCCTGTCTCTACTAAAAATACAAAAATTATCCGGGCCTGGTGGTGGGTGCCTATGATCCCAGCTACTCAGGAGGCTGAGGCAGGAGAATCCCTTGAACCTGGGGGGCGGAGGTTGCAGTGAGCTGAGATTGCACCACTACACTCCAGCCAGGGTGACAGAGTGAAACTCTGTCTAAAAAAAAAGAAAATCATATTGCCTGTGAAGAGAGAGAGTTTGATTTCTGCCCTTTCTATTTGCACGATTTTTATTTCTTTTCCTTGCCTGATGATTTTGGCTAGGACTTTTATATGATTTGGATCTGTGTCCCTGCTGAAATCTCATGTCAAATTGGAATCCCCAGTGTTGGAGGTGGGGTCTGGTGAGAGTGGCTCCTTCCTGAACTGTTTAGCCCCATCCCCTTGGTGCTGTTCTTGTGATAGTGAGTGAGTTATTGTGAGATCTGATTGTTTAAAAGCACATAGCACCTTCCCGCTCTCTCTCTCTCTTCCACTCTGACCATGTGAGGTGTCTTGATCTCCTTTGCCTTCCATCATGATCATAACTTTCCTGAGGCTTCCCCCAAAGCTGATGCCACCGTGCTTCCTATACATCATGCAGAACCATGAGCCACTTAAACCTCTCCTTTACAAACTACCCAGTTTCAGGTATTTCTTTATAGCAGTGTGAGAACAACCTAATATAGAAAATTGGTACTGAGGAGTGGGGCATTGCTATAAAGATACCTGAAAACGTGGATGCAGCTTTGGAACTGGTTAATGGGCAAAAATTGGAACAGTTTGGATGAATATTTGGAACTTCCTAGAGACTTGTTGGATGATTGTGACCAAAATGCTGATAGTGATATGGAGAGTAAAATCCAGGCTGAGGAGGTCCCAGATGGAAATGAGAAACTTATTAAAAATTGGAGTAAAGGTCACTTATGTTATGCTCGATCAAATAGGTTGGCTGCATTGTGTCCCTGCTCTAGGGATCTGTGGAGCTTTGAACTTGAGAGATTATTTAGGATATCAAGTAGAAGAAAATTCTAAACAGCAGTGTTCAAAACTGACCTTGCAACTTTAAACAACCTATGCTCATATGCATGATCAAACAAATTACCTAAAACTAGAACTTATATTTAAAAGGAAGCAGAGCTTAAGAGTTTGGAAAATTTGCAGCATGGCCATATGGTAGAAAAGAAAATCCCATTTTCATGGGAGGAATTCAAATGGCTACAGAAATTTGCATAACTAAAAGGAAGGCAAGTACTAATGCTAAGACAATAGGGAAAAGACCTCAAAGGCATTTCAGAGACCTTCCTGGCAGCACCTCCCATCACAGGTCTGGAAGCCTAGGAGAGAAGAATGGTTTTCTGGATGAGGCCCAGAACCCTGATGCCCTGAGCGGCCTCAAGACACTGATCCCTGCAAACTGGCCACTCTAGCTTCAGCTGTGGCTCAAAGGAGTCCAGGTACAGCTTAGAGTGCTGCTCCAGAGGGTGCAAGCCATAAGCCTTGATGGCTCCCATGTGGTGTCCAGCCTGCAGGTACACAGAGTGCAAGAGTTGAGGCTTGGAAGCCTCCACCTAAATTTCAGAGGATGTACTGAAAAACCTAGATGTCCAGACAGAAGCTTGCTGTAGGGGCAGAACCCTCACAGAGAACCTCTAGTAGAAGAGTGTGTAGGGAAAATGTGGGGTTGGACTTCCCACACAGAATCCCCACTGGGACACTGCCTACAGGAATTGTGAGAAGAGGGCCACTGTCCTCCAGCCCCCAGAATGGTAAATCCACCAGCAACTTACACACTTTGCCTGGAAAAGACGCAGACACTCAATACTCGCCCCTAAGAGAAGCTGTGGGCACCAAACCATGCAAAGCCACAAGGGTGAAGCTATCCAAGTCCGTGGGAGCCCACACCTTCCATCAAGGTGTCCTAGATGTGGCACAAGCAGTCAAAGGAGATTATTTTGGAACTTTCATATTTAATGACCTCCCTGCTGGGTTTAGACTTGTACAAGGCCTGTAGCCCTTTTGGTTTGGCCAATTTATCCCTTTTGAAATAAGAATGTTTACCCAATGCTTGTACCTTCATTCTGTCTTAAAAGTAACTAATTTGTTTGTTATTTTATAGGCTCATAGTTGGAAGGAAGTAGCCTGTCTTAGATGAGACTTTGGACTTTGGACTTTTGAGTTAATGCTCATGCCTGTAATCCCAGCACTTTGGGAGGCTGAGGTGGTTGTATCACCTGAGGTCAGGAGTTCAAGATCAGCCTGATCAACATGGAGAAATCCCATCTCTACTAAAAAAAAAAAAAAAATTGCCAGGCATTGTGGTACATACCTGTAATCCCAGCTACTCAGGAGACTGAGGCAGGAGAATCACTTGAACCTGGGAGGCAGAGGTTACAGTGAGCTAAGATAATGCCATTGTACTCCAGCCTGGGCAACAAGAGTAAAACTGCGTCTCAAAAAAAAAAAAATTGGGGGGGACTGTTGAGAAGGCATGATTGTCTTTTGCAATGTGACAAGGAGAGGAAATTTGAGATTCTACCCTATGGGTGGAATAATAGTTTGGATCCGTGTCCCTGCTCAAATCTCATGTTAAATTGTAATCCCCACTGTTGGAGATGGGGCCTTGTGGGAGGTGATTGAATCACAGGCGTGTATCCTTCATGAATGGTTTAGCACCATCCTGTTGGCTCTTTCCTTGTTATAGTGACTGAGTTATTGTGACATCTGTTTGTTTAAAAGTGTATTGCACCTCCATCCTCTCTTCCTATTGCCCCAGCCATGTGAAGTGCCTCATTTCCGTTTTCCTTCCACCATGATTGTAATTTCCCTGAGGCCTCCCTAGAAGCTGATGCTGCCTTGCTTCCTGTACAGCCTGCTCAACCTTGAGCTAACTAAACCTCTTTTCTTTACAAATTAGTCAGTCTCAGGTATTTCTTTATAGTAGTTTGAGAATGGACTAATACAGTTCCATGTTGAATAGGGGTAGTGGGAGTAAGCATCCTTGTTTTGTTTCAGTTCTCAAGAGAAATGCTTTCAGCTTTTGCCTCCTAAGTATGGTGTTGGCTTATCATAGAAGGCCTTAATTATTTTGAAGTATGTTAATTTCATTCCTAATTTGTCGAGGGTTTTTAACATGAAAGGATGTTGAATTTCAGCACAAGTCTTTTCTGTGTCTATTGAGATAATCATGTATTTTTTCTTTTTACTTCTGCTTATGTGATTTATTGAGTTGCATATTCTGAACCAACCTTGCATCTCAAAATAAAGTGTATTTCATCACAGTGGATTCATCATGGCTTTTTGAAAAAAACTTTGATGGGTACATATAAGTGCATGTGTTTATAGGGTACATGATATTTTGGTACGGGTATGGAAAATGTAATAACCACAACATGGAAAATTGGGTATCCATTCCCACAATCATTTATCTTTCCTGTTACAAACAATCCAATTATACTACTTTAGTTATATCAAAATGTACAATTAAATTATTATTGACTGTCGCCTCCCTGTTGTACTATCAAATAATATGTCTTATTCATTCTACTTTTTTGTACCCATTAAACATCTCTACCTACTCCCCACCCACCTATACCCTTCCTAGGCTCTAATGATCAACGTTATAGTCTCTCTTTCTAGGAGTTCAATTATTTTCATTATCAGATCTCACAAACAAATGAGAATATGTGATGTTTGCCTTTCTGTGTCTGGCTTATTTTATTTAATATAATGACCTCCCATTTCATCTATGTTGTTGCAAATTACAGAATCTCATTTTATTTTTTTTATGGCTAAATAGCTCCATTGTGTTTAAGTATTACATTTTCTTTATCCATTTGTCTGTTGATGGACACTTAGGTTGCTTACAAGTCTTGGCTATTGTAAACAGTGCTTTGATATATTAATTTTCTTTCTTTTGAATATGTACTTAGTAGTAGGATTCCTGGATCATATTACAACTCTATTTTTAGGTTTTGAGGAACATACAAACTGTTTTCTATAGTGGTTCTACTAATTTACATTCCCACCAACAGTATACAAGGATATCCTTTGCTCCACATTCTTGCCAGTATTTGTTATTGCCTCACTTGGATAAAAGCCATGGTAACTGAGTTGAAATGATAACTTATTATAGTTTTGATTTGCATTTCTCTGATGATTAGTGATTTTGACCACTTTTTCATGTGTCTGTTTGCCATTTGTCTTATTCTGAGAAATGTCTATTCAAACATTTTTCCTGTTTTCTGATCACATTATTAGATTTTTGCCCTACAGAGCTATTGGTACTTCTTATATATTCTTTTTACTAAGCTTTTGTCAGATGAGTCATTTACAAATATTCTCTTGCATTCTGTAGTTTGTCTCTTCACTTTGTTGACTGTTTCCTTTGCTGTGTGAAAGTGTTTTCATTTGAGTATTCAAATTTGTCCATTTTTGCTTTGGCTATCTGTGCTTGTGGCATATTGCCCCCAAAAATTTTTGCCCAGACCTATATCTTGGCGAGGTTTCCTATTTTCTTGTAGTAGTTTCATAGGTTGATGTCTTACATTTAAGTCTTTAATACATTTTGATTTGATTTTTGTATAAAATGAGGGATAAAGATCAAGTTTTATTCTTCTTTATATGAATATTCAGTTTTCCCAGCACCATTTACTATGTTCTTGCACCTTTGTCAAAAATGAGTTCAGTGTAGGTGTCTGGCTTTGTTGCTGGGTTTTCTGTTATGTTCCATTGACCTATGTGTCTGTTTCTATGCCAGTACATGCCATTTTGATTACTATAGCTAAGTAGTATAATTTGAGGTCAGGTAATGTGACTCCTCACATGTACTGATTTGTAGATGTTGAACCATCCTTGCATTTCTGGGATAAATACCAGATCGTTATGATGAATGATCTTTTTAATGTACTGTTGAATTTGGTTTGTTAATGGTTTACTGAGGCTTTTCACCTCAATATTCATCAGATAACTTTGATTATAGTTTTCTTATTGTATGTGGTTTTTATTTTGATGTCAGGGTAATACTGGCCTCATATAATGAGTTTGGAAGTATTCCCTCTTTATTTTTCAAAATAGTTTGAGCAGAAATGGTATTCATTCTTTAAAAGTTTCACAGAATTCAGCAGTGAAGCCATTTGGTGCTGTACTTTTCTTACAGGGTGATTTTTATTATTACTTCAATCTTGCTACTTGTTATTGGTCTATTCAGGTTTTGGATTTTTTCATGGTTCAATCTTGGTAGGTTGTATGTGTCTAACAATTTTTTAATTTATTCTAGATTTTCCAATGTATTGGTGTATAGTTGCTCATAGTGGCCAGTAATTTTCCTTTAAATTGCTGAACTATCAGTTGTGATGTTTTATTTTTCAGCTCTGATTTTACTTGGGTCTTTTCTCTTTTTTTCTTAGTCTTGCTAAAGGTTTGTCAATTTTGTTTAACTTAAAAAAAATCAACATTTTGTTTCATAGATCTTCATATCATGTTCTTTATTTCAAATTCGTTTATTTCTGCACTGATTATTATTATTATTTCCTTTTGCCTACTAATTTTGGGTTTCATTTGCTCCTGTTTATCTAATTATTTAAGATGCATCATTAGATTATTTATTTGCAGCTTTTTTTAAGGTAGGCATTTACAGCTATAACTTTTCCTCTTTCCATGGCCTTTCCTGTATCCCATAGACTTTGGGATTATGGATTAGCTTTCTGGTATACTATTGGGTTCAGCTTGCAAGTATTTTTGTTGAGGATTTTTGTGTCTATGTACATCAGGAGTATTGGCTGAAAGTTTTCTCTTTTCTGTCTCTGCCAGGTTTTGGTATTAAAAAAAGAAAAGTTCTCAGAGATCTATGAAGAGACTTAAATTACCAACAATAATAGCAGGAGACTTCAGCATTCTACTGGCAGTAGTAGATCATTGACGCATATAACTAACAGCTTTTCAGTACATAAACTCAACTCTTGTCCAAATGGACCTAAGAGACATCTGCAGAACACTGTACCCAACAACAATAGAATATACAGTTTTATTATCTGCACACAGCACGTATTCTAAGATCAGCCACACACTTGGCCATAAGACAAATTATCAAAAAAATTCAAAAAAATAAAATCGTATCAACTACATTCTTGGACAATAGCACAAAAATCATATAAATCAATGCTAAGAAAATTGCTCAAAACCATACAATTACATGGAAATTAAACAACCTGCTTCTGAATGGCTTCTGGATAAATAAAGACATTAAGGCAGAAATCAAGAAATTATTTGAAACTAATGATAATAAAGATACAACATGCCAGAATCTCTGGGACACGGCTTACACAGTGTTAAGAGAAAAGTTTATAGCAGTATATGCCTATATCAAAAAGTTTGAAAGATCTCAAATTAAAACCTAACATCACAAGAAGAGGAGCTTGAAAAACAGGAGCAAAACTACCAGAAAACTAACAGAAGAAAATAACTAACCGAAATCAGAGTTGAATGAAATTGAGATGCAAAAATCCATCCAAAAGATGAATGAAACCATAAGTTGGTTCTTTGAAAGAATAAACAAGTTAGATAGACCTTTAACTAGAGGAATAAAGACAAAACAGAGAAGATCGAAATAAACATAATCAGAAATGACAAAGATGACATTACTACTAACCACAAAGAAATACAAAAAAAAATCCTCAGAGACTATTCAAATTATCTCCATGCACACAAACTAGACAACACAGAAGAAATGAATAAATTCCTGGCAATACACAAGCTCCCAAGACTGAAACAGGAAGAAATTGAAATCCTGGCCAAACCAATAATGAATTTCAAAACTGGATCAACAATAAAAAGCCTCCCAACTAAAGAGCCCTGGAAGAGACAGAGTCACAGTTGTATTCTACCAGACATACAAAGAAGAGCTGGTAACAATCCTACTGAAATTATTCCAAAAAAAAAAAAAAAAAAAAAGAATGAGGGACTTCTCTCTAACACATTTTACTAGGACAGCAGCATTCTGATACTAAAACGTAAATTATAAAATGAGAACTTTTGTATTTGCTGCATTAATATACTATTTAATGTACTATCTATGCCTAGAAAGCTTCCAGAAACACCATATGCACTTAATAAACATGTGAAAATGAATGAATAGGCCGGGCGCGGTGGCTCAAGCCTGTAATCCCAGCACTTTGGGAGGCCGAGACAGGCGGATCACGAGGTCAGGAGATCGAGACCATCCTGGCTAACAACGTGAAACCCCATCTCTACTAAAAAATACAAAAAACAACTAGCCGGGCGAGGTGGCGGGCGCCTGTAGTCCCAGCTACTCGGGAGGCTGAGGCAGGAGAATGGCGTAAACCCAGGAGGTGGAGCTTGCAGTGAGCTGAGATCCGGCCACTGCACCCCAGCCTGAGCGACAGAGCGAGATTCCCTCTCAAAAAAAAAAAAAAAAAAAAAAAAAAAAAAAGAAAATGCATGAATAAATATGATGGTTCACCACTTTCTCCCTTGCCTTCCTCTTTCAGAAGAACTAAAAAATGAATATTCACTTTTCCTAGCTACATTTCTGTGTGGTATAAGTTTATTATGTCTCTTGTCAGTGAGATAGGAATGGATGTTTTGTAGGAAGGGATTCTTTCCCAAATAAAAGGTAAATTTCTTACAAAATTTCTTACAAAAAAGAACATGTAATTTATGACTTTTTTCTTGACTAGAATGAGAATGTGAAATATGGACACTAAGCAATTACCTTTTGATTTTAAAGATACAAAAACACATCAAGGATGAAGGAAAAGCAAGAGAAAAAGTCGAAATTGTTGATGATATCTTTCAGCAGCTGTCATAGCCTTTGACTCTCTACCCCTGAACTTCCCACAGGTAAAATATAAAACCCCAAGTGGGGTTTAAACTGCACTTAAATTGCAGTTGACTGCTTTCACTATGTTTTAAACACATTTCTAATAGAAATAGAAAGTAAAGCCTCAATAAGAGTCAAGACAAGATAGAGCATATCATTAAATAAACCTTTCTTTCATGGGCTCTCACTGCCCTTTCAAAGCTAGTCCTTTTGTTGTGCTTCTTTCTAGGCATATGACATTTTGTCCAGAGAAACCCAAATGTCTACATTTTATTCTGTACTCCTTAGCAGGAATACATACCTGACTGCTATTGTTTTCTAACTCCTGATCTATGTAGTTACTTTTTAAAAATCTAATTATTTCATTCATGACAGTGAATTATGAGCAAAAATTATTAACCCCTTCATAACGTCATGGGCATTTGTAGTTTAGTGGGGAAATAGTCAATTGCCAGGAATGCATAGGTAGTTACATCACTGAACATTTATAGGAAAAGTCACAAAGGAAGATATTTTGGGGAAGAGTGTCACTAAAATGAAACTAAGGACTTTGACCCATTCTCTCTATTCTCAAAACTATGATTACTATTTTCATGCCCATGGAAAGAGGAGCTACCCACTTTTTTAAGTTAAGAAAAGTGCACACCTATATCAGTATATTTCAAGCTATACTACTAAGAAAATTTAGGATTTTGCAACAGTTATTTCCATAGGAGGTCAGGGCTGTGAGTTGAGAGAGATACTGATCATATTGCATGTCAACACAGAAGGAGAAAAGTTTATTTTTAATTTCTGTATATGTGTAACATATCAAATGAAATGAAGTACATATACAACAGTCCTCTCTTATCAGTGGGTTCCAGAAACCACAAATAGTACCAAACCTTATATACATCGTTTTTTTTAAATCTAATAACTGAGAGTTATTAGATTAATAACTAAGTAATTAATGGGTTGATAGTGCATATAGTAAGGATATGTTGGAAAAAGAAATGATTCATGCTCTGAGCAGGACAGAGTGCAATAACAGAAATTTTTATCAGCTGCTCAGAATGGCACACAATTTAAAGCTTATGAATTGTTTATGTCTGTAATTTCCATTTGATATTTTTAACCACAGTTGACCTCAGGCAACTGAAACTGAGGAAAGCAAAACTGCAGATTAGGAGTACTGTTATATGTAAGAATTTATTTAAAAATCCTAAAGATAAAAATAGCTTTGTGCTCACAAAGACAAACCTGTTACTACTCATGTAGTGTAGTTTTAAGTATTCTTTTGAAGTAATATTTAAAAATTACAACGAACAATAATGGTAATGAAACAAAATGCATATAGGCAGTAAAACTCTTATTATTATGTAAGGAAAGTCATATATTAAAGTTAAAACACAACTGACAGGTGACACTGTTCCTTCTCAGATAATCCTAACCAAAAAAGTTGATAATATAAAAATTTTCCCTTAAAATTATATAGTGAAAAGAGCTTGGGCTTTGGAATCAAATAGGCATGACTCAAATCCCTGATTATTGTCTTAGTAATTGTGGTTTCAGACATGCTACTCTGTATGACTCCAGTTCATCACCTATCAATTGGGAATCACTGTACCCACCTTGTAGGGCTGTGTGATTATTAAATGATACAATAATCATAAATGCTTTATAACATTTATGTTCTTTCTGAACCTGCAGGCTGGGAATAGGGAATCAGCCCATTACCGGTATCATTGTTCTCTATTGATTATTTCTATTGACAGGAATGGCCTAAAGCTCAGAGTGTGGTCCCATGACACCTTGAAGGTCCTTAAAAGCCTTTATGTAGGTCCAAAAGGTTCTGCATTTTTCCATTGCATTATCTGAGTGAGGCCAGATTTTCTTTATACAATTCAACCAAAACAGTATATTGCAACAGAATGGGGAAGTACATGTCAAAATTCATGTGTGTTACTATCAAATTAGATAATAAAGGTACTTGCAAAAATGTAAAACAATACCACTGTTTTCACCAATTTATTTTCTGTTTTGTGAAATATTATTTTTACATGACATATGTTAAAAGCACTAATATACACATTTATTATCATTTAAAAATAAATATTTAAATTTGTCCATTTTAATTTCTAACACCAAAATATTAATATATTTAACCTACATAAGCAAAAACATTTTGAGAGCATTCAATAATTTTTAAAAATATAAAGGAAACGAAAATGAGAACTGCACACATAAAGTGCTACGTTTTTACCATTCTCTACAACCATGAAAGTTTAGGCTGTGATCTCTACTTTAAGAAAAAAAAAATCCATATATATATATGTAAAAAACAGATATTTATTATCTGTCAATATTTTATGTCTATCTATAATATATGTGATATGATAACAAATCTTGAGTTTATTTTGCAAGCCAATATTCAATTTATTTGAATTCTGTGTTTTATCATCTGAAATGGCTTTGTTACATAATCCCAAAGACAAATTATATGAACTTGATTATCTTACAGTACATTAGAATTAGGCAAGATAACCATGAAAATACATAGGTACTTGCTATCTATGTCTTAGAATGTTCTGGAGTTAAACATTGATAGTCTTGAGCACCAATCAATTATGAAAAAGTTTGCATATGAAAATACAAAATGTACCATGAAAAATTAAGGGTAAGATTGTACACAATCACAGTGTAAATGTTTGTAACAAATACTACTGTATTAATACCAAAAGCACAGAGAAGTAAACACTTATCAGCACAAGGGAAAAATGATATTCTAAAATAGTGTTCTCCTTGAGTAATATGGCAAGTAGGTCTAAAATTGTAACTTGACTAGAAAAAAATTGAGTTTCATTAGCAAGTAGTTTCAGCTTACCAGGAGATAACATTATTCTTGTGTTATTTTTACTCAAAAAAAGTGTGTAATACAAATTAATTAACTTAGATAGATGATCAATGTATACATGTTCTTTCTATTCATTTTGATTGATTTGATTTAATTGTGAGCAAAACAAAATAACCAAACTCATTTAAACCAAAATTTAATTGTAAGCAAAACAAAATAAACAAACTCATTTAGACTAAGATGATGGTACCTTAAAATTACCAAATTCTTCCTAAGGCCACTGGCCTATATAATCTCCATTTTCCCTCAGATACTTCACTTAGACTTTCTTCACTACCTTGCTCTGAGCCACAGGAGATTGAATTATAGGTTTCCTCACCCCCGATGTCCTAACTCCTCCATCCCCAGTTTGAGCTTGGAGACAGCAGTAGAAAATTGATGAGCTGCAGAGAAAGCGAGAATTTTTTTTTGCTCTCTTTTTTGCCAGGATGCAGTTTGGACAGGGGTTGCTTTCTTCCACGTAGAGGAAACTTCCACCTCTGCTGCTCACTCCAGGTGCCAGATTTCATGTTTCTATGCTGCATTGCTCCTTTGGGTGAACAAGCAGTAAAAGGGGTGAAGGTATCCAGCAACTGCCAACATAACACTGCTTATTTTGGCGTCCTTAAGTCCAACCTTCATGTCTAAGAATAGATCTTGTGTTATAAACCTTCATTAGATTCCCCTGAATTAACATTTTGGGTATATCCTGCTGAGTGGTACAGCTGTTGTTTCAGAATGTTCCACACTCCAGTGTGATTTTTGGATACCATGGGAAGAAGTTTTCCATCTATAGGGTTGCTATTTGGAAAACTGAACTGTTCATGAAAGCTCATTATGTGCCTAATTTATTCCCACTGTCAAGAAGGAGGCAATATTTATTGAACTAGCCAATCAACTCAGTAAGACTAGTTGATATTTATTATCATTTCAATTTTATCCATAATCCAGAGCAAAACTTCTGTTGAGTTTTAAGTTTTCCTATGGTTCAAAAAATTAGATATATGCAGTGTGGAAACCACCTTAAGCAAATTAGTTATTAAATAGTGAATGCTAACTCATTTAATAGGTGTTTCTACTAAATAGAGAGGTGAAATGACAAGATGGTTGTCCTTTGATGATTCAAGTGGCATCTCTAAAAACTGAATAAGGCATAGTATTAAATACTGTTCAAGTTTTTTCAAAAAACTAACAATAATCTTCAAGTGTTTTACATATATTGACTCATTTTAGCTTCTTAAAATCTCTGTGAGCTTAGTTCTAATTTTTCTCTAACTTTTAGGCAAAGATTTGGTCACAGAAAGATTAAATAACATGCCCCCAGTCACACAGTTTTCTTTCTATTCATTTTGATTGATTATAGAAATTTCCATAACACAGACGGATTAAATAACATGTCCCAAATCACACAGTATATGGCTGAACTAAAAATAGAACAAGAGTTAAAAGCAGTTAAATTGGTCTTTGCAGGTGTCATTTTCTTTATATCGTTTAATGAATTAATAAATTTCCAGAGAGATTAAGAAATTGACCTTGAGGGTAAAAACTAAAACTCTACGACTTACAAAAGTAAATTTTATTTTTACTCAATTACATTTCAGTTGTAATTTTACTAGGATGTTATTTTAAATGGGTTTTTTACTATTTTGTTTTGTTTTATGAGAACAAGAAAATAATTACCCATGCAACCATATCACAATTAAAGAAAAACAAAGGAACAAATTAAAAGAATTGCATAACACCTAAGAAAAAGCTACATCACTGGCATTTCTAGCTCGCCCTTTCTCCATTGCTGTCTCTGTTTAATCAGAAAATATTCATTAAATGATTGAGGTGTATCTGGCACTGTGCCTATGCTGGCATGATACAGTGAACAACATAAATGCTCATCCCGACTCTCATGGACATTTCACCAGAAAGACAAAGTCAACAAAATAATTACCTCTGTCATGATCATCCTGCAGGAGAGACTTCAGATAATATGAAGGTAAATTTTCTAAATCAAGACAAGGAAGAAGCATTTTTCTGAGATGAACCTAGATCTGAAGGAAGAGAACTTCTTGTCTGGATCGAGGTGGGATGGGTACAGAGAAAGAACAGTCTAACGACAGGGAAGACTAGAGCAAGGGAAGGTTGGGGGAGGAGGAGCTCAGATCTTTCTGAGAAGTAAAAATATCACCGTTGTTTCTGAAATGCAGAAACTTCTAAATACCGAGGCCTAGATGCTATGGTTGTAGAAGGAGAGTAGCTTATATTGTCTCCATTTAGTTTAGAAGGCAGAAACTTTGAAATACTCCCTTCAAGGGTAGTGTCTAAAGTCAAGACCATAGACCCAGTTATTCATTTTTCATAGTCTCCCATTCTAGAGGGAGAATGAAAAAGAGAACTGAGTGAAGGTGAAAATCACATGGCAAATTCATCTTGAAAACATCTCTGAAAGAATTGTCTCAAAAAATTTTTTCTAAAGAATCTTATCGATGGAAAAAAATGAGTAACAAATGGAGACTGGGGTACATTTGGCATAAAACTCTAGTAGGGTTATGAAAGCTTCAGTTTAATGAGTATCTGTTAGGCATTTTACATATGTGATATTTAATCTTTATAAGAACCTTACAGTACTGGCACCATTATCTATCTCTTATAGATGAGGAAACTAAGAAGTCAAATAACTTTCCCAAGCCTCACACCTATAAGCAGCAATCAATGCCGGTATTAGAAACAGAGTCATTGTGGCTCCAAAAGTTCTTACTTTTTCCACTTTATTTATTTTCAATGAGAATTGTTTCTTTTAACACAAATGTAACATGCGGATGACCCAAAAAGGATAGGAATTGTGTATTAAAGATCTAAGATATATAGAAATGTAACAAATATAAATTACCTTAGATTCTTCCTTCACTGGATTTAAAAAATTTACCTAAGATGTATTGTTTAAGGGGATGTTTCTCATACAAATTTGATAAATTTACTTGTCTATAATGGTTTTATAGGGCAGGATTCTGTCAAGCTCAATGTGCATAGCCTTGACCATCTGCTTTATGGGAATATTCTTGGATTGCTAAAGTTGAATTCAAGTTTTTAGCTTGCACTATATGTCAATTTATTTGTTAAGTGTTACACAGGCTATTTAAATTTGATAACTATACTGTTGAAAACCTAGAAACAGGCACTATAATCCCCATTTTACAACTGTGAATCTGAGGCTTACCAAGATTATACAACTTTCTTACTATTTTGTTTTAAGTAGCAATTGGAAGAGCCAATATCTCAAAAATATATATTTTTACTTTACAAAGTATATTTAGAATATATTTAGAATATTTTTATGTGGTTGCTACCTGCCAGGGTATATACTAAAGCCTTCACCTCAGATGTCTCAATAAATCACACAGCGTTAGACAGGAATGATAATGAAAATAGTGATGATGATGATGATGATGATGGCAATGATGATGAGGATGATGATGCAGAGGATGATGACTATGATAATATTCTTTCTATAGGTAAGGAACAGGAGTAAACATCTCCATCTACCACATCCTGCATGTTGAACTTAACAGGCTAAGGTTTGAGGGATCACTTTGAGATGCTAGAAGTCCCAGAATATTCCTTCCGGAAATTGTAAATTTAACACTCTCCAGCCTGGTCATACTTTTAAAATGTTATATTCATGTTTGTGGTTTAAAAGGCAGCTCCAAGCAACAGGGCTACAGGACCTTATTATCATTCGCCTGTGGCAATTAGACTAATGACCTCCATTCTAAGAAGAACTATTGCTTTGGCATCTCCTTTATTTCATTACTCAAGCTTATTTTTTCAGCTGTGATCATATGCTGAGCGGGATATGCATAAATGAAAATCAAAGAACTCTGAATACCATACTATGTATATTGGTTTGAAATCTAACACCTTGGAGACTTCATGGGAAATTACTTCTTGTTTAGAAATATTGTAATGACCTTGGCCCCAAAAGGCTCTTAGATGGCCAATTCAGGCAAGAGCTGATGACACTAAATGAAAAAATAATTACCTGGTTTTGAGCAGTGATAATGAGAAAATATAAATTTAAAAATTGAATTTAAAGTTTTTAGGGTATTACCACAACAGGTATTATAGGATGGCTCTGAAAACTCCTGTGTCAGTTCAACTTTAATGTTGTTTCATTTGATCCAGTCAGACTGTATTTATCTCCACCTCTTTCCCATTGTCTAAGAAGCATCCTTATAGCATAAGCTCACTCTTCCATACCTCTGTCTATATCAGGAAGCACTGTGATAACACATTGGCTCCTCTTCAATTAGCTCACTACTTTCACTTAGCTGCTTATGATTTTTAAAAAGACATACTGTGCCTGTAATCCCAGCACTTAGGGAGGCTGAAGCAGGCAGATCACCAGGTTAAGAGATCGAGACCATTCTGGCTAACGTGGCGAAACTCCATCTCTACTGAAAATACAAAAATTAGCTGGGCATGGTGATGTATGCCTGTAGACCCAGCTACTCTGGAGGCTGAGGCAGGAGAATCGCTTGAACCCAGGAGGCAGAGGTTTCAGTGAGCCGAGATCACACCACTGCACTCCAGCCTGAATGACAAAGCGAGACTCTGTCTCGAAGAAAAGAAGACATACTGTGAAAAAAAGTGATACAATTAGATTGCTATGCACATATAAAGTGATTAAATTTATATATAGAGAGAATGACGCGGGTATGTGTACAGTATATGTTAAATATAAATAGGGGCAGAAGAATTATCACCACGAAAATATTTAAGCAAAACAAACCCAGAAGAGTTGAGTTTTTCTTTGTTTGCCACTTCTAAAGATTCAAAAAGATATATTTGAATTTTGCAAATGATCTGAAGGAAACAAATCAGTTACTGTGTAGACAGAAAGCTAGCTCTATTCAGATGTGTAAGAATAATAACATAATTTATATAAAGCACATTTAATCCTAAATTTGAAGATGAATAAATGAATAAATTGGGACAATGTTAATTTTCCTAACTCATTTAACATATTAGAACATTTATTCTTAATAAGAAATGTGTACCCTCAAGGGTTCATCAAAGAATGATACCCCATAAAGAATTCAAATATGCTGTGCCCGGCTCTCTCCCGCTATTGGAAATCGCTGCTCTTGCTGTTGAAATCATGTCACATTACTCGTCATGTTCAGAGGGCCATCGTTGGAAGGTCAAGGGGATTAAGCTTGAAAACTAAATCACATTTGAAAGAAGGAAACACTGTTAGCATCTTCCATAGGTCTTTCGGGATTTTGTTGAAAAAAAGCATTTTGAAATCAAAATGTAATGATATTTATAAGGAGTAATAAAGATTCCTAGAACATTTCACTTCCCTTGAGGACCAGATGAACTTATTCCAGTTACCATCCTCAAGGATAGATCTCTGTTCTGGAGTGAACGAAGATATCATGAAACCCAGTGGGGACAAGAAAAATTGATTTTTATACGGACTTATGTTTAGTATTTATGGGGATCCTGTTGTTATAGTTGTTATCTACCAATTTTTAAATTATTTAAATGATAATGTAACAAATGCTGGTTGCAAAACATTCAAGAATAACAGATTACCCTAAAACTTTCCTTTTTCAGTATTATATCCTACTTTTCATGATAATGTTTTATACATGTATATTAATAAATACAAGAGTGGACAACAATATGAGTTTAAACATATATACATACACATACATTTTAAAATATGATATACTATAGAACTTGTTCTTCAATTTGGTTTTGATTTTTTCTTAAACTTAATACATGAGAGGGCTGTTTCTTTATGTCTGCACATATAAAATTATATTCATTAATCTCAAAATAAATAATATTCCACAATATTAGCATACAATTGGAGGGAGAAAGTATAGTTCTTAAGAGTACTAACTTGAATACTTAGTCAACTGTTGATTCTCAAACCAGCACTAAAATTCATTTTACATTAAAATCCAATCACTTGCTAGCTATATTAATTCAGGCATTTTAAAGTTTTTTGTTTGTTTGTTTTTTGAGACGGAGTCTCGCTCAGTTGCCCAGGCTAGAGTGCAGTGGCACGATCTCGGCTCACTGCAAGCTCAGTCTCCCGGATTCACGCCATTCTCCTGCCTCAGCCTCCCGAGTAGCTGGGGACTAAAGGCGCACACTGCCACACCCGGCTAATTTTTTTGTATGTTTTTAGTAGAGATGGGGTTTCATCGTGTTAGCCAGGATGGTCTCTATCTCCTCACCTTGTGACCCGCCCGTCTCAGCCTCCCATAGTGCCGGGATTACAGGCGTGAGCCACCGCGCCCAACCTTAAAGCTCTTAATCACTAGACTTTTTATCTGTAAGATGGCTATATATATATATATATATATGATTGTTTTGAGATTAAATGGTTAATTTGTTCATCAGTGTATTTGACAAATAATTTACTAAGTTCCTACTATGGGCCATACAGATCCAGGTAATTTTGAATCTTCACTTAATAACGTTTTCTTCTCATAGAGCTTATATTCTAGCAAGGGGATATAGAAATTATTTTTATACAGAAAATATAAATAAATATATAAGTTATAGAGAACATTACTATACGAGTGTCAGGCACAATAGGAAAAAAAAATAGACTAAGAGGCATTAGGACTGTGGTGAATTTTATATCTGCACATATAGTTGAAATAGGTGTTTGAGATGGGCATGCTAGGGAAGGTAATATGCATAATGACTTGAAGGTAGGGAATTTTGAGATCTTGGGGAGAAATGTTTACCGGATGGATGGTACAGACAATGAAAAGTCTTAAGACAGAATAATTGTGCATAAACCCAAGGAACAACAAAGAGGGCAGTTAGACAGAACCCAGTGGGTGAGAGAGAAAGTAGTAGAAGTGTAAGTTATACAAATGAGGATGGGAGGACCAATAATGAAAGTGTTTGTAGGACACTGAAATAACTTGAGAACTATTTTAGGACTCAGATCAGAGGAGGAACATCATTATATACATTGAAAAGACTCCTTTGGCTGCTCTCTGGACTGTATAGCATGTAGGTAGGGAACAAGTATAGAAAGGCAAAAGGAATGAAGAAGCTGCTTCAGTCATCTAGATGAAAATTAATGGCAATGGCGGCTTAGGCCAGGACGTTAGCAGTGGCAGTAGTTGGAAGTCATCGGATTTGGATATAAATTCAAGGTTAGGAAAACAGAATTTGTGGATGAATTGGAAATACCATGTAAGAGAAAGAAAGGATTTCAAAGTGACTGTAAATATTTTGGCATTAGTACCTGTAAGAATGGAGTTGTCACTAGTAAAAAACGGGGAAACTCCAGGAGAAACAGGTTTAACAGAGAAAACTGGGAGTTACTTTAGGTTGTGTTAAGTTTGCAAAGGCCACATGACTTTCTGACTTTCAAGTAGAAGTGTAGAGAAACCAACTGTAAAATAACATAATTAAAATAACGTAATTCACCCTTAAAAATGGCTCTATGAGACATTGTCATGTAAACTAATTTTGTTAGATTACAGAACAAATCCCTAAAGGAGATGATGATGATGTCTCATGTATATTGAATACTAGGTCAGTTGATATAAAATTTATTATCACATTTCCAGCTTCCAACCTGTGTGTGCATGGCTTAAACAATGATGGACAGGTTACTGAGTGCCAGCAGATATAATGAGTACTCACGCAAAACTGCTTTATTAAGTTTAATCCAATGAAATCCATTATATTTCTATTATGTCAAAGTGCTAGCTAAGCCTAGTTCACCAGAAGAACAGAAAAAAAAGTAATCATGCTTGCCAGTCACTAAGACTCTGGCAGAGCTTTTGTACTCTAATGGAATCTACATGGTTCAAGAAAAAGAATCAGCATGAGCCTGTAATAGCAAAGACCTCTCTTTGAACTCAGTGGCCTTGATGTGACAAATTTTTCACACTGAAGTGTCTGTGAAAAGGTACTCAAGAAAAGAAAAGCAATTCTTGCATTCTCCCCCACTCTGATGAGACTTTTATCAACACTAATTCATTTAAGATGACCAGACACTTTTATACTAAACCAAACGGTCACACCTCATTCTTCACTTTTCTTGATGTAACAGCATCCGTTGGTATATTTGATACTTTTCTGCTTGAAATATTTTCCACATTTTGTATTGGGAGTCTCATTCTCTCTTGGTTAGTGTATATCTCAGTGTCTTTTTCTGATTCCCTATTCTTACCTCCACCATTGCCAAATTGTTTGTCCTGCATTTTCCCCAAAGGCAGTTACATCCTTCTAAATTTCTCCTCCCAAAGCCCCTGAAACTTATCTATGCCTTCTATCATGTATTCAATTTGTAACTATATTTAGCTCAAACTTCCAAATACATTTAGAATTAATCCTCTTCCAATTATACAAAGTGAATAAATCCTAGGAGTCTACCATACAACATAGTGTCTATAGTTAAAAATATATTGTATACTTAAAAATCTGCTAAGAGAATAGATCTTATGTGATCTTATCACAATAACAACAATATATTAAGAGAGTGAAAAAAACTTTTGAAGGTAATGGATATGTTTATGGTATAGACTGTGATGATAGTTTTACCACTCTACACTTATCTCCAAACTCATCAAGTTGTGTAAATTGTACAGCTATTTGTATACTAATCATATCTCAATACCTCAATAAAGTGTTTTTAAAAAGAATCTAGCTATTTCAATATTTCCACTGCTACTGTGGTTTAAGAAACTACCAGCATTTGGTTAGGCTTGTGTGGCGGACTTCTAAAGGCATTCCCTGCCAGTGCATTTACCTTCTTCTCCATACTCTGTTCCTAACACAGCACCAAAGCACTTCTTTAAAACTGCAAGTTAGATAAATTCATTCCTTTGCAGAAAATCCATCAGCAGTTTCTCATTTAATTCATGAAAGATCCTACATAAATTAGTCTCTAGCTACCCATCTGCCATTATCTCCTATTGCTCCCAGCCTTGTTCATTTATTTTCACCCACACTGGTTCCTCATTTCTGAAACACCGTAAACTATCTCCACATCTGAAGTGCCTCAGAGCATTGGTACTCGCTGTTGTCTCTAACTGAAATGATCTTTTCAGAAAATGCTCTGTGGCTCATTTCCTTCTTCCTTCAATTAACTGCTCATATGTTTTCTTCACAGTGATTCCTTAAGACCCAGTGTAAGGTAACTACCTGCCTCCTAGCCCAGCAGCACCTATGTTCTTAACACTGTTTTTCTCCGTATCTCTTATCTCCTTAAGTAATATCATGTATTTATATATTTAGTAGCTTATCATTGTCTTCCCACCAGAATGTAAATTTCATGACTGAAAAAACAAGAACCTTGTCCCCAATAGGTAATTGTTAAGTGGATAAATTCTTCTTTGAAGTAGTACCTGTGTTTATTTTAATTACTCAACAGGGTGTATATCTGTCCTAATTTTCTGCTTAGAGAAAAGTTTCTAAGCCTAATATTAGATTAAATACCCAGTTGGTCAGGTAAGCTATGTTATTTTGGCCCCCCTGCCTATCCCCATGAAACCCAATGCAGTATTATATCTAGTTGAGACTCTTGAAATTTTCATATTATCTTGATTAGTGAAGATTTGAGAATTATATGTTAATGTAAAAAGTCTGGTAGTGTTTTTGAGTATTAAAAACCAGCAGAGACATAAGCATTTCAAATTTTTGTTACATATGTCATTTTATCATCCACATATTTTTCATCATCATTATCATTTTTGTGGTCATAGTTAAAATTTACTCAGGATTCATTGCAAACTACACACTCCTCTCCATCCCTATAACTACATATGGTATCACCTACCTATTTTATTGATTAATTTTCCTAATTTACAGATAATGAAACTGAGATGATTTGGCTCAGGATTTTTGTAACATAAACATTCAACCTGGATGTGATTGATGTTTAACAGGAATTCAAATAATAAACGCTAGCCTACACCATAAGCAGACAGTTATTAAAAGGGAGCCTGCTGTGGTGGATAGCCAATGGCCAACTCCTAGCTTGGCACTTTCTCAGCAGCCTGGGCTAATCCAGTCCCAGCCAAAAGCCCCAAGTGTTAATGATATAATTGTAAATGTTGGCTCACCAAATATCCATTTAGACAGACCCATTGGGAAGCAGCCTCATCATTTCAGTCTTCTAAACACAGAACAGTCTTACCTGATCACCCACTTTATCACTCATTAGCTATTGGCCTGTAAATCAGAAGATTTGGGGACCAGGTGTCACCAGCTAAAATATGCCTCCATTGCATTTGCCTTTCACCTGCTGCTTTTCACGTCCCAAAATACACAGGTGCTAGGTCAATAAGCCCTACCGGAATGCTTAACAGTCAGCAATATCAAGAAAATAGCAAGAGACATCTAAGCTGTGATTGCAAGAGGTGTTCCCTATGAAAGATGAAACGAATCATCGGCATTCCACAGATCAACTAGGGCTGAGACTTCTCCTGATGAAAGCAGCCTTGTAATATACAAGGTTAAGTCTCTCTTGCAAAGGAAATAATAACTCACCTTGCCCAATTTGTGGAAGAACAGAAGTGAGAGTCATATGTCTGATGATAAGGTCAGTGGCTGGCATCATTCTTATACAGCCTCTTTCAAGAAATGTGTAATTGCCAAAAGGGCAAAATCAAATGGACACAGGGAGAAAACCAACAGAAAAAAAAAAATATGTTGAAGATATTAGCAGGAACTATCCATAGAAGACTGACATTTTTATAATTGAATACATCATGCTTCTGATAAAAACATGGGGTTTACACAGAGTAATGGTCAAAAGTAACTTTTAATTTTCTTTGGCTTGAAGTCTGATACATTTTGGGGTCTGTGGGACTAAGCAATGATTATGTAAAATATTTTAAATTTTTAAAAACTTTTTCTCCACTTGCAAATTTGAGCTTCTTCAAAAGGACAAATGCCAAACATCACAATTTCATTGACTCTTTCATGAAATTTACTCACTTTCTTATTTGTAGCTTTGCCTTCATAGAGACATATCTATGTGATGTGATGATTTTTGCATCTTGATGCATTGCATGCTATTAAAACTAGAAATGCCTTTTAAACCCATTACAGTGCAAACTTACATTTCGGTCACAATCAGGAAATAACTGCCTGAAAAGGAAGGGTTTTTTATAGCTTCTTATTAATACCACATTGATCATTGTGATATATGGCCTCATATCACAGGTCAGGGCAAGAAGCCTGCTAAGTGATACCGTATTTGCCTAATTCTCACCAAACTGGGCTTGTACACTGGGCCCTGAATTTTAGGAACCTGGTTTTGTTATCCTTCAGTGATACGGCATCTTCACAAAACTAATAAGACTGAAAACCTAGACATCTCAATTTACGAAATTAAAGAAAAAAAATTAATAAAATGTCAAATCAGCTGGACATTTGCATCAGCCTGTTTGGCATATTTTCTCTTTGCAAGAAAATTATGTGGGAATTCAGATTATCAAAAAGCTTACTGATAGACTTAACCCTGACCAGAGGAGTTACTCTTATGTTTCAAATATCAGAGTTCTAGGCTCTAGTAGCCTGATGCAGCCTTTAAGACAAATATACCTGGTTCATGGGCAGGTGAAAATTCATGCAGCCCAACAGTACAGTTAGTCAGCCTAGCACTGTTGCCTTCAACATTTGGAGTTGCCCTTTCCTATTTTACCTGGACTGACTGCAAGGAAAATGGATGTGCTTCAGTCAAGACTAGGCTGAGGTAAACTTCTGGAGCAGTATGACACAGCAGGATTGGAGTGCAGGTGCACAATCCCATGCACTATATAATCGCAGTAATGTAACCACGTTATGGGTGGGCTCATCACCTGGCTTTGAGACACTATTTTCTGTGAGTAATATAACCGCACTTCTGACTCTACAAGAGAGCTTCCAGCTGCCTTGCAGGCAGACAAGGGTGGGAAACCAGAAAGCGGCAAGTGCCAGGGAGCACAGTTGCAGACATGGGGGTGGCAGGAGCTGCGGAGTTGTCACTGAGAAGGGCTGCAGCTGGAGCAGGCAGGTGAGACAAAGGCTGATGAAGAGAGAGAAAATAAAACCATATCCCAACTGCCTACCATTCCTCAGATGTTCCTTCAGCTACCCACCACCTGTCCACAAGCTCCCCACGGATGGACCCCAGCTTGGGCTGGAACCCAATACTTGGCATAGTTGGTAGGATTCTGAGGTGAGTGAGCCCTCAGCCGGATGATCCCAGGTCAGCTGGGTGGCCACACTCCTCCTATGGCCTCCGATGGAAACATGGGGGGCAATGAACAGGTCCCCCATAGTATGGAAAAGGCGCTGAAGTACCCGGAAGCACAGAACACTGAGCAGAAGTGGGCCTCTCCTGGCAGAGTCAGATGGGCATTTCTGACTACACTATGGGAAGTGCACGCTCAGTCCCTGTGGGATGCAGCTCAGGTAAGGGACCTCCACTCAGTCTGCTACAGAGGAGGAAGAACCTCTTTTTCAGGCTCAACCAGTGTTCTACCAGAAAATGGGGCATGAACAGCACCAGGGGGAGGCCCAGGGACCCCTACCACAGCAGAGCACACTTCAGTTGCCTATATCCCAACTGAGTTGTGGGAATTAGGTAAACAATGTCAGCAGCCTCCTGGGGAGCCCCTACCTGCCTGGGTGCTTGGCCTCTGGAACTAAGGAGTTGACAGTATTTCCTGTTCTGCTCCACTGTGGAGGCAATTATCTCCAGAACAGTAATTCTGAAAAATGCCCATAATGGGATAGGGTTAGCTCCTAGACCCAGTTCCGCCAGGATGCTCCAACTCACGGATTACTTGCAAATAAGCAGAGGAATAGAGTCTTTTGTGTTTAATTAGGGAACTGGCTGAGGTAATTGTAGCTTCGTCTATGGGAATCTGGATAAGTTTCTGGGCAAAGCTGCATACATAGACAGCTATAGAGGCCAGTCAGTGAAAGTGAAATCTGTATCTCAGCACCTCAGCATCAGCCGCTTGGCTCCACAGTTATACTCTGTGTATGTCTGTCCTGTACCAGAATACATTCTGGGGATGGATATTTTACATGGCTTGGCAGCTCTGCCACCTATCATGGATTTCAGGGACTGCTTGACGATGGAATTGGGACAGTACCACTATGCAGTGGACTTGGCTAATGCATTCTTTTCCGTTGACATTGCTCCAGAGAGCCAGAAACAATTTGTCTTCACATGGAAGAGGGGACAATGCATTTTCACAGTGTTACCACAGGGCTATGTGCATAGCCCCACCATATGTCATGCTCTTGCTGTCACAGATTGAGCTCCCTGGAAATGTCCAAAGGGAATCCACCTATTCCATTATATTGATGATATTATGTTAACCTCTGATTCTCTTGCAGATTTACAAGTGGCAGCACCTCTCTTGTGATAACATTTGTCAGCATGCGGTTAGGCCATCGATGAATCCAAGGAATGAGGGCCTGGATTGACTGCCGAATTCTTGAGAGTTATCTTGTCGTTTAAGATTTAAATCCATACCAGAGACCATCACAGACAAAATTCAGGCATATCCCTGGCCCACCATGGTGAGGCAGCTGCAAACCTTTGTGGGCCTCCTGGGATATTGGTGGGCATTTGTGCCCCTTTTGGCTCAAATAATAAAACCCTTGTACCTTTTGACAAAATAAGGAGACTACCTGGAACTGGGATGTCTTAGCCTTTCTGGCAGCCAAGCAGACTATTCAGCAAGCACAGACCCTACAAGTGATTGGCCAAGGGTGCCCATTTGAACTTGATGTTCATGTGACCACAGATGGGTTTGACTTGGGCCTATGGCAGCAAACGGAAAGCTTTAGAGCACCAGTAGGCTTTGAATCCCAACTTTGGAAGAGAGCTGAGCTCCAGTACGCATCGGTAAAGAAGCACTTAGCAGCTGCACATGCCACCCATCAGACTCATGAGAGCATGACAGCAGGGGCTACAGTCAACATGCAGACGGCTTATCCATCAGTGGGGTGGGTACATTCATGTAACAACCCCCTGGATTGTGATGGCACAAACATCCACTTTAGCAAAGTGAGGTGCCTACTTTGAACAGTGGAGTACCCTCAGTACAAGCCCCTTGGCAGCAGAATTACAAGAAATTGTGGGATCTGTAGTTCTAATGCAAGATAAGGCCATGGGTCAGCTGAGACACCCTTAGACCCTCATCACTGTTTAAAAAGTGACATCCCCAAGCCAGCCCCAATGGGGCATGGTATACAGATGGGTCCAGCTGGGATGCTACTGCTGCCACTAATGTGGTCCAGCCTAATACTGACATCATATGGTTTAATACTGGGTGTGGACAACATAGTCAATGGGCTGAACTCAGAGTGGTGTGGATGATGATCACCAAGGAGAAGACACCTATTGTAAATCTGCACTAACAGCTGGGCAGTGTATCAAGGCTTAACCTTGGGGTTAACTACCTAGAAGTTACAAAGTTACAGAATTGGCTAGTTGGTCACCAGCCCACGTGGGGCCAGGCCATGGGCAAGACCTATGGGAGGAAGGATGATCTCTGCCAACCAGTAATGGGGACGAACAGTGTGAGGGTTAATACTCAGTGTCAACTGGATTGGATTGAAGGATACAAAGTATTGATCCTGTGTGTGTGTCTAGGAGGGTGTTGCCAAAGGAGATTAACATGTGAGTCAGTGGGCTAGGAAAGGCAGACTCATCCTTAATCTGGATGGGCACAGTCTAATCAGTTGCCAGCATGACTAGAATATAAGCAGGCAGAAAAGTGTGAGAGACTAGTCTAGCCTCCCAGCCTACATCTTTCTCCTGTAATGATGCTTCCTGCCCTCAAACACTGGACTCCAAGTTGTTCAGTTTTGGAACTCAGACTGGCTCTCCTTGCTACTCAGCCAGCAGATAGCCTATTAATCATGTGAGTTAATACTTAATAAACTCCCCTTTATCTATTCCATGAGTTCTGTCCCTCTAGAGAACCCTGACTAATATAATGGTAACATGTTATTGCCTGCCCCAACACTCCTAAAGGCAGGGAAACAAAAAACCTGGCTTTAGCCAAGGACCCTCCAAGGCCCTGTTGCAGGTGGTTGGCCATCATAGCCCCCTGGGGGAAGCCCTGCAGTATAATTTACATGTTATTCCTTGGGTATTTAATATATGGCCTCTGTGATTGACCATTTGTAAGGGAACATCCAGGGAAAGAGTCCTCCTCCTGGGGACATATGTGTTGTCTGTGTGGCCTATTATAAGCTCCCAAGTAACTGGCACAGATATAGAACCTGAAGGAACCATGGGGAGCTGAAAAGATGTGGTACCATCATTCAGGGCAGAAGTCCCTGGCTGACCCATAGACCCATATTCTATATAATGAATAGAGCTAGTTAGTAGTGAGTCATTAGTGCTGTAGCCTATGGATCCAAGATTCCACCCTGTGGGCATGTCTCCCCACCAGAAAAACTCCCTTAGCCTAGGGTGTGGAGTGTAAGGATAATGGATGTGCTTCAGTCAACAGTAGGCCCAGGTAAATATCCAGTGCAGCATGACACAGCAGGATTGGAGTGCAGGCACACAAGGCTGTGCATTATATAATCACAGTTATGTGACCATGTTATGGGTGGGCTCATCACCTGGCTTTGAGCCACTGTTGTCTGTGAGTAATATAACTTCACTGCTAACTCTGTAAGAGAACTGCCAGCCCCCTTGCAGGCAGACAAGCGGGGGCAGCCAGAAAGCTGTGAGCATGCCAGGGAGAGCAGCTGCAGGCATGGGGCAACAGGAGTGGCAGAGCTGGCGCTGAGAGAGGTTGAGGACAGAGCGGGTGGCTGAGACATAGGCTGATGGAGAGAGAGAAAGTAAAACCATATCACAACTGCCTATGGTCCCTAGAGTGTATTTTCAGCTACCCACCACCAGCTCCCCTCGGACCCCAGCTCAGGTTGGAGCCTGACACTGATTGTTGTCTTCTGTTTGCACTCTTTCTCCTACCATGATGAATATAACTGCTGATCAAATTAACATGCCATCTACTCTTTCCACACTTAGATTACTCCTGAGTCACCTTTGTTGGAGTTCTGGAATTCTGTAGCTCTTTTGTTCTGCAGCTATTTGGTTGAACAATTACTGGCCATTTTTTTTTTTAGCATTCTTTCACTCAAGAATTGCTGAGTATTTATTATGTGAAAATAAATGTGTTAGTTCCTATGGATATAATGTTACCTCTAGGCAAGATAGAAGGATTCCTTACCTTCATAAACTGCAAATTCTGAAAGTAAAAATAAAAATTAAGTAAATCATTTAAATAAATCATACTGAATATATAATTTAAAAATACCTGGCACTATTGAAATTTTAGGAAATTTCATATGAAGTAATGTGTTGCATTGATATTGATGGATGAGAATAAATTATTGCTTTTCTATTACTGATGGTCTTACAATTTATGGACTTTTTTGGTTCAGTTCTCTAAATTTAAAAAAATACTTATTTCTCATATCTGTAAACAAATTTACAGCACCTTATGGTTGCCTGGGGTTGAACAAAATTAATAGTCCATGTTCTAAAAATAGAAGATTATACATATATAAAAAATATATATAATCTTTTAGTTATATATATAAGTTTTATATATATATAAGTTATATATAACTAAAAGATATAAAGATTATATATATATTTATATCTTTTTTATATCTTTTAAAAATTATATATATTTGTATATATGTTATATATAACTTATATATAATCTTTATATCTTTTAGTTATATATATAATCTTTATAAAGATTATATATATGTCCTTTATATATATATTATATATATTATATCTAGTATAAATAGCCTCTCAAAAAGCCATTATTAGTGGTGTTCAATTGTTTAAAACAGAATTATTACACAAGAAAATATCTTACTTTCCCACGTTTTTGTACATGAGAATATTTTCTCAGCCCTTTCTCTCCATTCAAACCCTCATAATTTCATTCCCTGAAAGATATGTATTAGGGCTTCCTAGCAAAGAGTGTCGCTATCTAAACTACATTTCTACTTTCAAAGAGCGGAGGTTTGGGGAACTCCTAGAAGCTTCATTATGCAGATGCTACAAATTTAAGCCCGAGTCTTTCAATTTTAAAAATCAGAAGTTTTCCTTGAACTTTATTAACATTAAAGGCTTTCAAGTCGTGAAAATTCAAAATGGTGATGATGCTAGTTGTATTTCACCAAGCAGTTTTGAGAGCAAATAGGGTGTATCTAGGATCAGTTTATAATCTTGCTCTATTTCAGCAGCTGCCTCATGATCCAGGATTGCATTAGGAGTTCCTCTCCTTCCCAGCCATGCACACTGTGATTGTCTGACTACTGCGCAAGGTGAATGCACTTCCAGGAAACCTAAGGTCTGCAAACAGAGGTTATTTCCTAATTTGATATTCATCACACTTGTCTGTTAATATGAAAAAATGCATATAGTTGTCCAAATGAGAATTCGAGAGCAAGAATATGAGTTAACATTAAAAACCCTCCCAAAACAATTAAAAAACGTAACTCATATAGTTTTTTTGTCATAACAATCTAACCTACAAACTTTTAAACTATTACAGAATTCCAAATTCCTCCCACAATCTTCGTCCTGGCTTTTAATACCCTTTATTGTCTGGCCACACTCTTCTTATTTCTCAGTCCTAGCATGTCATAGCTTCTTGGTGGGTTTATATGACATATATTTATATTTATGAAGACATATTTGGAGGTCTCTATATATTTACTTGAGCTCCAAATTTTCCTTCAAATCTTATTTCTGTCTAGTGGTATATAAACTGATCATTTTACACCTTAAGCCTTTCCAAATTTCACTAACATTTCCTAATTTGATGAGAAAATTTTGACCCAGCTGGGGCTTTTCTGAAAACAATTAATCACTGTTTTTTAAATGTCATAGAGTATACATGAAGGTCTTGTTTCCTTCTACTATCTTAGCCCTCATGAAAATTGACTCTCTTCTGATTTATTTTTTTAATCTAAAATTTGTCTTTAAAAAAGTGACTCTTTTAGACCTCTTCTTTTAATTTTTACTTGTATTTATTTTGTTTTCGTTGTTACTTTAAGTGTATTTATTTGGTTGGTTTGGAACATCTTTCACAAACACTAGTTTTTCCTTTTCTTTATTTTTAAAGAATGTTTATTTTGTAAGAATTGTGGCCGGGCGTGGTGGCTCAAGCCTGTAATCCCAGCACTTTGGGAGGCCGAGACGGGTGGATCACGAGGTCAAGAGATTGAGACCATCTTGGCTAACACGGTGAAACCCCGTCTCTACTAAAAAATACAAAAAACTAGCTGGGCGAGGTGGCGGGCGCCTGTAGTCCGAGCTACTCAGGAGGCGGAGGCAGGAGAATGGCGTAAACCCGGGAGGCGGAGCTTGCAGTGAGCTGAGATCCGTGCACTCCAGCCTGGGCGACAGAGCAACACTCCGTCTCAAAAAAAAAAAAAAAAAAAAAAATTGTGACCAAAATACTTATACTAGATGGAGCAGGTAAATGTAGGGTAATAATGATGTGACCCTAAACATCACACACAAAAGATGGAAATAAGTTTGTGTCTCATACCATAGAATATTGAAGTCATTCACTGTACATAAATGTATATTATATACATATTTTTATATGTATGTGTATATTGTGTGCATATGTAGGAATGACTTTAATATTCATGTTTGTGTATAAATGCATACTGTATACATATATGTATCATATGTTTCTAATTAAGTTATAAGCACTCTTACTGCAGAGTTTTGCTTCATGATATCATTTGATCCCAATTGAAGCAAGAGTTTCTTCATTACTCCAGACAGTATCTTTCTCTCTGTGAGCTCTCACCGTCCCTCCTATATCATATTCAAATTTGTCCAGGCATGTATCTTACTTCTCTAATTTGCTAAAATACTCCTTAAGGTCAGGAGCCTACTAAATTAGTTCTAAATTCCCTCATGGTATGCAGTATATTATAAGCATTTGATACAAATATTGCTAGTTATTACAATTTACCTCATAGATATAATAAGAAGATTTAACAAATGAAAAGCAGAAAAATATGTAAAAGAATAAAATTAGACACATTTCTTAATTATTCATACTAAGAAAAAAAAGGATGTCCTTTTTTCTTAAAGTTTGAAACAGCTTTGCCGTAATGGATTAATGTTTCATTTACATTTTAATATTCTGTCTCCTACATTCCTATAGATTCTGGCCTGAGCTCAGCAAAATAAATGGAACATAAACAAATGAATAAAACAGGTGTTAAACTGGCTAAAGTGATATAAGCATTTCCTGCTGTCAGCCGGCAAAAGCTATAAGGAAGCTGTGGTAATCCAATAATGAGTTTTCACTAAGGTACAGCAGACAGAAGTCACGTGGGACTGGACGATCTTCGCCAAAGAAAAAATCTGTTTGGGTAATCACAGGGCAATGGTGAAAATAGTAGAGGACAGTATCTGCTTTTAGTTTTTCTTGGCTCTGCCATCACATCAAAGCAAGAAAGCCATTGTGTTCCAGCTTGTTGGAAACTCAACTGGTGATTGAAACTCTTGTTCATATGGAACAAATCTTTGCTAAAATTACTAAGTTATAAAAATAGAATGTGAGTATATGTTTTGGAAAAATGTTTAAAATACAATATCTAAGATCTCATTTGTTGACCATTATAAATACCATCGCCGTCCCCCCGTCTTCTCCAAAGTAACCATTTTATTAGTTTGCTTTGTATCTTTTCCAGAACTTTATATTTTATATATGTCCTATGTAAGTACATGTAAATATATATGTAGTATATATAAAACAGATATAAAGATATAATATTTAATGCTGTATACATATATATCATGTATGTACAGTATTATATTTATATATTCTTATGTATATACACATATATATATCATGTATGTATGTATACCTATATGGGTAGATATATAGATATATATGAAACATGAAATATTAGCTTACATGTTAGTATTCATTTGTTTTATGACCATTTGACCCTTGTTCATTTTAATAGCCTCCTTTTCTTTCTACCTGGTACATTTATCGGTGAGGACTGTGCAAATAATAAGTTCAATGAAAGTTTGGTTTAAAAATGTTGGCTTGTTTGAGGGTCTGGCAGGCAGTTAAGCCAACTTCTCTTCTGTCCCTAAAAATCCTTTTAATACCCGCCACTCCAGATTGCACATCCTGGATATGATCACAGTCTCTTGCCTCTACTGAAGTTTCAGAGATGCACAAAGGAAGACAGGAGACAGCAAAAGCTATGCCTCAACACAGTCTCTGTGCTAGGGCTGGGTTCAAGCTATTAGTAAGTTCAGAACTTTATTTTCAGAAGTTAAAACCTTTTGTAATAAGGAGGAGATCGTTTTTTTCTTGTACTGTCCAATTTAAATTGAGATGTGATCTTAAAATTTCACTGGTGAGTTCCTGTTCGTAGTATATGACAAACTGTATTTTTCCATTTAAATTTAAAATGTCACAATAAGAAACTAATATATTAGTGCAATAATTTGCATCTTATTAAATAAGAATATTTAAAAAGTAATTTTACAAAGAATTGAATGATACATATTATTACATGTAATACCTATACTATAGATAATATAAAATATAGTAATATAGAAAAATTACCTAGTAATATAGTAATATAAAAATTCTATATTCTAGTAATAATAGAAAAATCATCAAACTTCTGTACCCCATTACCATCCTTTTTATCTGCTAATAACATGAGTTTTTAATAATTAAAATGAAACAGCAACGTACAGTTGACCTTTGAACAACCAGGATTTGAACTGTGCTGGGTCCACCTTTTGTTGTTGTTGTTGTTGTTGTTGAGACGGAGTCTCGCTCTGTAGCCCAGGCTGGAGTGTGGTCGTGCTATCTCTGCTCACTGCAAGCTCTGCCTCCCAGGTTCACACCATTGTCCTGCCTCAGCCTCTCAAGTAGCTGGGACTACAGGCACCCACCACCATGCCTGGCTAATTTTTGGTAGTCTTTTGTAGATATGGAGTTTCACCATGTTTTGCGAGGGTAGTCTCGATCTCCTGACCTTGTGATCCTCCCACCTCGGCCTCCCAAAGTGCTGGGATTATAGGCGTGAGCCACCGTGCCTGGCCGCTGCTCCACTTTTATGTGAATTTTCTTCTGCTTCTGCCCACCCTGAGCCGGCAAGACCCACCCGTCCTTTTCCCAACCCTCCTCAGCCTATTCATATGGAGACAATGAAGATGAAGACATTTATAATGATCCACTTCCACTTAATAAATAGTAAATATATTCTTTCTTTCTTATGATTTTCTTAGTAACACTTTCTTCTCTCTAGCTTACTGTATTGTAAGAATACAGCATATAACGCATGTAACATACAAAATATGTGTTAATTGATTGTTCGTGTTATCGATAAGGCTTCTGGTCAACAATAGGCTGTTAGTGGTTATGTTTTTTGGAACTTAAAAGTTATATGCAGATTTTCAACTTCACAGAGGGTCAGCAGGCCTAAACCACACATTGCTCAAGGGTCAACTCTATTAACTAAACTGTTTTATATTAAAAGATTCAGAAAATAACGCTTGTCAAATAAAGTCTCAGTGATTTCATTTTATCTTGTCAATCTTACTCTAACAGTACTGAGCAGACAACATTTTTTGACATTTTTTCTCACTGTTTTCCTAACAATATTATGCACAAAATGAAGCATAATATTATGCTTTATCTGGCTTTCAAAGGGTTCCCCAATTTGATCCAACCAGTTCACAACCCTCACTTATTTTTTTTTTTCATTTATTTGACTTCACTGCAACCACTCCCTCTTAGTCATAGATAAGACTCTATGCAGGTGACCCCAGTCTCTCCATTCCATGACAATGTTGTGTACTTAAAATATAATATTATAAATTCTATTTGTCAAGACATTTCTGTCAGCATTTGCAACCTTTGTAAAACAAAATCAAAGTTATTCAATTCAAACATTACATAATTCCATCAATCCACTCCCCAAAATAAAACAATTAGCTTTGTAGCTATTACAATTTGCTGTTCTTTTCAAAATATGTCCCAGAAGAAAATTTTAAAAAATAATGAAAATCACATATTTTAATAAAGTGTAATCTATTAAGAACTTATTTTATAATAAAACCTGCATTTTAGATGAATGTGTGGTATCTGCATTTTAACCTTTTCAAGTATGATTAGTTTTTACTATCATCAATGTAACATTTCAGCACTGGTGAAAAAAGAAGGGACTCATTATTCTAAAGACAGTATGCTATTTTTTAATAAGTTCATTAGACATTTGGAAATAGGTTAAAGTAATAAGTAGGATGTTCATTATTGCTTAATCATCCTAATTATTTGAATATTTTTTGGTACAGCTCTATCACTACACTTATTAAAACCTTCATTTACTTCTCTCATCGTTCCATTTCTGTATGCTCATGGAAAAGTTCTTATTAAAACCAATTTGTTTTGTGCACTGACAATCATGTTGAAAAGTCAGCAGGAAACATAAATCATCCAATTATTCCTATTGAGGAAACAGCATGAAAGTGTTGATAGATTTAGACTGATGATTTGTGCAGCTTTGCATCACTGTGCAGTCTAAGGGCCTTTGATGACTTGATTCAGATTTGAATCTGCTGTTCTTCCCTTTGTTCTGTAGGAGATTATTTATTCCTACACACTCCAGAATGTACAGGATGATGGGTAAAAAATACAGGAGGAAAAATGAAGATAAATTACGGTGTGGGACTTCTGGTGGAAAGCATCTGTTGTTGAAACAGATGAGATTTATCAATCTGGAGTAATTATCAATGTCTTTTAAAAATCAATGTCAACTCAACCACTTCCTGTGTCAGAATTTTCCCTAATCAGATTTATTAGTGATGTTAGAGTACGCAAAATAATGATTATCTCCTAAATTGAAACAGTCAGAAACGAAAAACCATACCTCTCCACCCTCTGACACAGACATCAGGGGAGAAAATGCTCATTAAAAATCTGGGGAAATAGATAAAAATTGGTGGTGTTCTCTGAAAGTTAAAAACTCAATGTGGTACACAACTTAGAGACTTTTAATAAAGCACTGTTGAAACCAGCACAGCTGTTGCTTTGAAATGCAACATTATTTTCTGTGTTGTCTTAATGTTAGTCTTTGATAATGAATAAAGAAAACAGCCAATTTAAAACTCAGGGATGTCCTTCGAGAACAGAAAAAGTTGAGTGGCACACTGAGAGCAAATTAGAGGAAAGTAAATGCCATTGTAACACTCCAGATGGTTTAGAGAACTTTCTCAATAGATCTGTGTAATTCCCACTGGGAATAGGGGCTAAGTTGGCCCAAAACTTTGCCAAAGGAACTGGGCACACATTTACTTCTTAAAAACATTATATTCTATGTTCTAGTTGTATTCAATGCTTTTGAATGTAGAAGAAAGATTTTATTCACTAACTAAATTCTGCATATAGGATAACAGAGTCAAATTGTGGTATAGATCTTACTTGTATATTGGCACATAGGCTGTCCATAGACTCAGACAAGAGAACCCCACTCTGGCCCTATTTTAGCCATGCTCCTACTTACCACACAGGTAGCATGCCATGGAACCAAGGGTCCTTGCTCTCTCAGAACCTCTGTGCACCCTCCGCCCCCATCACCACCACCTTTCTTGTTCTAAATGCCCAGGATCTTGCATGTCTGGTCTAAATAGCCTTAAACCTCCTTCCAGTAATTCAGTGGGCATTATCTCAAGCTCCTTCTCCTAAGGGCATATCATGAAGGTGGTAGCCACATGGATAGCAAGAGTGGCCAAGGGATGGTTGTTTCTCTGAGGTTGTGACAGAAATGTGGAATGTGGGTCGAAGTGTGTAACTGCAGAAATTGGGAGCAGGAAGAGAAGACAAGTGGCATCTTAAGTCAGGAGGTGCAAACCAGCTGTCCTTGCATCACTATTTCTAAGTGGCGATCTCTCTACACTTGTGCCCAGTTTCAAGACTTCTATTCACATATTTGTCAGGGTAAAAAGATAAAACATAGTTTTAATAACTAATCTTGATTTATAACATTAAAAAATTCCAACTTATGTTATGTGGACCCCAGGTATTCTCTAGGCCTCATAGAGATTAATACACCTCCATTGTAAAGACAATTTTCTTCATGATTAATAGGATCATTTAAGTTGAATCTTTATTTTTAAACATGGAGATTTTTATTTTTTTCTACTAAGCAATATTAACATTTCTGGAGGTGAATTATGTCAGGAAACTTTGCCAAGGAATCCGTCACTTTGTCCCCTCGCAGTGCTTAATGTTTCCCTCTCTCTGATATATCACTGTCTCATGCATAGGTTCTTTATCAACTAAGGAATGAGTATGTCTTGATAACTTGTCTGGTTCTGGTCTTCATTATTTTAGTTCTCTAAAATAAAAGAAGGAGAAGGAAGAAAAGGAGGGGGAAAACACAAGGAAAGGAAAAGGAGGAAGGGCAAGAGAAGAAAAAGTGAAAGAAGCAGTTATCTCTGTAATGACATGAACAACTACTTCTGTCTACTTCTAGCTCAAACTGCTAATATATTACATTAATAACAACCATATATTAAACCTGTAACTAGATGTCTCTGCTTGGATATATCAGTGTTATTGTAACACATATATTTGTTTGTTGAGTAGTTAGTACATTCAGGACTCTGGGCTGCATCCTACAGAGATGAGTGAAAAATAATATGTATGGGGTGAATGAAAAGATGGCAGATAGGAGGCAGGACTAGCTTGCAGCTCTTGCTCAGATGGACACAGCAGCATGTGGAGACTCACATCATGAACTTTTGCTCCAAGAGCTACCTCAGGAACATACCAGGAAAGCCAAGAGAATCCACAGACCCTTTGAAGGAACTAGGCTCCCTGAAATACCAAAAAACTGTGAGTTGGCTTGCTTTCTCAATGGGGAGGCTTATAGTCTGGGGCAAGTATCAGGCCTTGTCACTGACTGACTGGAAATAGATTCAGTACTATTGAGACAAGGGGCACAGTGGGAGTGAGACTGGCCTTTAAGACTGTGGGCTGCGTGGGAGCAAGGTAAGGCCTGTGACTGTAGCTTTCTCCCACTTCCCTGGTGACCTGTATGACTCAGCAGAGGCAGCAATACTGCCCCTGGGAATATTACTCCATTGGATTGGGGACCACAGCCCCATCTCCCACAGGAGCTGCAGCAAACCCCACTCAAAAAGAGGCTGAGCTCAGGCATGCCTATCCCAGCTCCCATCTGGTGGTCTTTCTCAACCCACCCTGGTAGCTGAAGACAAGGGTCGTAACCTCTTGAGAGTTCTATGGCCCTGTCCACTGCATGAGAAACCTGAATACTTAACCAGGTTTCCCTAGGGCAAATTTGCATCTTCTCTATAGGACCACAGCTGATGCGCTCTTTAAAGCACCACCTCCTGGCTGAGGCGAACCAACACAAAACCAGCACGTTAAACAAAAACACAATCAAGGACCCTCACAGAGTCCATTTCACTCCTCTGCTACCTCCATGGGAGCTAGTGCTGGTATCCACGGCTGCAAGACCTGAAGATGGATCACATCATAGGACTCTTTGCAGACACTCCCCAGTACCAGCTTGGAGCCTGGTAGCTCCACTGGGTGGCTAGACCTAGAAAGATAAATACAATCACTACAGTTTGGCTTCCAGGGAGCCCCATTCCTAGAGGAAGGGGGAGAATATCACATGAAGGGAACACCACATGGGACAAAAGACTCTGAACAGGAGCCCTTGAATCTCACATCTTCCCTCTGACATAGTCTACCCAAATAAGAAAGAACCAGAAAAACAATTCTTGTAGTGTGACAAAACAAGGTTATCATACCAACCCACCAACAATGGATCCAAACAAAGGAGAAATCCCTGAATTGTCAGAAAAAGAACTCAGAAGGTCAATACTTAAGCTAATCAAGGAGGCACCTGAGAAAGGTGAAGTCCAACTTGAAGAAATCAAAAACTGACACAAGACATGAAAGAGAAATTCTTCAGTGAAATAGATACCATAAACAAAAAACAGTCACAACTCTGGAAATCAAGGACACACTAAGATAATTGCAAAATGCACTGCAAGTCTCAGCAGTAGAATCAAACAAACAGAGGGAAAAACTTTAGAGCTCAAAGACAAAGCTTTCACATTAACCCAATCCAGAAAAGACAAAAAATAAAAATAAAACAATGTGAACAACGCCTCCAAGAAGTTTGGGATTATGTTAAATGATCAAACCTAAGAAAAATTGTAGTTCCTGAGAAAGAAGATTAATCTAAAAGTTTGGAAAACATATTTTAGGGAATAATTGAGGAAAACTTCCCTGGCCTTGTTAGAGATCTAGGCATTCAAATACAAGAAGTTCAAAGAATGCCTGAGAAATTCATCACAAAAATATCATTGCCTAGGCACATAATCATCAGGTTACCTAAAGTCAAGACGAAGGAAGGAATCTTAAGAGCTGTGAGGCAAAAGCATTAGGTTATCTATGAAAGAAAACCTATCAGATTAACAGCAGATGTCTCAGCATAAATCCTTCAAACTAGAAAAGATTGGGGTCCTATTTTTAGCCTCCTTAAACAAAACAATTATCAGCCAATAATTTTTGTATCCAGCAGAACTCAGCTTCATAAATGAAGGAAAGATACACTCTTTTCCAGACAAACAAATGCTAACAGCATCTGCCACTACCAAGCCAGCACTATGAGAGCTGCTAAAAGGCGCTCTAATTCTTGAAACAAATCCTAAAGATACACCAAAATAGAACCTCCTTAAGGCATAAATCTCAATGGACCTATATAGCAATAACACAATGAATTTTTTTTTAAAAAAGCGAGGTATTTAGGCAACAAATAGCATGATGAATAGAAAAATACCTCACATCTCAATACTAACATTGAATGTAAATAGCCTAAATGTTTCACTTAAAAGATACAGAATGGCAAAATGTATAAGAATTCACCAAACCACTGTCTTCAGGAGACTCACCTAACACATAAGGACTCACATATACTTAAGGTAAATGAGTGGAAAAAGGTATTCCATGCAAATAGACACCAAAAGTGAGCAGGAGTAGCTATTTGTCTATCAGATACAACAAACTTTAAAGCAGCAGCAGTTTAAAAAGACAAAGAGGAATATTATATAAGGATAAAACGACTAACAGAAAAATTCTACAATTCTAAATATATATGCACCTAATACTGGAGTTCCAAAATTTATAAAACAGTTGTTACTGGACCTAAGAAATGAGATAGATGGCAACACAATAATATTTGGGGACTTTAATACTCCACTGACTGCACTAGACAGGCCATCAAGACAGAAAGTCAACAAAGAAACAATGGACTTAAACTATGCCCCTCAACAAATAGACTTAGCAGATATTTACAGAACATTCTACCTAACAACTGCAGAATATACATTCTGTTCATCAGCACATAGGACATCCTCCAAGATAGACTTTTTGATAGGCTGCAAAACAAGTCTCAGTAAATTCAAGAAAACTGAAATTATGTCAAGTATCCTCTCAGACCACAGTGGAATAAAACTGGAAATCAGCTCCAAAAGGGACCCTGAAAACCATGCAAATACATGGAAATTAAATAACCTGCTCCTGAATGATCTTTGGGGCAACAAGGAAATCAAGATGAAATTTTAAAAATTCCTTGAACTGAATGATAATAGTGACACAACCTATGAAAAGCTCTGGGATTCAGCAAAAGTGGAGCTAAGAGGGAAATATATAAAACCCTACTAGGTTAAGCCAGGAAGATATAAAACTTCTGAACAGATCAATAACAAACAGTGAGATTGAAATGGTCTTAAAAAAAATTGCCAATGAAATAATGTCCAGGACTAGAAAGATTCACAGCTGAATTCTATCCAGCATTCAAAGAATTGTCACCAATCCTATTGACACTATTCCAAAAGATAGCAAAAGAGGGAATCCTTCTTAAATCATTCTGTGAAGCCAGTATCACCCTAGTACCAAAGCCAGGGAAGGACATAACAAAAGAAAGCTACAGACCAGTATCTCTGATGAAGATAGATGTAAAAATCCTCAACAAAATGCTAGTGAAAAGAATCCAATAGCATATCAAAGACAGTCCAGCATGATCAAGTGGGTTTCATACCAGGGATGAAGGGATGGTTTAACATACACAAGTCAATAAATGTGATACACCATATAAACGGAATTAAAAGTAAAAATCACATTATCATCTCAATAAATACAGAAAAAAATGTTTGACAAAACCCAGCATCCCTTTATGATTAAAATCCTCAGCAAAATCAGCATAGAAGAAATATACCTTAAGGGAATAAAAGCCATCTATGACAAACCCACTGCCAACAATATACTGAATGGGGAAAAATTGAAAGCATTCCCCCTGAGAACTGGAACAAGTCAAGGATGCCTTCTTTCACCACTTCTATTCAACATAGTACTAGAAATCCTAGCCAGAGAAATTAGACAAGCGAAAGAAAGAAAGAGCATCCAAAGCATTAAAGAGGAAGTTACACTGTCACTGTTTGCTGATTATATAATTATATACATTAAAAAACCCTAAAGACTCATCAAAAAAGGTACTAGAACTGATCAATGAATTCAGCAAAGTTTCAGGATACAAAACTAATGTACATAAGTCAGTAGCTCTGCTGTACATCAACAGCGACCAAACTGAGAATCAAGTCAAGAAATCAACCCCTTTCACAATAGCTGCAAAAAAAAAAAAAAAAAAAGAGAAAAAAAAAGAAAACCTTAGGAATGTGCCTAACCAAGGACATAAAATATCTCTACAAAGAAAACTACAAAACAGTGCTGAAGGAAATCATAGACAACACAAACAAATGGAAACGCATCCCATGCTCATGGATGGGCGAAATCAATATTGTGAAAATGATCATACTGCCAAAAGCAATCCACAAATTCAATGCAGTTCCAATTGAAATACCACCATCACCACAGAACTAGAAAAAAAAAAATTCATGTGGCACCAAAGAAGAATCCAGATAGCCATAGACTATCTGACTAAGCAAAAGGAACAAATTTGGAGACATCACATTGCCCAACTTCAAACTATACAGTAAATCCACAGTCATCCAAACAGCACAATACGGGCATAAAAATTGGTACATAAACCAATGGAACAGAACAGAGAACCCCAAAATAAAGCCACATACGTACAGCTAGCTGATCTTCAACAAGGCAAACAAAAACATAAAGTGGGGGACACCCTATTCAGAAAATGGTGATGGGATAATTGGCTAGCCACGTGCAAGAGAATGAAACTGGATCTTCATCTTTCACCTTATACAAAAATCAACCCAAGGTGGATCAAATACTTAAATCTAAGACCTGAAACCATGAAGATTCTAGAAGATAACATTGAAAAAACCCTTCCAGACTTTGGCTTAGGCAAAGACTTCATGATCAAGAACCCAAAGCAAGTGCAACCAAAACAAAGATAAATATATGGGAGTTAATTAAACTAAAAAGCTTTTGCACAGTAAAAGAAATAATCAGCAGAGTTAACAGACAATCCATAGAGTGGGAGAAACTCTTCACAATCTATACATTTGACAAAGGACTAATATTCAGAATCTACAATGAACTCAAATCAGCAAGAAAAGGCAATCAATCCCATCAAAAATTGGTCTAAGTACATGAAGAGACAATTCTCAAAAGAAGATACACAAATGGCCAACAAGAACATGGAAATATGTTCAACATCACTAATAATCAGGGAAATGCAAATCAAAACCACAATGCGATACCACCTCACCCCTGCAAGAATTGCCATAATCAAAAAATTTAAAAAAATAGATGTGTTGATGTGGTGAAAAGGGAACACTTTTACGCTGTTGGTGAAAATGTAAACTAGTACGATCACTGTGGAAAACAGGGTATGGAGATTCCTATAATAATTTTAAAAAGATCTACCTTTCGATCCAGCAATCTTACTACTAGGTATCTACCAAGAGGGAAATAAGTCATTATACAAAAAAAGATACTTGCCATGCATGTTTATAGCAGCACAATTTGCTATTGCAAAAATATGGAACCAGCCCAAATGCCATCAATCAACGAGTGGATAAAGATATATATAGTTTGTGTGTGTGTGTGTGTGTGTGTGTGTGTGTACACACACCATGGAATACTGCTCAGCCATAAAAAAAGAATGTAATAATGGCAGTCACAGCAACCAAGATGGAATTGGAGACTATTGTTCTAAGTGAAGTAACTTAGGAATGGAAAACCAAACATCACATGTTCTCACTCATAAGTAGGGGCTAAGTTATGAGGAGCAAAGGCATAAAAATGATACATTGGAATCATTCCCTAAGGGGAAAGGGTAGGGGGTGGTGAGGGGTAAAATATTATACATTGGGTACAGTGTACACTGTTTGGGTGATGGGTGCACCAAAATTTCAGAAGTCACCACTAAAGTACTTGTTCATGTAAGTAATACCACCTGCTTCCCAAAAATCTATATATATATATATATACACACACACACATATATGCTTTAAACATTTACAACAAGTGATTTCATCCACTTCTTTATTTCATGACAACTCTCATCATTAACTTTCCTATTTTTGTTTTATAAGCCCAATATATGATCCTTCTTCTTCCCTTACATTTATTCCAAACAAATGCTAAAGCCTATTTCATTTTGCACTTATTTTAAACATTAGTGCAGTTTTCTTCCTGTTTATCCAAAATGCTACCTTAACAACATGGTGATTAAAATTGCATACTATTTCTTCCCATATATGTAATCAATATGCTGATTAACATTTTATACTTTTGGGTTGTACATTTAAGTCTTTAATCCATCCTGAGTTAATTTTTATATGTGATGAAAGGAAGGGTCATTTAAATCTTCTGCACATTACTAGCCAGTTATCTCAAAGCACCATTTAGTGAATAGGAAATCCTTTTCCTATTGCTTGTTTTTGTCAGGTTTGTTGAAGATCAGATAGTGATCTACATGGTTACTGTAACCATTTAGCACAGTTTGAAGCTGATTAGCATGATGCCTCCAGTTTTGTTCTTTTTGCTTAGTATTGCCTCGGCTATTTGAGCTCTTTTTTGGTTCCATATTAATTTTAAAACAGTTTTTTTTTTCTAGTTCAGTGAAGAATGTCGATGGTATTTTAAAAATAATAGCATTGAATCTATAATTTTCTTTGGGCAGTATGGCCATTATAACAATACGGATTCTTTCTATCCATGAGCCATTCAGGACATAGGCATGGAAAAAGATTTCATCACGAAGATGCCAAAAGCAATTGCAACAAAAGCATCCCCATTAAAAAGTGTGCAGTGAATATGCACAGACATTTCTTAAGAGAAGACCTAAATACAGCCAACAATCATATGAAAAAAAGCTCAACGTCACTGATGGTTAGGGAAATGCAAATCAAAACCATCATGAGATAATATCTCTCAGAAGTCAAAATGGCTATTAAAAAGTCAAAAAATAACAAATGCTGGTGAGGTTGTGGAGATAAAGGAATAATTATACACTGTTGATAGGAGTGTAAATTAGTTCAACCATTTGAAAGTGTGATAATTCCTCAAAGACCTGAAGACAGAAGTACCATTCAATCCAGTAATCCCATTACTGGGTATATACCTGAAGGAATATAAATTGTTATATTATAAAGACACATGTACCCATATGTTCATTGCAGCACTATTCACACTAGCAAAGACATAGAATCAACCTAAATGTCCACCAATGATAGGCTGGATAAAGAAAATGCGGTACATATACATGGTGGAATACTATGCAGCCGTAAAAAAGAACAAGATTATGTCATTTGCAAGGACATGGATGGAGCTGGAGGCCATTATCCTTCACAAACTAACGCAGGGACAGAAAACCAAATACCATATGTTCTCACTTATAAGTGGGAGCTAAATGATGAAAACACATGAACACATAGAGGGGAACAATACACACTGGGATATTTTGGAGAATGGGATGAGGGAGAGGATTAGGTAAAATAACTCATGAGTACTAGGTCTAATACCTCAGTGATGAAATAATCTGTACAACAAACTCCCATGACAAAAATTTACTTATGTAATGAACCTGCACATGTACCCCTGAACTTAAAAAAAGTATTGATCAGCAGCTATCGTGCTAGTATTGAATAAAACCTGTGTTTGCTAGCATTGAATGTTATAATTCCTAAACCTTTGACTTAGAATGGCATTTTCTTCAACAATGGCTTGTATTGTGCAAATTGGCATTGGTAAATTACAGTTAGATAGATAAAGGTATTCCTAACACATTATATATTGTAACACATTATATACCAATTTAGTGGTCTAATATGAAATAGCTCTCATCACTAACACTAAGATTATATTATATTTGTTGCTCCTATATTCATTAAAATAGTGAGTTTATTGATCAGAAAATCCTGATATATTACTAAAACATGAAAAGACATCTTTTGTATTACTTCTTGTGTTGTGTGCTATCTAACTAAAGTCTAATGCCCAGTAACCAAGAGGGATGGAAGAAAAGTGATCTCTAAATAGATTGTGTTATGAATTGAATTGCATCTCATCTAATTTCATATGTTGAAGCCCGAGCCCTCAGTATTCCAGAATGTAACTATATTTGGAGATAGGACTTTTAAAGGGGTGATTAAATTAAAATCAGGTTGATAGGGTGGGCCCCTAACTCAAACTGATTTGTGTACTTAAAAAAGGGAAAATTTAGCACACAAAGAGATACCAGTGTATGTATGCACAGAGAGAAGGACGATGTCAGGCCATGAGAAGGCACCCATCTGCAAGTCAAAGAGAGAGGCCTCAGAAGAAACCATATATTCCAGACCTTGATAATGGACTTTTAGCCTCTGGTACTCTGAGAAAATAAGTATATGCTGTTTAAGGAAAAAAAAAAAAAAGCTAACATTTTATAAAACATCATTTTCAAACAGACTGAAAAAAAGTATTTATTATTCCTTAGTACCCATTCCTTTCTGACCTCAACTGTCCTCATCCAAAGACAGGCATGCTCACTATAGGACGACTCATCAGTTGAGTTAAGAATCATCAATGGCTTATTTATATTTGTATTTGTAACTTATATTTTTGCCAGACAGTCCACAGTTAACTATACTTTCTGTCTAAATGCACTTTTTTAGGTAAATTTGATTTTTTAAAAATTTTTGTCTATTCTTATCCTACCAACTTTACTATCATCAGAGGACAGGTGAAACATATTGGAATCTTACTACCTGGGAGATTGTAGAGATCATGTTTAGGCTTCAGAACCCGGTTTGATTCCTGAGCCCTCATGTACTCATCATGCTTACCTGACCCTGCTATTTCCCTTTTCTGAAAAACTGGAATTCTGGTTTGCTATATTTTCTGATGTTCTAGTTGTTTGCACACCTGGTTTCACTGCATAAAATGCAAATCACTTAGCTGCATTTATGACATTCTTTGCCACAGTTTGGGCCTTTGGGAAACAGAATTTGTTAGGGGTGCAAGATGTTTATTAGGGATCAACATCTATAAAAGGTAGGAAAAGAAAATAAAATTTGTAAGATCAATAAATCAAAATTATTTGCAGCATCAACAAATCATTAATCAACCCAACGGGAAGTTCTAGTATTGCCCATCAGAGCTGTCTCACAGTAAAACAAAACAATTACACTTCTGTTACATCACTCTATCACCTGATGTGGATTGCTCTGAGAGGTACTGCCTATATTAAGACAAATGGCGTGACGCTTGAAATCATCTTGAAAGATGAGCAAGAAATTGTCAGATGGGAAAAGATTTGTAGAATATAAAAACAATATATATAAACATGACATTAAAAAGTATGACATACTTGTATATTAAAACATGGCTTAATGTTGGTGATATAAAATATATAAAAATGAAATGTGGTAAAGAAGGTCAAATAGTGAACAAAAGCTAAACCTGGAGACATATATTTACTAATCTCTATGTGTTAGACACTGTTTTATGTGCTTCATAGTTATTACTTCATAGAAGTAGTAATAGAAGGATAATGAGATAATGTATGCCAATTATTTATTTCTGGACAGGACCGTCCCTAAATTATAATACTTAATATGTATAAAATGTTTAGAGAATTGGGTGAGAAGAGTAAGGAAAAGAGCAGACCTATGAATACATGGGTCTATCTTTCTCTTCATGAGTTTTGTGACACATACTTGATGATTTAAAAAAAAATTAACACCATCTTATACTCAAGAAAATGGAATTTAAAAAGGCGGAAGGTAAAGTTACCCAAATAAAAGTGATGTTTCCACACTTCACTCATAGTAGTAAAATGCTGATACCAGTAGACCGTTATAAGTCACAAACATATACTATAATATCCAGAGCAACAAATATAGAAGATTTCAAAGACATGCACTCAAAAACATTATAAATAAATCAAGATGGAATCTTTAAAGTATTCAAGTTAAACAGCAGGAGGGCAAGAAATAAGAAACAGTGAAATAAGAACCAGAGGACTGAAACTGAAAGCAAAAATGATCAAATGGCATACTGGAGTACTAACATATCAGTTACCTTAAATGTAAATGATCTAAATACTCCAATTAAAAGTCAGAGATTATGAAAGTTAACAAAAAAAAAAGTGGAGGGGGCTATTATGTGTTGCTAAAAAGAAATACATTTCAAATTTAATAATATAAGCAGGTTGAAAGCAAGGATGGGAAAAATATACCATGAAAACATGAATCCAGAAGTAGTAGGAGTGGCTATATTTAATATCTGATGAAGTCGAGTACACAGTAAAGAAATGACTAGCAATAAAGAGAGACATTACATAAAGATAAAATAAGTACACCAGGAAGACCTAATGATCCCACATATTTAAACAAGTAACAACAGAGCCTCAAAATACAACAATTAAGCTAACCAAATTGCTGGAAGAAAAGTAGACAAACCAAGTTATGGCTGGGGACTTCAACACCCCTGTCTTAGCAACCCAAGGGGTAAAAAGGAAAATCAGCAAGATATGGAAGACCTGAACTACACGATCAACAAGTTTAATCCAATGGACAAATGTAGATTCATCCACCCAAAACAGCACAACACACCTTTTTGTTCACATAACTTTGGACCATTTCCTAAAATAAATTGTATCTGAACCATAAAATAAACTTCGACAAATTTAAAAGAATTGAAATTATACATATACAACATGTTCCCTGGTCATAATATGATCAAAATAAAAATCAGTAACTTGAAGAAAACAGGAAAATTTCTAAACATGTGGAAATTAAACACACTAACTAGTCCATAGGTAAGAAAGTCTCAAAGGAAATAAAAAAATACAGGGAAATAAAACAAAATTGAAAACACAACTTATAAAGGTATATGGAATGCAGCTAAATCTGTCCTGAGGGAAAAATTTGTAGAATAAATAATCAACTAGAAATTAGGAAAAGAGTCAAATCAATAATCTAACTTAACATCCAAAGTAGAAAAAGAAGAGTAAAATGAAACCAAATTAAACAGATTAAAGCAATAAATGAGGATAGGGCAGATCAATGTAATTAAAACTGAAAAAGCAATAGAGAAAAAAAACAAGTTATTCCTTCAAAAAATCAATAAAATTGGTAACATTCTAGCAACACTGACAAAGCATTGAGAAATAGATAAGACATAAAGATGCAAATTACCAAAATTTGAAATTATATGAGGGATTCACTAAGGATACTGTAGTCATTAAAAGAATGATAAGGGGCTACTATGAATCATTATATATTTCTATAATTATTACAATCATTGTATTTATAATTTTACAGAAAAACAAATCTCTAACCAAGTGGGTTTCATTGGCAAACTCAATTTAACAATTAATGAAGAGTAGAATAGGAGGGAAGAAATATTTCTCAATTCAGCATATGAAGCTAGGATTACACTGATACTCAAACCACAGGAGTATAAAAAATAAAATAAAACTACAGAAACATATTTCTCAAGAACTGAGACACAAACATTGTTAACAAAATATTAATAAATACAATTCAGCAATATATATATATAATTTTAATTTTTGCGTAACTATAAGAGGTACAAGTGCAATTTTGTTATGTGGATAACATAACCAACTGAGATTCATGCCAGAAATACAAGAATGCTTCAGTATTTGAAAACCAATCTATTTCACATCAATATCAAAAAGCTAAAGAACAAACATCAATTAATTCAATGAACACATTTAACAAAATTCAATATCTATTATGATAACTATTCTCAGTAAGTTATGATTATAGGGAAATTTCCTCAAATTAATAAAGGCGACCTACAACTATCTGACAAGTAGCACTTTACTTAGTGGTTAAAAAAAATGAACATTTTCCCCTGAGATCAAGAACAAGACAAGCGTGTCTGCTCTCACCACTCTTGTTCACATAGTACTGAAACTTCTAACTTCTGCAATAAAGCAAGTCGAGAAAATGCCATCATGATTAGAAAGGAGTACACAGTCTCTGTTTGCAGATGATATAATCATTTATGTAAAAATCCAAAAGCCTGTAAAACAAAATACACAAAAGAAATTTTTAAAATAATAAATGAGCTCAGAAAATTTGCAGACTATAAGGTCAGCGCACTAAAATTGATTACATTTCTACTTACTGACAAGGAGCACTTGGAAAATGAAACTAAAACACAAAAGCCTAAAAAACTACTCTAAGGAAAGTGAAATACATGGGTCATGTATTTGCCAAAACATGTATTGGATTTTTGTGCTAAAAATTAGAAAATGCTGCTGAATAAAATCAAAGAAAACCTAAGCAAATGGAGAGACATAGTGTATTTATGGATGAAAGAAATCCAATGTAAAAACAAAAAAGACATCAATATTCTTAAAAATGATCTATAGTTTAATATCCCAGGTAGATTATTTTGTAGACCTCTACAAGCTTATTCTAAAATTTACATGCAAAAGCACAGGCCTTAAAGTATTTAAAACTACCTTTACAAAGAATAAAATGAGAGGAATTATTTTATCTTATCTTACAGCTTACTAGAGACCTACAGTAACCAAACCATTTTAGTATTACCAGAGAAATAAGCACATAGGTCAGTGAGACAGTGATTATGAAAGGACAAGAGGAAGGATCCTAGAAATAGACCCACAGGAATATGCCCAATTGAGTTTTGACACAAATGAAAAAGAAATTCAAATAAGGAAGAATAGATTTTTCATTATGTGATGCCAAGGTAATTGGACAGCCATAAACAAAAAATCTTGATATTAACCTTTACTTACACATCAAACTTTATATGAAAATCATCTCAAAATTGATCATAATATTGAATGTAAAATGCATAGTGTTAGAAAAAAATCATAGGAGACAATCTTTAGAATCTAGCGTTAGGCAAAGGGTTGTGAGACTGGACACCAAAGACACAGTCCATAAAAAATGCATACATTGGATCTCATTGAAAATAAAATTTGCTATGTAAAAGCCCATACAAAGAGGATGAAAAGACAATCTACAGACAGGGAGAAAATATTTGGAAAATACTTATTTATCACAGGATATATCTAGAATATACAAAGAACTTCTAAAACTCAAGTGTAAATATATCAATTAACCAAAATAACAAATGAGGGGGCAAAGAACCATGAACAGACATTTTACTAAAGACACTATATAGATGTCAAAAATAAGCATATGAAGAGATGTTGGAAATCATTAGCTATTAGGAAAGTGCAAATGAAAGACACAATGAGATATCCCTACCTACCAACAGAATGAAAACAACAACAACAACAAAAAGTGTAGCAGTAACACATTATGGCAGGGATCTGCACAAACTAAGTCATTTGTGCAATGCTGGTGGGAATGTAAAACGTTATAGCCATTCTGAGAAAAAACAAAATCTGTCAGCAGTTTATTAATGAAAAAGAAAGAAGCAAGGGAAGGGAGGAAGAAAGGAAAAAAACGGAAAGGGAAGGGAAAGGGAGGGGAGCGGAGGGTAAAGGAAAAAGAAAAGGAAAAGAGAGATGATCATATCATTTATGCTAGAGAAATCAGAATATTTTTAACACATATATCTGTACACTATTCAAAGAAGTTGCATTTATAATGGCCCAAATCTGACATCAGTCTAGATATTCTTCAAATGATGAATGATAAAAATTCTGAAGTAGGTGCATACCTTGCACCTACTCATCAACTCAAATGGTCAAACATTTCCTACACACAATTTGGAAGGGCTGGATAGAGGTGGATGCGATTATGAAAGGACAAGAGGAAGGGTCTCATGGCAATGGAACTATTTGATATCTTGACCATAGTAGCAAATGCTTGAACCTACACATTTAATAAAGTTGTATAGAACTAAATGCATACATATGAGTACAAGAAAGTAAGGAAATATGAATACATTGATGAATTTTGTGGATGAAAATACACTAGTTGTGGAATTACATCATAGTTTTACAAAATGTATATAGGTAAAATACATGTAGGACTACTCTGTGTTATTTTTTATTAGATTATCTCAATACAACTTTCAATTAAAAGTGCTCATAAGTTATTGTTATTATTATTATTTGAGATGGAGCCTTACTCTGTTCTCTAGACTGGAGTACAGTGGTGCAATCTTGGCTCACTGCAACCTCCTCCTCCCGGGTTCAAGCGATTCTCCTACCTCAGCCTCCTGAGTAGCTGGGATTACAGGCATACAACACAATATGCAGCTATTTTTTTAATTAGTAGTGGAAGTAGTAGAGAAGGGGTTTCACCATGTTGGCCAGGCTAGTCTCAAACTCCTGACCTCAAGTGATCCACCCACCTCAGCCTCCCAAAGTGCTAGGATTTAAAGGCATGAGCCGCCACACCCGGCCTGATTATAAGTTTTTATGATGACTTCTATGAACATTTTTCTTACCATGTATCTGGCTATGAATGGGTAGGAAGTATACAGAGGAAAATAAAATTGGGAGAAAACTACATTATTTCTCAACCTGTGGAAAACTAAACGAAGAAGTAAATTTAAAATGAGGAGAGTGGCTATAAAATCATGAGATGAAGAAACTCCCATGACACAAGCTTATCTATGTAACAAACCTGCACATGTACCCCTCAACTTAAAATAAAAGTTAAAATAAATAAACGAATGAATTCACGAGACGGGCTTCCAGACAGTCATGTAAGACCACTACTTGCCAGGTTTTCCAGTAGAGTCTAGAGAATTTCATCTCCTAAATAGTTAAACTGCTATTTCTTAACAGGTATGACATTTAATGCTAAAAATACAGATATTAATAGATGTTAAGAGAAAAATATTTTCATTGCAAAATTGGAATGCTGAATTAATAAAAAAAATTAAACATTTCTTTAATCTAGGAATTTACAGGGACAAAATGCTAATTTTTATTTTTAAGTCTCTAAGAAGGGGAGATAAAATATAAATCCTAAACAACTTCAGTGTGTATGTGTGCATTTAAAGCACCTTTTAGTCCTAACATTCTTTGGAATATATTTTTGCAAGGACTGGTTCAAACCAGAGCTGATCCATGCAGTTTCTAAGGTAATTTTTACTATTTTACTTCAATTGTCCAAGAAACTCTCTATACCTCTTACAAGACACATGAAGTATTTGTGGGGTTTTGTTTGTTTGTTTGTTTTATAAAGGTCTAGAGAAAAAATACTTTTTTCTCAATCATAAAAAGCTTATACATGAAATATATTAAGTATATTTTAATTTATTTTTCCCTCAGTAAATAGATATTGCAGCCAGTTAGCTTTTTTGATATGGTAATATGTAGGTCACCAATTAAATTCAAATATAATCTTATTTTTGTATAATCAAAATAAGGAAATTCATAATATTTCATATATGGGATATTATTTTTCTACTTCTACATGCTCTTATATTTTGATTTAAATTTCATAATTTATGCTATGAAAATGCCTTTGTGATCTGGAGCAATTCACTAAAACCATGATTCCCTAAAGTTATCTTGTTCCAAACATATTGTTATTTATTCTCATTTCACTGCAGTGATTTGACTTAGCATAATGCTGATCTGACTCTATTTTTGACTCTGAATTTTATTGTGGGCATGTGTCAGCTTATTCCTGAAGTCATTATACATAAGCCCCTCTCAAATATTCACTGTCTTATTTTGTGGTTTCCTTTTAGACAAGGCTTCCATTGAGAGCAATGGCCCTGACTTAGTGCTTTAGTGTCTCACCAATCAGGATGCAAGTTACATTTCTGGTGGAATTAACTGTTCAAGCAAACATATTCCCATGAAGAAAGCAAAGCTGAAGGTTCATTAATATTCAGGCCCACTGCAGATGAGAGGCTTCTCTTAAGTAAGCACATTAATCTTATCTTTTCTTATGAGCATGCTTTACCAGTGACCCATGCCAAGTGCCTTCATGTGGCTATCTCCATTTTAGCACTCAAAAATTGCAATGCGGAGGTAAAGTTTTCTTGTTTTCTTCCCCCTAAAATCAAGTTATCTGGATTTCTTCTGTATCCTGACCATTTAATTACTATACCTACAGAAGTTAGCATTATTGCTATGACACAGAACTTAGGGACAAGTGTGTAACTTGTGTACAATGTTGAAGTTTATCTCTCTTCCCAAATAACTATTAAATATAATTAAGCTTCATGAAAAATAGTCTCAGGATTTCTTATTTTGGAAGTTGCCATCTACAATGGTTTATAAAAAATACAAAGGAAACTTGCTATTATTAAGGTACGTTATTTTATTTCTTCTCTTCTATTAATCCCTTATTCTCCTCCCCTCAATATCTACTAGGTTTTCTTCTCCTCTAAAACTCATGATCAATATTAACAAATCAGATATTATTTGAATGTTTATTTCTCTATCAGGTAAAAATGGCCAGGTGAATTCTCACCTAATTCTCAAGGCATGCTTGGAGAAATCTAAGTTAAGCAGATTCTTACAGTATGTGCGAAATTCACTTCAAGATTTCCTGGACAACACCTCTAAGAGTAGGTCATCGTCATCTGAACTGAAACTGCACTAAAATGTGAAGCTATGTGGCTTTGTACATTGAAGTAGGCCACACATCAAAGTTACTACAAAGAAACTACAACCTTAAATATGAAAGTCAAACTGAAAGTCACAATAGCAGATATGCTAAATTCCAGGCATTGATTTGACAATCAGCTGGGTTTTTTTCCCCAGGTTAGTAACTCTGTGTTAATTGTTTCAGATTGAGTACCAATAAGGTTTTGTGTAATTATTCTCCCAAAGAATTCTACAGAAGACTTTGTGCACGTATCACTTCTATTGGGTGTCTAGTGTTTACAACATAGTTCTACACTTCGATTTCACTTCACTTTAATAATCTTCCTTGAGCAGTGTATGTGCTATTTCCCTTGTGTTAAAATTGAAGATATTTAAATTTTAAATTAAATTTTAATTAAATTTAATTTAAATGTTTTGTCACATAGCTCTTGAAATCAGAGAGGTAACCTAGCAATCATGCCTCACCCATAGTTTGTGTTCAATATATATATATATTTTTTGCTTCTCATTCCTGGTTTCCGGTAAGTATAAATGTCATGATGTTTTCCTCTGTAAATCTGCTTTCCCTGTCTCATCATTTAAACTGGGGGAGTTCAGTTGTATTTTAGAATTATAGATAGGCAGCAGTTGGTTCCAAGATAGAAAATACTGGAATACCTTTATGTATAGAAACACCTGATGAAATAAAAGGGTGGCCTATGAAACACTGATTTGATGAGAAAGACCAAGGACTTCAATGTAAAGTGGACAATTCGAAGGATATCACAATTGTAAGCAAACTGGAAACCTCTAGGAAGAATACAGAGCATTTAATGCAAGAGATAAGCTAACAGACCAGCTTAGAAAACAAAATTATGATTTAAATATGGTGGTCATTTCCCTGTCATTTTACAGCTTCAAATTCATCCTTTAATTACATTTCCCATCACTCTTTGATGCTATGGCTGACACTATACAAACCATAGGTTTTTGTTTTGTTTTGTTTTAACTAGCTGTAACCTCCTTAGATTTAGGCAATAGAAGGTAGAGAGGAGACTGAAAACAAGGCAAAAGCAAGAAGGGACGTTCTCTTGTTTCGTACTCCGATTCTGGCGAGGTTCCCTATAAGAATCAACTTTTCAGCCCAGCAGCAGCCATTTACTAAAGCATTGTCAGATGATTTCAGCCTCCAGCATCTTCCAGAACCAAGTACGTATCACCCTTTCGGAAGTACTAACAGCAGCCAGGTGACACTGTTTTCTCTGAGTTTTGAGCCCCAGCTACTGGGGACCCTCATCTGAGCCACTAATGTGCGCTTAATCCTAATGTCATTCCTGTCTTCTCCAGCCCTAGAGACGAGAGCTAGTTCCTGCAATTATTATCTCTGAGTGACTCAAGGTTCCCTTTACGTATTCAGGTCTCTAATACCTGTGTAACAAGCTCCCAGTGTTATGTGATTTCTGTTGAAATAAGTAAGATAATATTTATTTACCAACTTGGTCCTGGCAAAAATAAGGCCTTTTCAAGAAAAAGCAATGCAAATATAAAAATTAAATTCTTAAATGTAAATACAATTTTTATTCAGCTGGTATATCACTATTCCTAGCATTGGAGAGTCATGATTGTCCTTATCTTGTATTGAGAATTTTTCTTCATTTTTAAGCAGCTCAGTGAGAGAATTGAAATTTTAAAATTAGGCCAAAACCACATATTTTGTTATTGATCTTAATATTCCAGTTGAATGTACAGACACAAACAAATATTACCAGGAAAATCGAGTTTGAACATTTGGAAATGGGACTCATTTAGGGCTAATAGTGAGTTGACATGTGTGTGCCTGTGTTTGTGTCTCTGTAACTAATGTTTTTGTTATTGTTGTTGTTAAATTATATTTAACCTGAGTAGTATATGTGCATCATAAAAAATGCATTGAAAAAATCTGGAAATTTATGGAAATCTTATAGAACATTTTGTCAAAGTTTTTAAACATAATTTGTTGCCATTATTAAAATCATTTCTATATTGTGGCTAAAAGTGCACTACACGGTTCCAAAAATTGAGTCAAATGCTCTTAGGTAATTAATTTTAGTCATATTCCAAAACATCAAAATTTCAACAATTTAAAAACCATTTGTTGGCATGGAAACATCAGTTTAATTAAAACTGGATTAAACTAATTAACCTAAAACATATTGTACTACTGAGTGTTTGATTTAGAGTACTTTGGAAGAAAAAGAACATTTTTCATAATCATTTTAGGTCTTTTATCTAATGGAAGTGTTTAGGTTTCATAATGAACCTACATATGCACTAATGTCTCAAATGACTGCTTTCATTGGAGAAGGATGGTTATGAAGGTTTCCATTAAATGAAATGCCAGTTTTCTTGAGGGAATTCAGAGGGCAGAGCATTTTATGAAAATTGCTTATTGTCTTTGCTTACCAATAACATCCAGGAGATTTGAGAAGAATAACCTGAGTGTCATCCTTTATTTCATGCCTTATATTTCATCCCAAGAGGCTAAGCGTTGTATCGTATGAGAAAAATCACATGATGAACCACAACAATAAAACATGGGTCAGAGTAGGATCACCGAAAAGTTTACAGTAATGATACAGTCATATCTGCGTGGCAATAACCAGTACTTCTTACTGTAAAGAAGCCCATAAGTTCATAGATGGTATTCTTTTTCAAATACATTTTAGATTGTCTAAAAGTTTCTAAGTAAATGGTTTCATTCTGGCTTTTCTTGTTATTTTTTTTTTACAAATATTGAGTGCTTACCATGTTAAAAGCCCAATCTTGAACAATTTTAAAAGATCAGTGGGAAATGTCCTTGCTTTCTCCCATCCATGTCTACATTCTTTCACTGGAAATGTGATTCTCTCTGGGTCTTATTCTCTATCCTCCAAAGATGGAGCTGATTTGTATCCTAGCTCTAAGGTAGTATGGAGGCTTTGCAATGTGTCAGCTTGACTAGGGTAAACTACATTTCCCAGAACTCAACTTTTTGCTGAATTCTCCTTCAGTTTCTCTAACACTGGCGTGTGTGTGTGTGTGTGTGTGTGTGTGTGTGTGTGTGTGTGTGTGTGTGTGTCAGTGTTTATCTCAGTGACAAAGACCACTGCCTTCTACAGTATACCCATATCCCAAACACCAGAGGCAAGAAAGACTGACAAGAGTTTCAGTCTCTCCTCCTGGACTCCCACTTCGTGTGTGTGTGTTTCTGCCTTCTCTGTACATTCATCTTACCTTCCTCACTATTTGCCCTGTGGATTTCAAGCCCCAGCATCAGCTGGAAAGACAACAGCTTTACAAAGATTGCTTCATTCACTCTAAGAATTGTGCAAAGCCAAATCCCTAATTCCTGATAAATTATATCCTAGTAGTTATGAAGTTATGCTTCTCTGGATAAACCCTGAGTCATATAGAAGATATGTAACCCAGGCATAGAAAATAAACAGACCCGTTTGGTTAGCCACCATGGCAAGTTGTTTAGGGATTGGTGCTTAACTCAATTTGGTCATTGCCATTTCAATACCTCACGCGTTAACTAACACTCTTTTTTTTTTTTACTGTATAAACTGAGATTTTCTATCAGTGCAACTAAACAAGTTCTCAATGGTATAAAACTTACTTCATATTTCCCACAATTGGTTGAGGGTGTTATTCTTATGCCCATTTTACTCATAAGGCACATGGTCATTGAGGCCTGGAAAAACCAGTTTGTCCTAGGTTATACAACCAGTTCCTATAGGAGACTGATTTCAACATAGGTCCATTTTCTTTCAAAGCCAGTTGTATTTTGCATGATTAATTAAATGGGATAGGCAGGTAATTATCATAATGATTCATTGCTTCTAGAAAGGTCTTTTATAAGTAAAATGACAGCTGTAATTTATAATTTGGGGAAAGCGTTGAGCACCTTTAAAAAAGCAATTGTATTCTATAGCATATTACCTCCTTCTATGACAGGGTACTGGATTGCATTAAGCAATTATTTGCTTGAAGACATGGATTCTGGTCAGATTCTCTAATTCGAGGCTGGTCATTTTCTTTTTTTCTCTGTATCACAGGATATTTATACTTTCAAGGAAGAAACAATTTATCTGAATTTTCAACAGATTCAGTGAATTGACCAGTTGCCTTTTGGCATAAAACAGAAATACTCTCAGATTCCCATGAGCCTTATTAATAGAATTTGATTCATGGCTTTATTTCTTTAATGTTATGTGAATATTTCATTTCTTATTAAAATATCACTTACACATAATGTCTTTATACTAGAAAGTCTGAATATATTTGCATCAAATTGTAAAATCTACGTACCACTGAAATAAAGCCCATCCCTCAGAAACTATGGGGAAAAAAATTAAAATGAAGTATCTATGCCATTCACAATGGATTTATGATGGATGTTACAACATTTTAGAAAAAGATAGTCATTTGTATTTATTTAATATGTGTTTCATGACTTTAAGCACTATCCCTTTTTTCTTCCAGTGACAGTCTATTCACAATTGACATTTGGGACGGTATTGCAGATGCAAAGAAAATTAAGGCTCTCCACTTGCTATTGAGTAGCTCCCAGATTAGAAGAGGCAGAAAAAACAAACATGAATACAAAAGTTGGTGGCCTATTCAAAGTGTTCAATCACAGAGGGGATCAGGTTGCTTAATTGAGCTTATACTGGGGAGGAAGTGGTAGGAAAATGCCATTTGTGGTAAGTCTTGAAGGCTAAGTAGGAGCTAACCAGGCAAAATAAGAGAGAAGACAGAAAGGAATTTCAAGTAGAAGAAATAACATATGCAAAAGTTCAACGTAGTAAGAATGATAGGTAGGGAATAGAGGGAGCAGATAATGGGATTAGGGAAAGGGAGAACCAGATCATAGGTTTGTGTGTCCTGTGCCAAGAAATCTATGAAATAGGAAGTTATTGAGGCATTTTAAGGATGGGATTGGCACAATCAGAGAGATTATCTAAGGACAAAGGTAGAGGATGGGTTAGAAAGAAAGAACATAAGAGACGGGGAGGCCATTTGGGAGACCGTGGCAAGCAATAGTCCAGAACTTAAGAGACAGAACTAAGGCTATGGAGGATGTATGCTTACATTTCAACATTTTGGCGTAGACTAAAAAGTACATATAAAAATAAAGAAAATCTATTGACATGTATTGGAAACGACATACAAAATTAAAGCCCCAACTCTCAATTTTTAGATCAATAATACTGGTAAATGTTTATACAGTGTTTACTTATGAGAGCCAATAACAATTTTAAGTGCATCTCTATCTAACATGATTATCAGAATAACTCTCTAAACTATGAATCGTTGTAATAATCCCTTAAGGGATTAAAGAAAAGGTTAAAGGTTAAGAAAATTGTCCAGTGTCACCAGCTAGTGTGATGACTGGCACTTGAATCTAGATTGTCGGTTCAGATTCTACAGTTTCCAACCCATGCACTCCACTCACAGCTAAGGAATTCTTGAGTACCTGCTGTGTCTTAACACTGTGATGAACATTTGAATTCTTACAATAACCTTCTACATTATTTGCTTTTGTTTCTCTCATTTTGCGTATGAATAAGCTGAAAATTGGTGTCTCAGCAAGATAACTAACATTACTAATAAAAAAAACTAATGAAATACTTAATAAAATTAGCATTTGGGAAAAATAGCACAAATACGAAGTGAGGTAACCAGGACTCAATGACACATCTGTCTGATTTCATATCAGTATTTTGTTTTAATTTCTTCCCTGAGAACCATGTCAATATTTTTAATGCCATGGATTTCAACCCAAAAAAATTGCCATATGTCATGAACTATGCCAGATGTTTGGTATGTAACAAGGAAAAAAAATACAGTGCTTGGCTTCAACCAGCTTATCATCTAGTAAGACAGCCAAAAGTATAAACATTTATTGTGCTGTGGTTGATATGGTTTGACTGTGAGTGTGCCCACAATCCTATCTTGAATTTTAATCCCCATAATCCCCAGGTGTCAAGAGCACGATCAGGTGGAGTTATTTGGATCATGGGGGTCTTTTTCCCCACGCTGTTCTCGTGATAGTGAATGAGTCTCATGAGATCTGATGGTTTTATAAGCATCTGGCATTTCCACTGCTGGCAGTCACTCCATCCTGCCACCCTGTGAAGAAGGTGTCTGTTTCTCCTTTGCCTTCCACCATGATTGTAAGTTTCCTGAGGCCTCCCCAGTCATATGGAATGACATGAGTCATTTAAACCTCTTTCCTTTGTAAATTACCTAGTCTTGGGTATTTCATCAGAGCAGTGTGAGAATGAACTAATACAGTGATATATGCTATAATATTAGGGAAAAAAAAACCTTGTTAGAAAGAAAAACAATAAGAAAAGGAGATACATTAAAAGCATTAACATAGTCCTGCTTATATTTTGTTTGGGATTAAACATTAATTTGTAATGCATTTGTAAACATTTATTTTCTTTCTGAATCACCTTATATATTAGTTTAAAATGTCCATCTGAGCTATAGAAAAACAATTATTTAAAAACTACTTTGGAAATATTCTTCAAGTTTTGAGATAAATTTATCATCTCCTTAGTTCAACAGATACCTGTGGGCACACAATTTGATACTGAAGCTTCAAAATATAGATTCTTAAGAACTTGAAGTCCTAAGTGACTATTTCTTACAGCTGCATTGTAATTAGCTTTAAAAATATTATAATGTTTTTGGATCATTAAAGTTTTATTGAGAAGATTAGGAAACATTGAGAATATAGTTTTTGCTATAGTCACATACTATCAGAGATTATTTCAGAAGTAATAGAAAGGGATTTTTTTATTTTTCATTTTTTTTTGTGTGTGGACACGATAGTATGGACAAAGATACTGAGATGGCACAAAGAAATTATCCTCAGGAAGCAAGAAGCATTTAATTTTGTTGTTGCATTAGGAAAATAAAGGGGAATCATAAGAGATGTGGAATGTAATTGAAGATGAGCTGAAAAGGGCATTGGCTATGAATCTGAGGAATTTTTATTTTCTTTGGCAGAAAAAAGATAGAATTTTAAGCAGGGGGTAAGTTTGACTTGTTGGCACAGGGTTTGCATTTATTATCAAGCTCATTACAATTTTAATGTAAACTTGTTGAGGCCCTACTATGTGCAAAGTGGTACAAGCAGGTCTTTCCCTGTAAATAATATATAATCTAATTGTTGAGTCAAAATAGAAATCTTTAATAATGATATGATGGTTTGCAGATACTCCACACAATAGATTCTTAATTAATGATGTCAATGCTGCTGCTGAAGTGATTAATTCAAGTCTGAAATATTGACTATTACATCATTATGTTGTTATGTAAACAACTGTATTTGTTTTCCCCTCCTTTATTATGACTCTCTGATCCATTGGAATTGCTTATGACATTTTACTTTACTTCTTTTCAGCTGCACCAGAAACCCAGATTTAGGTAATTAACTACATAGGCCATTTTGTGACAGAGATTAGTGGCAAAAATGACCAAAATTATTGAAGTGACTATAGAAACATTTTCCCCTATCAAATATGTATCCTCAGTTTTTTTTTTTTTTAATTTCCCACACAGCTGGTTTTGCTAGAATTAGGTGAAAATGATGTATAATTGTAGTTGTTTAAAATTTGATTTTAGTGTTGTATAGCCTTGAAGGTGCTAATATTTAGATTATATATATTCATGTACATTCATTTATGTACATTTATACAATGCAATGGGAATACAACAATGAACAAGGAAAATAAAAATTCATACATCAATGGAATTTACATTTTAGTGGAAGGGTGAGATAAAAAATTAAAAAATACACTGTACATGTATATACATGTACATTCATATATGCATGTCTATCAATCATATATGTCTATCTAGTTATCTATATTAATTTTCCAGAGACACATAAGCAATGGGATATATATAGGTATATGGGTGTATGTACATACATAAAGAGATTTATGTGTACATATGTGTATATATAAAGTAGATTTATATGTATATACATATATATAAATATGTAGATATAAATTTATGATAAGGAATTGGTTCATGTGATTATGGATGCCAACAAATCCCAAGAAATTCACAGTGAATTGGCAAACTGCAGCCCCAGGAAAGCTGATGGTATAGTTCTAGTCCTAAAGCTCACAGGCTCAAAACTCAGAAACAGCTGATAATTCAGTTCAGGTCTAAAGGCAGGAAAAAGTCAATATCCCCATTTGAAGGCTGTTGTGCAAAATTAATTCTCTCTTATTTGGGGATGGGTCCACCATTTTGTTCTATTCAGACCTTCAACTAATTAGATGAGGCCCCACCCACATTTGGGAAGGTAGTCACCTTTACTAGGTCTACCTATGTAAATGTTAATTAAACCTAAACACATCCTCACAGAAACACCTAAAATAATGTTTAATCAAATATCTGGACATCCCATGAGACAGTTAGTTTGACACATAAAATTAGCCATCACCTTATTGATTTATTTATCCATCCGTATTAGAAAATGTTAAGTGATGTGAAGATAATCAAACAAGAAAAGGAGATTGGAAACACTGGATCTGTTGCAGACGGCTGCACATTTAAAAATGGTTGATATGGAGTGCCTCACAGAGAAGTTGATGTTTGAGTAAAGACCTGAGGAAACTGGGAGGTGATAGAGAGCAAGACAAACAAATCTTAGAAATAGAGGGAATAGTAAGAGCAAAGATTCTGAAGCAGGAGTCACTCTGGAGTGTTTCAGGAGCACCATGGAAGCTAGTGTGGTTGCAGTACAGTCTGTGACTGGGACAGTGATATGAGGTGAGCTCAGAGAGATAATGGAATTCAGATTATATAAGATTTTCTAATTCATTGTACAGTTTTTGTCATTTACACTGAGTGAAATGGGTCATCACTGGAGCATTTTGAGCATGCAACTGACATAATCTGATGTACAATTTTACCAGTTCATTTTAGCTACTCTATTAAGGATAGATTAAAGGGTGTCAAGAGTGCAGGCGAAGAGCCCAGTTAGGAGGTTATTGCAATAATATGGGTGAGAGATGATGATGACTTCAACCAGAGGTATCAGGGCAAGCTGAAAAAATTAAATGAGGTTAAAATATTTCTTCAGAAGCCACACATATAATATGGCATAAAAATTACTGATGAATTTTAAAACATACATAAGTTTAATGCCATTGTTAATCTATTTGTCTTAAAACCTTAAATGTAAAATTAAATTTTGTTCATTTTTTAATGAAATATTTTGTTTGCCAAGATAATACCATACTTACCTCAGAAGAGTTGACCACATACTTACCAGGACACGTGAGCTAAAAACGTGCAGCAATGTGAGAAAAATAGATGAGCGCTTCTTTTTGATAATTTAATGTCAAGCTTGCACTTTTATTCCTAACGTGGCATGTAATAAATGTAGCTGTGCCAAGCAGGGGGCTGAGGCTTCTCTGTCAGCTATGTTGTTATGCTCTGCAGGAATATTTAAAACCATTCATACAACTCAAAATCTCTAAGCATTTTCATAATACATTGTGAATTCATTTGGAATATAAATACCAATGACCTTTTCAGAATCAAATGAAGAAAACTTCTCAGCGAAATGGCCCCTTTCTTGCAACTAAGACACTACCAGTAGTCCATGGTGTTGGAAGCTTATCCTTATTGATTCTCTTGAGCATTCTTTTATCCAGTACATTGTTTCAATTAGATGTAGTAAACTCGAATGGGGAAGGTCGGGAGTGCCTATTTAGCTCACAGTGATCTTTCTGTCCAGAGGCCATAAGTTTTCAACCTCAGCCACTTTCAGAAATGATTCATCATTATCCTAGAAAAGTGAAGAGGCCGATAGCAATCCCCTGACTGTCTTACCCCAACATCACAGTCATTGTAAATAGCTGATGGGTAGGAATCTGCCCAGTGTAAATCTATGTGTGTCCTTTCTTCTCATTTTATTGTGCAGGCACTGAAGTTTGCCTTAATAATTCTATAATCCCTTCTCATTCTGGTTGTGGGGCTCTGATCACTCTCTTGTAAAGAAGTCTTGCTGAAGCAGTCATTTTAACCATGGCTGGAATAAAGTCATGATTAAAGAGAAAGAAAGAGAGAAAGTCAAGGAAGTTGAGAGACAGAGAGAGAATGGTGTTTGAGTCCCTGACTGCATTTTATGAGGCTTCTTATCTAGACTTTCCTTTGGTCTCATCTGTCAGCTCTAGAGATTTTCCAGTAATATCTTCAGATAAACTCTCTCTTTTTCTGACTTAATGATATTTTGTCTTTAGGATGCATATGGCACAAATGCTGGGAAACATTTTATTTACTCATATTGCACTTCTTACATACAACACATGAAGTAGCCAAGCTCTATACCCATGTACTTTATAAGTGTGAATAAAAAATCTGATAATTTCTACCACTGATTATTTCACATTTTACAATTTGATATAGGAAATAAGACAGGAGAGTTCTAGTCTCAGTTCACAGTTAATTTGGATAAATGACTTTATTTCTCTTGTCTAAATTATCTTTAATATCTACTGCAGCCATATTGATAGCTATTTCTTTTTATCCATATAATGCAACATACAAGGCACTTAATCATCACCATGCTTTTGAGATAGTCCTAGAACACCAGGTATTCATAGAGTGCTACAAGTTCAACTGTATTAAGATCCCAAAAGGGGCCTTAGAAAGATATCTTAAGACTGCGTAAGTGCTGTAAAAGTTTCAATCACCTCATTTATAATCTTAGTTTTCCATGAACATACAGATAGAAGAGATGATGGATAGATAGATAGATAGATAGATAGATAGATAGATAGATAGATAGATAGATAGACAGACAGACAGTAAGTGCATAGAGAAAAGCAAGTTGTAACTAGTCATTCTATAAGATTGGAGAATGTTTAGAGCCAAGTCTCTCCTTTCTCTTTCTTTTTTCCCAGCTTCCCTTTGTGGCTAGCGTGAAGTATATGGGTATAAAGTGCTCTAAAAATATGGAAACTGAGAGAAGAAGAAATATGAAAAAGAAAAAAAATGGAGAAATGTGAGAGAGAAGACCATCTACTCTGCGATATTAGACTTCCTTGTGATGAAGGAGGAGGACAACATTGGATCCGATAGGTGACTCAAGTCTACATATTGACTGAACTAAAATTTAAAAGCCAAAAAAGGCGAAAGGTGATGGAATCTGTCTCAAGTATGAAGAGTTCCTGTAACTTCATAAGGATGAAAGATTTAACAGAGTACACTTGAGAGCAACAAGACAACTGTAATCTTTTCACATTTATACCCTAATGGACTGAGATTCAACAATCTGGTAATGTTGTTCTCCTTCTACTCCTTCCCTTCTCCTCCTGTGTCTGCTTTTTCTTCTCCTTATTATTATTGATGTTGTTGTTCATTAGCTACTAAAACCTGAAATATTTCTTGGGGTTCTTCAACTCTAATGCAAATCTGGCTATAAATTGAGATTTTTCTACTCATCCTTTCAATTCTTGAAAACACTAACTTATAAACTTCCAAAACATACAGAAGATCCCTAAATAGTAAACATGGAGAAATAATATAGGTGGAATGATTTTATTAAATTATAATAACTAGAAACAAACCTCTGTGGTTTCTGATTTCTTTGTTAGAGGCTTGAAATTGCAAAGCCACATCCCCTAAACTTGTGAGGATCCATAGCTGTGGTCACCCCTCCTTCCAGCCAGAATGAAAAACTGTGCTACTTGAATTTCTATTAAATTAGGAGAATTTCCCATCAGCATTGTCTTTCAGGGTCACCCTGGATTGGTGCAATAGTACTCAAACTGTCCATCTTTGCATGGTGCCTACATATTGTGCAGAACCATCTGGAAACCAAGCTTGAGTTTTTCTTCCTCAACCAACTGTTCAGCATATATGTGTGGATTGAGAAAGAGAAGCCAGTGCAGCAGGAGTATATGAAGTGTGGATGTGTGTTACTTCCTTCCTCATTCACTTATGCCTTCAGGACATGCTTAAAGCTGATCTCATATATGCTACTTTCAATTTATGGAGCACTGCTGTGAACGCCCAACCTTATGGGTAGAGGAGTCAGACAATACCCAGTTTCTGATAGGCAGTTCAGGTCACATATTGACTTGATAACCTATTATAAAGCATTTGGTCTCTACTGAGGCCTGATAACAAGACAAAGGCTATTTTTCAAAAGAAGAACAGTTAGGCATAGAGTAGAAGACAATATTGCTTAGCTCCCAAATTCTAAACCTTTGCCCTGTGATCCATCTATAACTCCCTGTCAAAGCCTCTGTAAAGCATCCCTATCTGCAACTTTCATCTCAAGCAACAACAGGGTCTGTTAACTCACACAGCCCAAATGGTAGAAAAGCTTGCATGGCAGCCTGAATCTATTGCCAAGCCTTCTTTGGTTCTTAGGCTAGTAAACTAGAAAATCCATCAAGGTCTCTGTGGCCTAGGACATGACATAGACTAGAGAGTTGACATAATGCTAAAGTAGAGCAAGGGAGTAAAATGCTAGTCCTTTTAACAGAAATAAAACTGCTTTTGATGATCTTTATTAATAAGTATGGAGAAAAATGGAGTGTCCAGCTTAATAATGACGCACCAGGTACCAAGGAATGCATAGATTTGCTCTAGCAATTACAGTACATTTAGAAAAGCAGTTGCAATTAGAGTCACCACTGATAAAATGTACAATAATCTATTTTAATTTCCCAAGATCTATGTATCTTCTGTATAGACCAAATAAGTCAGGTGAATGGAGATTAGTGGAGTCACCACCAGTTATCTTTCCGACTATCTTTGCAGTTTCCCAAGGAATATAGAGTTGCCTTTGGCTTGCTACATTTGCATGTAGCTATAGCTCTAGGGGCTTCTTTGTGGCCTTTTCTACCATAATAGCTCTACTATATGACTCAAGGAACCTATAGCAGAGCCAATAACTGAAAAAGTTTATTCATATTTTGCATTCCTGACTAAGAAATAGTCACAGAGTGGGCCTGGACATCCACTAGTCTTACTGTAAGAATCATCTGAGCCAAAAATGCATAGATCACCCAATCTCTATAAACAACATGCTGGCACTCTGATCTGGGATATCCCAGCTCCAGAACTGTGAGAACCCTATCATTAATAAGCCACTCAGTCTATATTGTTGTGCTATGGCAGCCCGAATGTACTAAAATACCTCTGAAGAACAGCATATGGTTAATTGTTCCCCCATGATTTAATTACCTCCCACCAGGTCCTTATCATGACATGTGGGAATCATGAGAAGTACAGCTCGAGATGAGATTTGGGTGGGGACACAGCCAAAACATATCAGCATCCTTCAATCCAGTTAAGCTGACACCTAATTTCAACCATCACAAAGATGCAGGAAAAGGTGTAGTATGGTCATCCCTTCATACCTAATGGGAATTGATTCCAGGATATTCCACAGATACCAAAATCCAAAGATGCTCAAGTCTCTTATACAAATAATGCAGTATTTGCATAAAACCTATATACATCCTTCCATATACTTTGAATAATCTCTAGATTAACTATAATACCTAATACAATATAAATGCTTTGTAAATATTCATTACACTGTCTAGTTTAGGGAATAGTGATAAGGAAAAAAGGCTGTAGATGTTCAGTACAAACATAACTATTCTATTGTTTTTTCTAAATACTTTTCATCTGTGGTTGTTTGAATCCATGAATGTGGAACTCACGGATATGGAAGGCCAACTGTTGTTGCAAACCTGCTTATGCCTAGGTAACCAGTGAGGTAAGCTAGCAGGTCGATGACAAAGTATATGTGCTAAAAAATAATTTTTCCTAACCATGGAACTATAATGGCTGTTGCTTTGCCTTCACCTACAAAGCTTGTACAATATTTCTTGTGGTTCATCCTAACTGGAAATATACAGGCAAGGCTATTAGAAGAAACATAGTTCAACTGAGCCAAATTGATATTCTATAAAGCCACCTATATTAGTTTTCTAGTGTGCCATAACAAAATACCACAAACTAGGTGCCTGAAAACAATAGAAGTGTATTGCTTCCTAGATTCCAAGGTTAGAAATTGAAAATCAAGGTGACAGCAATGCTGCATTCTCTCTTAAAACCATAGGGGAGAATTTCTTGCCACTTCCTAGCTTCTGTGGTAGCCATCAATTGATGGTTTTACTTGGCTTTCTGCTCCATCATTCCAATTTCTGTCTCTGTCATCACATACATTCTCACTGTGTCTCTCTCTTCACGTGGTATTTCCCTCTTCTTATAAGGGCACTAGTCATATTCGATTAGATCCCACCCTGATGAATTCATCTTAACTTGACTACATCTACAAATGCCCTGTTTTTAAATAAGGTCATATTCACAGCTATTGAGGAGCTGACTCCAGTGTATATATTTTGGGGGGTTACATAATTCCAGTCATAATACCACCAGAGGCATTGAACTTGAATGGACCAGAGAGGACATGCAAACTTCATGAACAAGTAGTGCAGTTCCCCATAATACTGAGAATGTTGCATAATTCTGAATTCCTGATACTGAATTATAGTTTAAGGAGACCAACCAGCCCTTTGGTGGAAAGTAGATTACATCACGTCACTTCCATCTTAGAAAGGCCAACAGTTCATTCTCATAGCTGTAGGGATATTTAATATAGGAACTTACATTTTCTACCCAAACAACCTCAGCCAGTCAATTATCTGGAGGTTTACACTATACCTGATACATTGGCATAAACTCCCATATGACAAGACATGGCTACTGACCGGGAAGAATTCTCACAGTGAAGGAGGCACAGCAGTGGTCCCATAACCATGGGTTCCACCGGCTATGGCACATGCTGTATCACGCCAACACACCTGGTCTGATACACTTTTGGAATTGCCTACAAAAGGTACGGCTGAAGTAGTAGCATTGAGATAACATTCTGTAAAGAAGAAATTCCACCCTTCAGGATGCAGTACACGCATCAAATCAGAGATCCATCTATGGCATTGTGTCCGTCCATAATAAAAAGAATAGATAGGTCGAGGAATGAAAGATTACCAAACAGGAGTGGCCCTTCTTTCACTGATACCCAATAACCCCTAGGAATTTTGTGCTTTTTGGCCCTCCGTGTTTGGGATCTTCAGAATTGAAGCTATTTATCCCCCCAATAGGTACATTTTTGATGTGGACATCGTAATCGTTCCATTTAGCTATAAACTGCTGCTTTTGTCAGAGCATTTTATTCTGCAGCCATCAGACAAGAAGTCACCGTCCTGACTGGGATAATTGGCCCTACTCAGCCAGAGGACTTTGGGCTGCTTTACACAGTGAGGACATGAAGAAATACTTGCAGAAAATAGCTGATGTACTTACGCCCTTTTCCATACTTTCTGAACATATAAATGGACATATAAAGCAACTAGACCTGAGAAAAATGATTGTCAAAGGGTCTTACCACCTGGAATATAGTTTTCATTCACACTACCACATAAGACACCAAAACCTATGGAGATGATAGCTGAGGGTGGGAATTTAGATGTACAGAGAATGTAGAATGTCTAATAAGAGGCAAAGTGCATGAGTTACAGGTGTGTTCCCAAGAGCAACTGCAAGGATGATGGCTGCAATTCAACTCACTGACTTTCTTTTGCTAAGTTCCCTCTTAAAGAACCATGAAGTAGCTGCTGCCAAGTATAGATGGAGAAGTGGACCTATGTATAACAAGAGTGGACTGTGATGGCCATGTGGGTGTGCTGCTGTAATTTCCATCAAGAGAACTACTAGAAGAGCATAGTGGACTGACAGTTTCTATCAACTCCTGTCCATTTGGATCTGCTATCATGTTTATGCTAATATTTGAACTTCTCACTGTGCATCAATTACTGAGAACAGAAGATTGTTCATGTCTGTAATTCCAGCACTTTGGGAGACTAAAGCAAGAGGATTGCTTGAGCCCAGGTGTTCAAGACCAGCCTGGGCAACATAGTGAGACTGCATCTCCACAAAAAGTATGAAAATTAGTCAGGTGTGGTGGTGCACACCTGTAGTCCCAGCTACTCAGGAGGCTGAGGCAGGAGGATAAATGGAGCCCAGGATGTTGAGGCTACAGTGAGCCTTGGTCCTGCCACTGCACTCCTGCCTGGGTGATACAGCAAGACCCTGAAAAAGAAAAAACGGAAAGAGAAGAGGAGAGGAGAGGAGAGGAGAGGAGAGGAGAGGAGAGGAGAGAAGAGAAGAAAAAAGACAAGACAGGGAAGGGAAGGGAAGGCAGGGCCTTGTTTGCATATTTGTTTTTAATAGAGTAAATATATGAATGTGTTAAAACCTAAGACTGGTAAATATGTTCTCTATTCAGATTTTAGCATTAGGATGGTACAACTGGACACAAGAAAGAGTAAATATCTTTTGGAATTAAAACTAAAGAATGCATAATGTTTAGCAAAATTAAACTATAAAAATTAAGTTTTAGGTATCACTCTACTATGTTTAGCATAATTAACTCTTATTTTCAACAAAGTGTTTTCTTAGAATAAAATCATGATTTTTTTGAATGTTCACTGAAGTTGAATAGTCCAATGTCTTATACCCACACATACATCTCTCATTCCATCCAATGTGCACACACAGACACACACACACAAACATCTGTGCTAGAAGGTAATACTTAAACACAATTTTAAAAAATTTGTATATCAAAATGTTAAGATATTAAATAAACTGATTACCACTTCTGTTATTATAAACTAATTATACATGGCTAAGTCATGATCATTGGCCATCAAGTTCAAGTTGAATATGCTGATCAGTTTGCAAGCACATTGGGAAGTGAAGAGCATTCTATCTTCTTTTTAATGTTGTCCTGGGATTATAGCTTTAGTTACCTAGCACGGGTGTTTTAAAAATCAGAAGTGATTAAGAAACATCACTTCTAACCAAGATATGTGGGGGCGTAATATCTTTCACTGAAATTCTGTAGTCTGGGAGCATTGTCAGATATATACAAAATGAAGATTGAAAATTTATCTATGAACCCTGCCAAGTTTTTCAATAAATATATAAAGTAATTTAAAGTTGCAGAAGTAGTTATTTGTGTGCTAGCCTTATTGTGTGGTAGAACTCCAAAAATCTCGAAAATATTTCATTGAGTTAAACTTTAGATTGAATTTAGAAGTGTATCTCTGAATTAGACATTTCCAAAGCCACAAAAATAATCTATTTATCTTAGAGTAGATGATACACTTTCCTGATCTCTGCCTTAGAAAAAAAATAATAATAAACATGTTTCAGATAGGTAGACCCTAGAATTAGGAGTTAGAAAGTGTTAACATATAATACGCCTGTATGATAAAATTTTTAAAGACAAAAATGGCAATTTGGTATATATCTAATTTCTTCTAATAATGACAATCTTTATTTATTTTTGCTCATTTGAAATATTTCTTTCAAATGCCTTTTCTCTTTTAGACATTAGGTAAGGCATTGGTAATAAATTGCTTTCGTATGATGAGTATTCCCAAAAGTAAACAATGGTAATTTATTAAAAGGAACAGCACAAAGAAAATGCATATGGAATGTATAGGAGTTCACAGGAAAGGTATGTTGACTATCCTGGAAGGTGGAGGGAAGCTTTGGATGACATAACATAAAATAATTCATAAAAAATGTACTACTCTGTAAAAGAAAAGGAAGTGACCCATGGAAAGAAAAAAAAACATTAAAAGGTCACTGGAATTGAAAAGCTGAAGTAACAAATGCAGTCATGTGTGTCTATACAGATTATGCTTGTATGGAGGTGAAACTAGGCCTCATAATTCCTAAGCCTCATAAAATTTAGAAAGCTTGGCCATCATGAAACTTAAACCTCAGATGGCCACGGATAGCCCCCCGATGTTCCCAGAACCCAAACAGAAAGACAATTCCGGGAAATAGCCTCATGGGGTCCCACCCTGATAACCTCATGGGGCCCCACCCTGATAGCCTCATGAGGTCCCACCCTGATAGCCTCATGAGGTCCCACCCTGATAACCTCATGGGGTCCCACCCTGACTTAATGTCCCCGATGTTCCCGGAATCAGCAATTCCAGGAAAGAACCTCCTAAGGTCCCGCCCCAACCAATCAGAACAAGATACCTCGCTCAGGCCATAGACAGACCCAATTACCACGCACCTAAAGCTTTGTTTGAATTTCGCGCCCTAAGCAGTGTTTGAACTTGTGTTTGCCTATATAAACAACCTGTAACAAGCACTCGGGGTCCCAGGGCCAACTTAGAGCTTGGGACCCTAGCGCGCTAGTAATAAATAACCCTCTGCTGTGAATCTCGTGTCGGTGATCCTTCGCGGCGACCCCTGCCCAAGGGGGAATCGACAGTTCGGTTCCAACAGAGGGATGCAGTGTTTGAGCAGTTGAAATGAAAAAGAGGAAAACAAAACAGATGTAGTAGAGAGGCTCCATTTCTTCATATGCTATGATTTTTAATTAAAAACATTATTTTTAAATTCATATTTACTAATATTTATCTTTTTGGGTGTACAGTTCTATGAAATTTGACAAATGCATAGTCTTATAACCCCTACAACAAGCAAGATATAGAACAGTTTGATCACCTTCCAAAATGTTCTCATGCTGTCTCTTTGGAGTCAGTCTTGCCTCTCACCTTCAAACTCCTGCAAACTGGTAATCATTACAATTTGGCTTTTTCCAGAATGTTATTTAATGGTAATAAAGACGATTCTGCCTTTTGGATCTGGCTTCTGTCATTCAGCATAATGCAATTGAGATTCATTTACATTTGCTTTTGTATAAGCAGTTAATTATGTTTTACTCTTAAGTAGTATTTCATTGTATGGTTATACTACAATCTGTTCATCCATTTACCAATTAAAGTGCATTTAGATTATTTCCATTGTGGAACAATTATGAATAAAGTTGCCATAAACATTCCTGTATGGGTTTTTGTGTGACTATGTATTTTTATTTCTTTTGGGTAAATACACAGGAGTGAGATTGCTGGGTAATAATAATAAATGTGTGTTTGTAAGAAACTGCCCAACTGTTTTTTTAAGTTGAGCTATTTGCATGCCTACATGCAAAGAATAAGAACACCAGGTATTCTGTACCCTTACGATTACCTGTTATTGTCAGGCTTTTTTTTTTTTTTATGTTAGCCATTCTAATGGGTGTATATTGATATCTACTTAGGATTTCAACTTGCATTTCCTTAATGACTAAGGACATTGAACGTATTGTAATGTGCTATTTGTCATCTTTATATCTTCTTTGAAAAAATATCTGTTCATATTCTTTGTGCTTTTTATAAAATAGGCTGTTTTTACATTGTTTTCAGATTTCTTTATGTTTTCTGAATACAAATCTTTTATCAGACATATGATTTACAAGTATCTTAATCTGTCTCTTTCTATTTTATTCTGTCTTTTAGAGAACAGAAGTTTTTAGCTTAATTGTTTTCTTTTTAATTTTGGTAAAATACATGTAACATCATATAACTTCCTAACATATTTTAAGTGTACAGTACAGTACCATTAACTAAATGTATGTTGTTATACAATGTTCTAGATGTCTAGAACTTTTTACCTTGTATAATTGAAACTATATACCCATTGACTAGCAACTATTCCATTTCTCCTTCCATTCAGCTCCTGGCAAGTCTACTTTCTGTGTCTATAAATTTGACTACTTCAGACATTTCATACAAGTAGAATCATGCGCCATATGTCCTTCTGTGACAGGCTTATTTTACTTGGTATAGTGAAATAAGTATTTGTCCTCAAGATTTTTCCGTGTATTATTGACATGATTTACTTCTTTTCTGAGCCTGAATATTTTACTGTATGTGTGTGTGTGTAAAGACATGTACTATGTATATATGCTATGTACACATATGTATACATGCTCTGTACATATATACACACATATACAGTTAAAATGCCATATATACACACATACATATATACACACATATACATATACTGCATTATTAAAAACATCTTTTTTTATTTTTAATTGGACAAAAATTTTATATTTATTGTGCATTTTAAAATACATCTGCATTTTAAAATACATTTTTATTTTTTAAATTTATTTTTAATTGACAAAAATTGTATATTTATTGTGTAGATGATATTTGGTATATATACACATTGTGAAATGAGCAAATCAAGCTAATTAACGTATTCATGCTTCACATGGTTTTTGTGAAAACATTTAAAATCTGCTCTCTTAGCAACTTAAAAACATGCAATCCTTTATTATTAACTATAGCCACTATGTTGTACAATAGGTCTCCAGAACTTATCCCCTCTGTCTAACTGAAACTTTGTACTCTTTGACCAACATCTCCCATTTCCCATCAGCTCCCCATCAGGCCTTGATTACCACCATTCTTTTCTCTGCTCTGGTAAGTTCAACTGTTAAAAATTCTGCATGTAAGTGAGATCATGCAGTATTTATCTTTATGTATCCGACCTATTTCATTTACCGTAATGCTTTACAGGTTAATCCATGTTGTCAAAAAATGACTGGATTACCTTCATTTTTAATGCAGAATAGTATTCCATTGTGTATATATACCACATTTTCTGTATGAATTTATTCGTGGATGGGCACTTTGGTTGATTTCATATGTTGGCTATTTTTAATAATGCTTCAATAAACATGGGAGTGAAAATGTTTTTTAACATATTAATTTTCTTTCTTTTGGATATATAACCAGAAGTACAATTGCTGGGTCTTGTGGTAGATCTATTTTTAGTTTTCTGAGGAAACTTCACACTGTTTTCCATAGTGGCTAAACTAATTTACATTTCTACAAATGGTGTACAGGGTTTCCTTTTCTCATATCCTTGCCAACATTTGTTGCATTTTGTGTTTTTTATGATAGCCATTCTAACAGGTGTGAGATGAAATCTTATTGTGTTTTCATTTGCATTTCCCTGACGATTACTGATGTCGAGCATTTTTCTCTGTATTTTCTTCTAGGAGTTTTATAGTGTCCGGTCTATGTTTAAGTTATTAATCCATTTTAAGTTAATTTCTGTGGTGGTGCAAGACAATGGTTTGATTTCATTATTTTGCATGTGGATAATCATTTTTCCCAATAACAATTGTTGAAGAGCCTGTAGTTTCTCCATTGTGTAGTCCATCTATGCATAGATTTAATTCTGGGATCTCTATTCTATTCCATTGATCTACCATACTGTCTTGATTACTTTAGTTTTAAAATATATTTTGAAGTCAGAAAGTGTGAGACATTCATCATTTTTCTTCTTCAACATTGTTTTGGCAATGTGGAGTCTTTTGTGCTTCCATTTCAATTTTAGGTTTGGGTTTTTTTCCTGCAAAATTGGGATTTTAATAGGGTTTGCATTGAATATGGAGATTGCTTTGGGTAGGGTAGACATTTTAAAAATATGAAGTATTCAATCTGTGAACATAAGATGCCTTTGCATATATTTGTGTTTATAATTTCTTTCAGAAATGTTTTATAGTTTTTAGTGTACATCCTTTGCCTTCTTGGATAAGCTTATTCCTAAGCATTTTACACTGTTTTATTTTAATTGGGATTGTTTTCTTAATTTCCTTGTTGGATTTGCATTGTTAGTATGTAGAAATGCTACTTATTTTGTATGTTGATTTTATATTCTGCAACTTTTAAAATTCATTTTATCAGTTCCAACCTTTTCTGTGGAATCCTTAAGGTTTTATACATAAGAGATCATGTCATCTGGGAACAGACTATTTTATTTCTTTCTTTTTGATTTGAAGATCTTTCATTTCTTTTTCTAATCTAACTGTTATAACTAATATTTCCAGTATTATAGAAGTTTTAAGACTGGACATTTGTCTGTTTCTTCTCTTAGAGGAAGAACTTTCAGAGTTTACTGTTTAGTAGTCTGTTAGCTGTGGGCTCTCCACATATGGGCTTTACTGGGTTGAGATCATTCCCTTTTATCTCTAGTTCACTGAGTGTTTTTATTATAAAAGTACTTGTATGTTGCCAAATGTTTTTGTCTCATATATTAACATGATGATTTGATTTTTTTATCATTTGTTCTAATGTGGCATATTTATTGATTTGCATATGTTGAATCATTTTTGCAACCCAGGGAGAAATCCCACTTGATGATGATGTATGATCCTATTCAGTTTGCTAGTATTTCATTGAGAATTTTTGTGTCGATATTAAACGGGGACATTGGCCAGTAGTTTCCTTTTCTAGTAGTGTCTTTGCCTGGCTTTGATATCAGGGTAATCAGGGCAATGCTGGCCTCATAAATGTGTTCCAAAGTGTCTTCTCTTTAATATTTTGAAAGAGTTTGCAAAGGATTGGTGTTAATTCGTTTTTTTAAATGTTGGTGGAATTCTTCAGTGAAGCCATCTGGTTCTGGGCTTTTCTTTGATGGGAGATCTTTGATACAAATTAAATCTCTTTAATCCCTTCACAGGTCTGTGCAAATTTTCTATTTCTTCCTGATTCAGTAAGTTGTATGTTTCCAGGAATTTATCTGTTTCTTCGAGGTCATCAATTTTTTTGGTGTATAGTTTTTCATAGTAGTCTCTTATAATCCTTTTGATTTCTGTGGCATCAGCTGTAGTTGGCATCATCTTTCATTTCTGAAACTTACTGTTGTCACCCTCCTTTGTTACATATTATTAAAATAGCTGTTGAAAGAATTCAGGACAAGGAATAAAATGCTTAATGTTTATATGTGTGCTGGCTTGCAAATGTATATATAATTAATGAGATGGTTGCCATACTAGGCTTCAGATTTGTAAATATCTCATAATACATAAAAATATTAATTTCATTAAGTTTACAAATCCTACTATTAAATTTTTTGAACAGGAATATAATAACATGGTTCAAAATTTAAATGTACAAAAAAATTCCATTGAAAAGCTGCCTCAATCTTCCTTCCCTTCCTGGAGACAAACAATATTATCAGGTTTTTTTGTTTCCTTATTGAATGTTGTTAACATACGCATACAAATATTTTAAATTCACATTTTACAAAAACTATAGCATATGTAGAAATTGCTCTGCATGTTATAAAATTTTATCAAGTTGCTGGAAGGTGCTGAAGGAAAGTCTCCAGACAGCTCGGATATGTAGGCCAAAAAAATCAACCAGTCCAAATTACAGCATGGGAACATTTTGTTGTCATTGTTGTTGTTGTTGGGAGATCGCCTAGAAAATTAATATGAAAAGGATAAGATACTTTATAGGCTTGATATAGTAAGGAGTGATTTGTAGTTCTGAAATTAATAGGGGTTCAATTAGTAAAAGCATGTAAAAAATTACCAAGTTAAACACAAGATAATTATTCACTCAATAGAAAACAAAGTAAGCAAGATTCAAGAAAGAGGATGAAATATAGTATATCTCAAGACTGTAGTATGAATGATAAATCATATTAAGGCAATAATTAGGAAAATGCAGAGTATTTCACCATTACTGAGAGATGAAAGCAGGAGAAATTTATGTGTTTCCGTGTGTGTGTGTGTTCACACCCCTACTAAGGCATGCCTACCTGAATGAGGCACTTAAAAGAGAAAAATTCTCACCTTTAACAGTGGGAATTCTATAAATACTAGGTACATATAAAAACTAAAGAAATAGTAACATGATTATATCATTAAGATATATCAGTTAAAAAACAGAAGGAACAGCTTAAGGCTTAATGTAGTTGTATTTTTTAGAACAGGCAAAGAAGCATTAGTAAAAGGACAAGGAAGCACAATTAGACACTGAAAGTTTTGTAAATTATACTAAAGGCTGGACGTTTTACTACTTTAATAAAAAAAATTAAATAAAGATAAATCCCATTCATTATTATTTAACAAATAAAGATGCCTGCATCGTAGTTTTATATATTTTGAGTAAAAAAAGAAAGCAACGTTATGAAAGTAGGCAAACAACGAACTTGGTACATATTATTATCAATGAGGAAATGAATCAAAAGATGTGCATAGACCATAAATATCTAAAAAGTTATCTTTCAAACCTAATTTTAGTAAAATGATTATTTAAGAAATAAATCTACAAAAAAAAATAGGCTGCACATAAACTGCCAGTCATATAAGACATAAAAATGCACTTGTATAAATGGAAAGACAGTTGATTATTTTAGTTTCAACAAGATAACTTTGGCTATTGAATTGAAATGAAGCTAAAGGGGGAAGGTAGGCGGTAGGATTCAAGGTGAATATGTGGGAAGTTACTGTAACGATCCAGTGGAAAAGTTATGATGGTATCAGATGGATTAAGAAGAAGTAGTGAGAAGTTGATTCAAAATTTGAGAATCAGAGAGGACGGGATTTGCCATCATATTTGCAGTGTGAGAGAGAAGAACCAAGCTCCCTAAGCGAACCAACAACAAATTTATTTTGTGTCTTCTCTGGGTCCTTTCAATTTGTCTTTTTTTTTAAAAAAAAAAAAAAAAAAGAGACATGCAGATAGGTGAATGCCAAGTCTCGTCTGTTGGAAAAGAAGAATGGAATGGTCTTCTGTCCCACGGTAAAAAGTTTCTGTTTAGTTTGCCATTGCAGCTATAACCAAATATGGAAAACTTGAAGACTCTGAAAACACAAATTTATTACCTTAAATTTGTGGAAATCAGAATTCTAAAATGGATATCACTGGACTAAAATCAAGGCATCAGAAAGGCTGTACTTCCTTGAAGAGTGTAAAGAAGAATCTGCCTCCTCACCTTCTCTACCTTTCAGAGGCTGTCTACATTTCTTAGCTTGTGGTCCTCTTCCATCTTCGAACCAGCAACAGTCAGGTGACTCTTTCTTATACCAAATTACTCTGAACCCTGCTTTCAGTCTTGACATCTTCATCCCTGACTTTCTTGCCTTTTGGTTTCACTTATTAGGGCTCTTGTGATTACATTAGATTCACTTGCATAATCCAGGATAATCATTACACTTTAAGATCCTTAATCACATCTGCAAAGTTCCTTTTGAAATGTGGGGTAACAAATTCACAGGTTCTGAGAATTAGGACAAGGACGTAATTGGAGGGTCATTATTCTGTCTATCACAGGTAACAGAATACTGGTTAAGGGTTTGGCATAAAACTGGATTTGAATCTTCCCAGCACTTATCGTGAAGCTTAGGCAAATCCATTGTAAAGATTTATCCATTCTAAGGATAGTGGCTTTCAGCTCCATCTTAGAACACACAGACACATGGCGGGGAACAACACACACTGGGGCTTGTGGGAGGTTGGGGATTGGGAAGAGGGAGAACATGAGGAAGAACAGCTAATGGATGCTGGGCTCAATGCCTAGGTGATGGGATGATCTGTGCAGCAAAACATCACAGCACACGTTTTCCTGTGTAACAAACCTGCACATCCTGCACGTGTACTCCTGAACTTAAAAGTTGGAAATTAAAATATATATATATATACACACACACACACACACACATATATATAAATACACACATATATATATACACACATATATATATACACATATATATACACACACACACACACATATATATATATATATATATATATCTCCATTCTAAGCTTCCATTTCCTCATAAATCAAATAGAAATGCTAACTGAATTTACCTCAGAGAGTTCGTGGGTGTGTTTTTAAAGAAATAATGCCTATAAAGCACTTGACATAGTGCTTGGCACATAAAATATACTCCATGCATATTAGCGGCCATAATTATATTGCTAAGGAACTCCTTAGTAAAAGGTAGGATTATGTAAGGTTTTCTGACAGTCTTTTTACTATATTGGCTTTTATACAATTTACAGCTCTGAATTTTCTTTCTTTTCTTTTTTTTTGTTTTCTTTTTTTTTTTTTTTTTTTTTTTTTTTGAGACAGTGTCTCACTCTGTCACCCAGGGTGGAGTGCAGTGGGGTGATATTGGCTCACTGCAATCTCTGCCGCCCAGGTTCAAGCGATTCTCCTACCTCAGCCTGCCAGAGTAGCTGGGACTACAGGAGCGTACCACCACGCCCAACTAATTTTTTGTGTTTTTAGCAGAGACGAGGTTTCACAGGGTTAACCAGGATGGTTTCGATCTTCTGACCTCGTGATCCGCCGGCCTCAGCCTCCCAAAGTTCTGAAATTATAGACTTGAACCACCGCACTCGGCCCAGCCCTGAACTTTTTTTCCAACTTTAGACCAACTTTGGATTTTATATTTGCTGTTTACATCTTTAATCAATAAAACTTCAGGCTATTTTACTTCCGTTGAAGATGTCTATAAACTCTGATTGTCAATTACCACGACAAGAAAAACTTCCAGATATGATTTATGTATAGTCATAATGTTATGTTATTATTTAAATCACTTACAGAAATTCTGAAGAGGAAAGGACTGAGAACAGAAATTTCAAGAAAGGAATTGTGTAATGTCTCAAGGCTGACATTTCCACATGCTATTAAGATTTTGTCCCTCAGTTCCAAATTTAGTCTCATTCTTCAATCCAGTGTGTGTGTGTGTGTGTGTGCACCTGTGTGCAACTAGGGCCGGAACTCTAAAAATTACCCTTCTCCTTTGTCAGATAGCGTCCTGTTAAGTCTGGCCCATAGAATGAGCTAGAGACTATTGAAATTCAGGAGGATATGAAATAATTGTTTCTGTTTCCCTGAGTTCTTGGGTTATCCTATGGGCTTTCGTGTTGTCAGTAGCAATTGGGTTTCATTGGAACCAAAAGTTTCATTCAACACCTCAGAACTTGCCTCCTTGTGTCTCCCCAGAGATACCAGCATCAGCCATTGTCAATTTCTCCTCAGTTTTAGCAAAAGGAAGGTTGTAGTACCTTTTTCTTGTTTCTAAAATACCAACACCTGTTTGGCAGCAACACCTCAAAGATCTGGTGCCCACATCCACAGGGTCCTTTTCCAAACTTCTCGTTTCTGATAACTCTAACATGTCTATTTGTTCTTCATTCCCGGGGGAGTTAACTACTTTCTGATAACAACCTTGGGAATGTAATAACTGAAGGTTCACTTTTTGCATTTTAGTTTTTCTAATACTCATTCAAACAGTTTCTCACATTAAATTATTTCTCCTGAAATAATTCCCGAGTCCTCCTATTTCCCATGACACCAATTATTTACCTCCCATTCATTTCTCTCCTCTCTTATCTGGATCCCCTTTATCCCATTCTCACTTAACCATCTTTAGTGCCTGTTTCTAGTTCCAGTTCCATGAACTCCCCATCCACCCTGTAATCCCCTTTCAAAGACCACCTCCAGCATTCATTTCTATCCTCCTGCTTTTCCTCCTAAAATCTTTCCAACATATCACTTCTCATTTGTGTACCTCTTTCTCCAGAAGAACACATCTCTCAGTCTACAGGAGCATTTTTCTCCACTTGATATTCTTAACCCATCACTGGACATTGGACCAAGTTCTAAAACCACAAAGACTACAGAAAGAAGCCTGTGCCTTGGGCTGATGAAGAAGCAAATAGATTTAAAAAGATGCCATGCTTAAGAGTAGAAGCAAAATGAGTTCATCTCAGAATCCTGACTTCCCACTGCCTCCTTTGATATCTTTCTTCATAGGTTAACAACTGTCACATCCAAATATTAACTCACAAACCAACCAACCAACCAAACAAGGAAACAAACAAACTTAACTTTAGACAGTATTCTTACAGAAAACAATGGTTTCTCTGTGAAATAGTTTGGATGTTTGTCCCTCCAAATATGGTGTTGAAATGTAATTCCCAGTGTTGGAGGTGAGGCCTGGTGGGAGGTGTTTGGATCATGGTTGCAGATCCCCCGTCAATGACCTAGCACCAGGGATGATTCTGGTAATTCACGCAAGTTCTGGTTGTTTAAAAGAGTGTGGCCCCTTCCTCCATCTCTCTCTTGCTCCTGTTCTCACCATATAATACACTGGCTCCCCCTCTGTGTTTTGCCATGATTGTAAGCTTGCTGATGCCCTCACCAGAAACAGACGCTGGCACCATTCTTTCTACACAGCCTGCAGAATAGTGACTCAATTAAAACTTTTCTCTTTATAAATAACCCAGTCTCAGGTATTCCTGTATACCAACACACAGATGGACACCGTGCTACTCTCTTAGGTATGTTTTTACCCCATTGTCCTTGTAATTGAATACCTGAAATTTCTTCTTTACTTCAATCCTTGTTCCCACTTTTCTGTCTGAGCTGTACTCTCCTCTTTTCAATATGTCTGCCAGATATCTCAGTACTGAGTGTCTGTTACCTGCTGTCTTTATTTACCTGAAGGTTCTTATACTTGATTCCTTGGGACCTCTCATGGATTCCTTTCTCTAACTGTCTCTGGCATTTTAAAAGTCTACCCTCTGAAATCTGACTGCAGTTCTTTCTCTTCAAAGGCATATTTTTTCTTCTCTTTTATCCCCGTCTTTTCTACTCCATCTTACCAGCAAGTTACCTTTTGAAATTCTTTATATAATTAAAAACAAATGTGTTTATTTAAGTAAAAACCTAAGAAAATAAGAATACATGTGATTTGCAAACATAACAAAAATGATGAGAGCATCATGCACTAATGTTTTCTAAAACATTTCTGAGCTCCCAGTTGAACAACTGTATTTAAAAAAAAAGATAAATCTCCTTGTTCTTAGTAAATTTTTGATGGCTCTGAGTAATCATTATTTTCTGATTTACCTGAATCATCACATTAATAGTTCATTTATTCTCTTTGGGAAAGATGTACATTTTACCAACTGACATTTTGAAAAAAAGGTTACAATTCTCTGTATAAAAAATATCTGAAAAATATTTATTAATTGCCAGTCTTTTGGAACATGGTGCATTATTTACCACTTCTGAAAACTTACTGACAGCCACTTAATGCTCTCATGTACAAATTATCGGAGTCCCCTGGAAGGAAAATCCTAGCGACCAAGAGAAGTGTTTGTGTTGTTTTTTTTTTTTTTTTGCATTTATGTACAATTTTGTTTTATATATTTTTACAACTTTATTTTAGAATCAGGAGATATATGACCAGGTATTTTACAAAGGTATATTGCATGATGCTGAAGTTTAAGTTATGACTGAACCCATCACCCAGGTAGTAAGCATAATACCCAATAGGTAGCTTTTCAGCCCTTTCCCTGCTCTCTCTCTTGTTCTCATATTTATGACCATGTGTACCCAGTGTTTAGTGCCCACTTATAAGTGAGAACATGCAGTATTTAATTTTCCTTTGCTGTATTAGTTTGCTTAGGATAATGGCCTCCAGCTACATCCATGTTGCTGAAAAGGACATGATTTCATTTTTCATGGCTGCATAGTAGTCCATGGTGTGTGTGTGTGTGTGTGTGTGTGTGTGTGTGTTTTCTCTATTCAATCCACCATTGATAGGCACCTGGCTTCATTTTATGTTATTGCTATTGTGAATAGTGCTGCAGTGAACATATGGATGCATGTGTCCTTTCAATAGAATGATATATTTTACTTTGGGTATATGCCCAGTAATAGAATTGTTGGATTGAATGGCAGTTCAACTCAATTCTTTGAGAAATTTTCCAACTGCTCTCCACAGAGGCTGGGCTAATTTACCTTCCCAGCAACAGTGTATCAGTGTCCCCTTTTCCCTGCATCCTCACCAGTATCTGTTATTTTTTTACTTTTTCACAAAAGCTATTCTGGCTGGCGTGAGATGCTATCTCATGGTAGTTTTGATGTGCATTTCTCTGATGATTAAGGATGATGGACATTTTTCCATAAGTTTGTTGGCTGTTTGTATGTCTTCTTTTGAGATGTGTCTATTCATGTCCTTTGCCCACTTTTTAATGAAGCAGTTTGTTTTTGCTTGTTGGTTGGTTAAAGTTCTTTACACATTCTGGATGTTAGACCTTTGTCAGATGCATACTTTGTGAATATTTTCTCCCATTCTGTAGGTTGTCTGTTTACTTCCTTGACTGTTTCTCTTGGTGTGCAGAAGCCCTTTCATTTAACTAGGTCCCACTTACTAATTTTTGTTTTTGTTGCAATGCTTTGGAGGACTTAGCCATAAATTCTTTTCCAAGACTGATACTGAGAATAGCATTTTATGGGTTTTCTTCTAGGATTTTTATATTTTGAGGTCTTATATTTAAGTGTGTAATCCATCTTGAGTTAATTTTTGTGTACAGTGATAGAAGGGTCCATTTTCTTTCTTCTGCATATGGATGGCCTGTTATCCTAGCACCGTTTATTTAATATGAAGTTTATTATTCTTTGCTTATCTACGTCAAGTTTGTTAAAAATCAAATGATTGTAGCTATGTAGTTTTATTCCTGAGCTCTCTATTCTGTTCCATTAATCTATGTGTGAGACCAAGAGATTTAAACTGATTTTAAGCAACTAGAATTGTCCTATATCCTAAATAATCATGGATTTTAACTTTTTATTAATAATATGTGTTCTATTCTTGCTCATTTAAAGATTTTTTTTGACAGAGAAGAAAGAAGCAAAATGAGTTTGGGTAGCTATGGTTTCAAAGAATGTCTGGCTTTAGCAGACTGATTTGCTTATCAGTGTTTTTTTAACTATCTGTAATTATAATATGCAATTACACTTAAAATAATTTAAGATATGTAATATCTATGCCATCACTTTAATGACCACACTAAAGTAATATATTTGCCTGCAATAGCCACTATTTAATCAACAAATACTATCATATTTTTAATTATGTATTTGAAGAGTTTGTGTCTGAGTATAATTCAAAGTTAGGTTTCCTGTGAGATTTTATTGCTGTTCTCAGTGTGTTTCTATTTAACACTAATATTTATTGTCTATTTAAAGCAGTGTTTGCATTTGGGCTGAAATCCAAATTGAAAGTTCTTTTCCCATCCATCCTGGGAAAATTCTGCTCAATTCGAAAGATCTAATTATATCAAGCAAAACATAAATATAAATAATATGAATATATTGAATTTTTCTTCTCACAATTAATGTGTACCTAAACAAAATTTTGAAAACATTTTAACTCATTGGAAAGAATAGGATTAAGGCAGTAGAGGGGCACAGTCCACCCTCTGCATCTGTGGATACTGCATCCATGACTTCAACCAATCGTGAATAGAAAATATTCAAAAAAATAAAATACACAACAATACAACAATAAAAATAATACGGATTCATCGTAACTACTCTTTACATAGCATGTACATTGTGTTAGTGTGATGGTTAATACTGAGTGTCAACTTGATTGACTGAAGGATGCGAAGTGTTGATCACTGGGTGTGTCTGTGAGGATGTTGCCAAAATGATTAGCATTTCAATCAGTGGGCTTGGAAAGGCAAACCCACCGTTAGTCTCTTAGCCTACATCTTTCTCCCATGCTGAATATTTGCTGCCCTCGAACATTGGACTCCACGTTCTTCAGATCTGGGACTTGAACTGGCTTCCTTGTTACTCAGCTTGCAGACAACCTATTGTGGGACCTTGTGATCATGTGAGTTAATACTCCTTACTAAGCTCCCCTTTTAATATACATCTATCCTATTAGTTCTGTCCTTTAGAGAACCCTGACCCTAATACAGATTTTGGTACCCAAAGTGGTTCTAGAGGAACAGAATATTAAGGATGAAGTTATTTCATTGGTTTTGGGGTTTCTGGAGTTGGATGGTTAATATTATTGACACCAAAATGCTAAGGACTCTCTTTCTGATAGCATGGAGAACTCTGATAGTCCTTTGCAAGAGCTATTTAGAGAGTTATGCAAAACAAATACATTTGACACTCCTGATTCACCACTCGTGAGAGGCAAGGATTTTAGTGACTCTATATATAATACCTTACCATGTGTGGAGATCCAAGGAAAATAATGAAGTTGATTGGTTCCTCCTAGGTTCACTGGACAAAGTGATAAAAGAAAATGATGAACTCAGTGATTCTAACTCTCGACGTCAGAAGCAGATACGGAGACTCAAATCTGCTAAGATTTCCCTGAGTGAGAGTCTTATCTCCTGTAGAGAAAGAGCTGAAATTGTGCAAAAATCAGACACAAACTCTTATCATGTGGGTGGCTGACCTGCAACAAAAGGTACACGCACAGCCTCACTAGGGTCTACTGTTAAAGTGAGGGCATTGATTGAAAAAGAATGGGACCCTGCAACTAGGAATGGGGATGTGTGGGAGGACCCTGATGAAGCTGGGGACTCTGAGCTTGTAAACCCTGATGAACCTTTTTTTGCCAGAAGAAACAGCTTCCTCATCCCCAGTAGTGGCAACATCCCCTCCCTAACCCACATTGCTATCAGCTTTTCCACCTTTGTCTGGGGAGATAAACCCTGTGCTGCCTGAGGCAACAGTGATGGCCTCCCCTGAGGCAGTTGCCAGGCAAGATAATGTTGATTCTTCTTAGGAGCTGCTCTCAAGACTCCTGTTTGCTTCTAGACCTACAACTAGGCTAAAGTCCTGGTGGGCTCCTAGAGGTGAGGTTTAGGGTGTGACCCATGGGGAGGTGTGCTACACTCAAAAAGAACTGCTTGTGTTTTCTAATTTATATAAGCAGAAATCCGGAGAATAGGCATAGAAATGGATATTAAGGGGGTGGGATAATGGTGGAAGTAACATAGAGTTGAATCAGGCTGAATTTATTGATTTGAGCCCACTAACAGAATGTCTTATCCATGCTCATGGTATTCCACACAGCATTGCTTCTGACCGAGGCACTCACTTTATGGCTAAAGAAATGTGGCAGTGGGCTCATGCTCATGGAATTCACTGGTCTTACCATGTTCCCCATCATCCTGAAGCATCTGGAATGACAGAACGGTGGAATGGCCTTTTGAACTCACAATTACAACACCAAGTAGGTGACAATACTTTGCAGGGATGGGGCAAAGTTCTCCAGAAGGCCGTGTAGGCTCTGAATCAGTGTGTGGTACTCTTTCTCCCATAGTCAGGATTCACAGGTCCAGGAATCAAGGGGTGGAGGTGGAAGTGGCACCACTCACCATCATCCCTAATGATCTATTAGAAAAATGTTTGCTTCTTGTTCCCATTACATTACGTTCTGCTGGCCTAGAGATCTTAGTTCCAGAGACAGGAAGGCTGCCACCAGGAGACACAACAATTCCATTAAACTGGAAGTTAAGATTGCCACCTAGACACTTTTCCTCCTCCTACCTTTAAGTCAACAGGCTAAGAAGAGAGTTACAGTGTTGGCCAGGGTGATTGACCCGGACTATCAAGATGAAATCAGACTACTACTCCACAATGGAGGTAAGGAAATGTATGCGTGGAACACAGGAGAGCCCTTGGGGCATCTCTTAGTATTACCATGCCCTGTGTTTAAGGTCAGTGGGAAACTGCAACAGCTCAATCCAGGCAGGGCTACAAATGACCCAGGCCCTTCAGGAATGAAGGATTGGGTCAGTTCACCAGGGGGGAAAAAATGATATGCTGAGGTGTTTGCTGAAGGTAAAGGGAATACAGAATGGGTAGTAAAAGAAGGTAGTCCTCAATACCAGTTACGTGACCAGTTACGTCACAAGGACTGTAATTGTTATGAGTATTTCCTCTTTCTTTTGTTAACAACATGTCTGTGCATGTGTACATTTGTACAAATAAAATATCTTCATTTTATTTCTTTTTTCCTTTATCATGTGACATAAGATTTATTGACTTCGGCTGGGTGCGGTGGCTCAAGCCTGTAATCCCAGCACTTTGGGAGGCCGAAATGGGTGGATCACGAGGTCAGGAGATCGAGACCATCCTGGCTAACACGGTGAAACCCCGTCTCTACTAAAAAAAATACAAAAAACTAGCTGGGCGAGGTGGTGGGCGCCTGTAGTCCCAGCTACTCGGGAGGCTGAGGCAGGAGAATGGCGTGAACCCGGGAGGCGGAGCTTGCAGTGAGCTGAGATCCAGCCACTGCACTCCAGGCTGGGCGACAGAGCAAGACTCCGTCTCAAAAAAAAAAAAAAAGAAAGAAAGAAAACTGGCTAGACAGAGATGGTAAAACTGACCAGCCAAAAATGATAAAGTATTATTTTATTAATGGTATTTTAAAACGTCTATATTATACCAGTCATTTTAATGTTAAAAAAAGGTGTATCAGTCCATTCTCATGCTGTTATAAAGATACTACCCAAGCCTGGGTAATTTATAAACAAGGGAGGTTTAATTGACTCACAGGTCTGCATGGTTGGAGAGGCCTCAGGAGACTTAAAATCATAGTGGAAGGCGAAGGGGAAGCAAAGACCTTCTTCACATGGCAGCAGGAGAGAAAAGTGCTAGCAGAGGAAATACCAGATGCTTATAAAACCATCAGATCTAATGAGAACTCAACTCACTATCCTGAGTACAGCATGGGGGAAGCTGTCCCAGTGATCCAAGCACCTCGCTGTCTTGACACGTGGGGATTACAGGTCCCTCCCTCAACACATTGGGATTGCAATTGGAGTTGAGATTTGGGTGGGGACACAGAGTCAAACCATATTAGACACCGAATTAAACATTAAAATTAGGTAATAATAATACGTATTTTGATTTAGAGTTGAATAAAACCAGAACAAAAAGGAATTATGACCCTCAACTAAAAATACATTTATTGATGCCTCACAAATGCCATAAGTAATGAAAATTGCGAATATATTTTAAGCACTTACTGTAGGCAAGCAAGGTATGATAACAATTTAGCTCACCTCTAATACAGAAATTCTTTCTATGTACATCAAGAACCACACACTGGAAAATTATACCCTATGCCTGGCCAGTATGACTGACACTATAGCAGAAGTATTACTGATATTTAAACACAGACCTTTATATTCAAATATCCATGCTTATAAACATTGTACACCATTGCCTATAATTGCAATGGAATCATTTCTTGAAATGTAGGGTTGAGGAGGTGATGGACTCCATAGTCGGGCAAGTATAACCAATGACTTCGAATAAAGATCATCTCAGCCAACTGAAATTTTAAAAATCAAAGAGAAAACTTGGAGCACGCTAGGTCAAATCCTATGCATTTCCTGGGCCAACATACGTGGGTGAGAAAATGAATAAAATACCATTTAGAACCGTCTTGGGTCACAATCCCCACCTTGTGTTCAGAAAAGTGTCAGCCAGAGATTGGCAGCCTTTACTAAAACTCTACAATTGAAGAAATATTTCTCCAGAGATGCCATTTCACTGTTCGGAACAGAATAAATAACTTGCATTTGCTAGCAGGGTTTCTCCTTGCCCATAGTACGTTTTAGGGTTAGAACATAGTGTCCCTCTCATAGAGAACATTGTTAGATGGTATGGTTTGGGAAATCAAGCAAAAGATTAACTCTGAGTACTCATTTTCCTTCTCAATTGGTTGCCTTCTGAGGTAGTCCTGTCTACTAGGAAATTATGAAACAGTAGAAGCAATGCTGGAAGTAATGGGAAACACCAGGTATAGAATTTGAGATACAGACTTTTTAAAAAAAGTATCTATTTAGGAATTTGGTAAAGCACTTCTCAAAAGACTTCTAGCTCCTGCTTTTTTATTCTGCATGGAAAACACAACTCACAGATATTACTGTGTATGCTTCTGGGAGCATGTAGCAGTCTCTCAAACTATGTAGAGAACGTCAATTGTGAAAGCAACATTGTATCAAAACACAATCCCCAAGGGTCATCGCTGGAGAACTTGTCAGTTTTAGTTTTACTCTGTATCCTGGTTGAACAGGATGGTTAATATAGCTATTTCTCAACTTGCATAGTCGTGTGCTAGAGCTATCAAGAATATCTTACTCTATAGGTTGCTCATTCTTTTCAATCAATCCTTGTCACTGCAGATTTCTGAGGACAATTAACACATAGCTGGGATCATCAGTTACGACTCTCCAACTCTGCTACTGGCAGACAGATTCTCTGGAGTCCTATGGTCTCCCCACTACCCTAAAGTCCCTAAAGGCTTCTAAATATTTGTGTTTAACAAGATTTGAAAGTTAACTCTCTGACAAGCCGAATAGGTGACCAATGACAACTAATATTTCTTTGAATAGATTACATAGGCTTAACTTTCTTTAAGGTTATCATGACTTCTGGGCCAAGCGCGGTGTCTCACGCCTGCAATCCCAGCACTTTGGGAGGCCGAGGCGGGTGGATCACGAGGTCGGGAGATCGAGACCATCCTGGCTAACAACGTGAAACCCCATCTCTACTAAAAAATACAAAAAACAACTAGCCGGGCGAGGTGGCGGGCGCCTGTAGTCCCAGCTACTCGGGAGGCTGAGGCAGGAGAATGGCGTGAACCCGGGAGGCGGAGCTTGCAGTGAGCCGAGATCGCGCCACTGCACTCCAGCCTGGGCGACAGAGCGAGACTCCGTCTCAAAAAAAAAAAAAAAAAAAAAAAAAAAAAAAGATCATTATTTCTGTATTCAACATAGATTTTCTAGATAGACTTAGGACATTTTCTTACATAAAAAAAGATGAAAAATGTCTTGGGTTAGAAACTAACACACATGATTGCATCTAACATGTTTATCTGCTTATGAGAAATTCTCTGGGGCTGGTGATGGGAGGTGGTGGTGATAAGGACTGTGATGCAAAATAATTTAGACACGAGAAATATTTGGATAAACTTTAAGGTCTGCTTAAAAGTGAGATGAATAGAAATTTCGCTGAACTACTTATTTTGAAACTAACTTTTTCTGTTGATATTTTCACTGTTATTTTCAACACTCAGGTAAATTAATTCAAATAACCCACTTCAGCAAATCACCTTCTATTATTTGAGATCACTAACAGCATCACCTAAATATTATAAGTATAACCAGGCCAGTTTTATTCTTCGCGTTCCTATACCAACTGAAGGAGTCAGTATGAAAATGTATCAATCACAGGCTCTCTTGGTCTCTAAGGAAAATGATTCTGTAGTCAGCATGAATTGCCCCCATTCTGAGATTTTGTACAATAGCTTTGTGCTATCATATCTTAAGAATAAGAGACTTATTGTCAAGTTCATTATCTCAGCAGGGAATGTTTGTGATGATGAAACTGCCAAACTTCATCAGATTGTTCATGCTCTTTCCATTTTATTAACGTGACCCAATTCAGCCTCCCTCTGATGATAACTCGTTTTGATTTTAACTCACTCTAAAAATGAGTCTATTTGATTTGTAAAACCTTGTTGATTTAAACTCATTTTAACATTTCCTGATGTAATATCTTGCATTTTAGCAGGAAAAAATTGACTCATTTTTCTCTTGACTCAGCTATCTTAGGAGGAAAATGTGAGCAAGTAGAAAATTGACAAATATGAAAGTAGCACTAGTTCATTTTTACTTTTTCTTCCAGCAGTTAACCTCTTCTGCAACGTATCACCATTCTTAAAAGATACCCATTAATTCTCAAGTCACAATTCTGGCCTAATCCAAACTGATTTTAATCACCCTCTTAATTACATGTTAACATCATGCCATCATGTCTGGTTCCAGTAAAATAGTACAGTATGTAAGCTAAGAGTGAGACAATCCCTGTAGAACAGCCAGCTTTCATGAAACATGAATTACACCATTCTATTTTTATGACACTGTTCTCTGCTAACATGTCCAGCTGCTACCTTGCTCCACTCCCATTTTGTCTTTTTTAAGATTTATTCCAATATCCTGTGACAAAGACAGAAAGAATGCTAGTGGCAATACCTTAGTAATAATTTTGAATATAATTCTAAAATGTGTAATACTGTTTGTAGATAACCCATCCAAAAAAAAAAAAAAAGCAACGCCTTCAGTTTTAAATTGCTCATTAGAAATTCAGAATGACATTTGTTGTATAAACAGCACAATTATCAGTAGTTAAGCTTCCAGACTAGTCCAAACTATACCTAAACTACCATCATATATTTGTAGTAAGAAACAAGAATAATTAGCAGTTTTGAAATACTATTCAAAAGATTGAAAATAAAATTGATTGTTACTTTTTTCCTATATAGCTTTAAGACTCCTGGAAGAAAATTTAGTTCAACTACAGATAGGTGATGTGGCTGTTTAATGTGTACATCTATGCATACATACATAGATGTATGAACATTTTTGAAAGACAACTTCGAGACATTTAGGATTCTAGAGGCATAGCATATTGGAGTTGGACACCAACCTTCAGTCTTCTACATTTCTTGCCTTTTGTTTTGTTTTGTTTTGCCAATCCAGTTTAACAGATCTCTCTATCAATAGTCTTAGTGCAATTCAGTTCTTAGTTCCCCAACCCAAATCAGTGGGATTTTGCATAAAGCACCATGGAGGGCCAGCCATGGCATTAAAACTTTAGGTCCAGAAAACTCCTAATTGGCTAATAAGTTCCAAGGGCCTGCTTCTTTTAGGATGGTACCAGAAATCCTATTGTATTTTTATTTTAATTTATTATTTTTATTGTTATTTATTTATTTTTTATTATACTTTAAGTTCTAGGGTACATGTGCACAACGTGCAGGTTTGTTACATATGTATACATGTGCCATGTTGGGGGAGGGATGGCATTGGGAGTTATACCTGATGTAAATGATGAGTTGATGGATCCTATTGTATTTTAAACAACTCATCTCCCCATCCATTGTGTTATCTTCGTCCATGCTACAAAACTCCGCCAAAAATTCTAGCAAGCATTCCTTCCTACTCCAAAGCAAGAGATTTGATTTCAGCATTTGGACATTTGGTGGGAATATGTAGAGACTCTGTTCCTCCTTTAATGGATCCCCTGATGCCAAACACCACAGAATTGTGAAGATTGCTCAAGGCCTCTCTCATGTTTCATTCTGCCCACTGCTGTATTTCCCAGTCATTTAAACTTGGACATTCAGTTGCTCACCATTTCCCTGAAATCATGATTTATTAATGCAAGAGCATATTAGCACTGCAAATAGAACCTTTTTTTCTGACATTATCTCCAGCTTAATAATCCTACTGCATTTCCTGCCCAGCAGATTGATTATGTACTGTGTTCTATCTGTTCACCAATATTTTATAGCTAAAGTAAACCTATCATGCAAAGCTGATTCACTACAACTAAATATATTTAGCATAGTACTTAAATATTCTACTCTATGGCATATATCTCTGAAACTATACTGGCACAATGGTATCCCTTTTTGGAGACTATTTCAGAGTAAACTCTATCTTGAATCGTCCCGCTAGTATGCCCATCTTTAAAGTATCCTATCTATGCACGTCAGTTCATGCATCAGTGTTTATTTCTTAAATGATTCCCCTAGGTATGAAGAGTTATCTATGAGATTATGCATAATTAGGTCTTAATTTTAGCATTTGCTGGCTGTGAGAATTTGTGTAAATTATTTAATCTTCACAACTACTGATAAGATTGGCATTAATGTTTTATTTAAAAGATAAGAGAACTCAAACTCATGATTCTTTCCAAAATGATTTATGTGAAAAATCTTTAACAGTCTTTTACATAAGGAGAATATAATAAGCATGTAGTCCTTAAGTAATAGTTAATCTTTTTATTCAACTGACCAAGGGTTTTGTTTGAGTGCCTGTGTGTGAGTATCTGCTCTGGTTTATAATTTTTGACCACAGATTCCCTTAAAATTCTCTCTTCAGAAAAATGCATGTATTCAAACACATTAATTGGCAAGATGTTAAATTGATTTTAACAGCCAAATTTCTAGGGATTTGATTGTAGCTGAGATTTTAGTTCTAGCAAAGCAAAACTTTCAAAACTTAGAAACATGACATAATTATTACCTTATAATGATTAACTTTAAAGTTAGTGTTACCTTATTTAGCTTAATTTAATTTTGTCTTATTTTGAGCTATAACTTGTCCATTGATGCAAAAAGCAAGATGTCCCCAAATCAGATCTCTGCAAATATGGTGAGCAATTAACTATATGCCCCAAATTTCTCAACATCAGGATTGCTTCTGATGCATGCAAGCGTAAAGTTTGGAGACATATTTCCTGACAATGATTATTATCTTCTTTTAGAGTCTGTGCACTGCTTATCCGCATAAAGTAAAACAACTTTCAAACAAGCCAAATCAACATTCTTGCTTTATTTTCAAACCTGAAGCACTTCCATGTCTGTTCTACTTGATATATGCATGAAATTGCATGACTGTTTGACAATGATTCAGAGAGTTTTGGAGACATCAGGAAGAAAATATGAGACAGTCTGTTGGAACAAGAATCACATTCCCTCATAGAGGGCCAGAAAGCTCCAGATGAACAATCCAGTGGTAAGACGTTAATACTCTGAGGCTTTCTACTTCAATTTTAATTTTATTATATATTTTTTAAAAATAGAGGTAAATTTTGTCTAGTCTTATTCTTCCTCTGCAAACAGGCAAAGAATAAATTCATATTATCTTCTACTTTATCACATTGCACTTGAATTTGGCTCTCGTATTTTCCAAACTAAGGAGCCCATTTTCTTCATTATTTTTGTGTAACACGGCTTATCAATTCCTAATTGTGTTTGTCTTATCTTTGGCTTGAAAATGCAGCTTACAAATTTATACCAAAGTGAGTTGAGCATATTATTCTATGTATTATCTGAATATAGTAACCTCTAAATGAGGATTTCAATTTATTGTTTTTTATTTAGTCTTCATCAAATTCAGGAAAATTATTTGCTTTCTTCAGTAGCAGTGGTTCACTAAGGCAATTAAATGATTATTAACTAAGAAGACCTGAATTCTTAGAGGGTATATTATAATTTCTAGAGAAGAGTAGTTCTTCTGACATGAACCCCAATATTGAGTTGTGTGGCAAATCACAGTGAGAAAGCATTATTTTAGAAATTTAGTTTTACTAGTACTGTTTCAATTATCCATACGTTTTAATATCCAGCCTTATATTTGACTATAATAATTTGGAGTATTTTTTACATGAAAACCTAGGTGACTACACTTTTATTTAAGGACTATTACCTCCTTTAAATACGTATGTAGTGTTATATTTAATCCCACTACATTCCAGTGTTATACATTTTCTCAATTTTCTACCTGACCACAAAATTTTAAATTCCAGTTTTATATTTCCCTAATTTATATATTTTTAAAATTTAGGTTCTTTTCCTATGTAGTTAACTTGTCATCTATATAGTTGTAGCTATTTTTTGTAGCATATTCTACCAGTAGTTATATGAATTCATTATTGAAATTTACTTTTATAAGGAAGTGAGTTTCATAGTCACTATTATTCCCATGGCAATATTTTACATTATTTTACAAACATAATTCGAAAACCATTCAATTAGCAAAGAGAAACATGGATAATACATAATTAAATAAAATATGCTAATCAGTTTACATGAAGTTTTACAATGAATTATGATCCTGAAAAAAAATTCCAAGTAGTAAAAGTTGACCAGATAAATGACCTTTATTTATTCTCTGATATTAACATTTTTACAAATATCTTAAAATTGTTTGGCTAGCATTTGTTCACTAAAGTAATGTAATTTCAAATATGCACCCTGGTAAACAGAAAAAATTCACAGGGGCTATTTTTTATTTATATTTTGAATGTTCTTTCTGTACGGGTATGTATAAGTTTTATAATGGTTAATTAGGGACATATCTATACTCGACAAGAGAATAAAATGCCTTTCAATGTTTAATAACAGATGCATAACTGTTAATTAAGTTGATTTATACCCAATGAGTTCCATTGTTTATTGATTTTGTTAGCTGATGGCATTAGTGCAAGTTCAGTAAACTACTTGTCAAATTAAAAAATACACGGTAGTCTTTAAAAACTAAAAACGTAGAATAAAGAAAATATATATTTTTCAATTAACCATACAAATAGTGATCTACAAAATGTTATCTGAAATAATTTTGAGGGATGCATACATTACATGAAATAAAAAGTATGCCATGATCAAAGATAATATTTAAAGCTAAATTTCAGTAATCAATAATCTTCTAAATATTGTCATTAAAAAATCACTTTAGTAAGGTATTAAATGTTCACTTTATTTATAACCACAATGCAAATTAAAACATGATAAAATATAATTACTTCTGTCCAGCAAATTAGAAAGATTATACTTTATACTGCTCAAGTCCTCAGTTCAACAGTGCAAGTTAACCCTCCTCTTTTTTCTTTACAGAGAACCATTTAAAATGATAATAAATTAATAAAAATAAAATATTACAACCTAGTGAACTAGAAAGGAGCTATTAGAAAATGAGACCTGTCTATACCTTTTTTTTTTTTTTTTTTTTTTGGAGACAGAGAGTCTCACTCTGTCTTCCATGCTGAAGTACAATGGCACGATCTCGGCTCACTGAAACCTCTGACTCCTGGGTTCAAATGATTCTCCTGACTCAGCCTCCTGAGTAGCTGGGATTACAGGTGCCCGCCACCAAGCCCAGCTAATTTTTGTGTTTTTAGTAGAGACGGAGTTTCACCACGTTGGCCAGTCTGGTCTCTAACTCCTGACCTCATGATCCAACCACCTCAGCCTCCGAAAGTGCTGAGATTCCAGGCGTAAGCCACAGCACCTGGCCCTGTCTACACTTTTTGACAACAGGGGTCATATGGGTGGGTGGCAAATGAAGAGTTTGGAACAAGGGAATTGTATTCTGGAGCTGCATCTTGAAACTTGAGTGAGCATACCACAGGAAAGTGTCAGGAGCTTGGGCTTTACAACTTAGCAATACTTGGACAGCTAGATTTACGGATTCGGTTAAGTAATTTTCAGTATAATTGCCATCACAAAATAGACATTTATCTTTAAGTGTCCAGAAATAAGACTAGATTAATAATGTAAATAAATTAAATATGGCAGAACATTTTTTTTCTACTCTTACGTTGAAAACTAAACCACATTATAAGGATTTTTTAAAATGATGATTTAAACAGGCTACCGGGAATTAGATCATCATAATCAGAAACTGACATCATTAAAAGATTTTGTTCTATACAGAATTATACTAATAATATACTACAAAATATTTCTACTCTAATTTATAAATAATATACATATATAAATTATTTAAGCATCCTAAAGCTACCTATACTAATATACTAATAATATAATGTAAGATATTTCTACTATAATCTATAAGACACATATATAAAGTATCCTAATGCCATCTATGAATAATTTATAAATAATATATTATGAACAAAGAAGTATTAATTGATATAAAAATAAATATATTACATGTAAAATACATGTATTTTATATATACAATATGTGTGTGGGTATATATATGTATGTATATATAAAGAGAGAGAGTGTGTGTTTACAACTAAAATATGTTACCAGTGTAGATGCTTATTCATTGAATATGGGACTAATAGTCTGGAAAATTATTCAAATATTTCCAGAAAAAAGACAACTGCTTCCACAAGACCCAAAATATTTGAAAACTCAGACATGCTGAGTATGCTGAAAGATGCAATTACCATTTGGTACTAAAAACAAATAATATATTTATAATAATTCTATGTACATTTGTGAAATGTCTGGAATCCTGTTTTCTGCCTTCCAGGCAAAGAATCTATTAGTTTGTATTTAACTTAAGAAACTGAATCACTTCTCAGTCTTTTAGCTAAGATCAAGTGAAGAAATGGAGACATCTCCAAGGGAAAGACACTTTTACTTTCCATTAGGTGATTTTCCTGCTTGGCAGTTGACTTCTTATAGACCATCCTTAGTTAAAAATGACATTCTAACTCTTAAGAGTTAGAATGAGATATGTAACAAATATGTATTTTAAGTGTAAATTATTTATAAAATATACATATATACATATTTGTTTTTCCTGATTTTGCTTCATTTTTTATTGTCTCACACTTAAGATATGGATTGACAAGCAAGGACTAAGTATTACTAGACATGTGCTAAACAGAGAGGATAACAAAATGAAATAAGTGGTCCTGTTGGAAGCTATTTCATAGTTTTATACCCAAAGAAAATGTGCTTCAAAAATCAAGGCAAAATAAAGACATATTCAGAAAGATGAAAGCTAAGAGAATTTGATGGCACCATACCTGCCCTTTAAGAATATTAAAAAATGGTCTACAGGCTGACAGAAATTTAAGCTTTTACAAAAGAATGAAGAGCGCCATAGGTGGAAAATATGTTAAAGTAAAATACATAAAGCCTTTTATCCAAGTTATAATTTTATTTTAAATATTAATATTTGGAGCCAAAACACATGACAATAGTAGCAAAAAGACAGAGAAGGAATATTGTATGATTCTTACATTACATGTGAAGTGATATAACATTATTGAAAATAGACTAACAAATATGAATACTATAAATTCAAGAGCAGTAATTTTAAAAAAGAAGTATGTCTTATAAAAGTATAGTGTAGATAAGATGAAATGCTAAAAAAAGCAATTAATCCAAAAGAACAATGAAAATATAAAAGGAGAAATAAACAGATAACAAAGAACAGAGAAATCAAATATGAGAATGGTAGATATAAACACAATTGATACATTTACCATATACATTAAATGTAAATGTTTTAAAATTGTGAGGGGCCAGATAAGGGAATAAAAGCAGGCTGCCCGAGGTAGCAGCAGCAACCCGCTGGGGTCAGTTCTCCAAGTGCCAACCCTACTCAAGAGCCCGGCTGACTTCGCCTAGTGCATCCCACAACAGGGCCTCAGACATAGCTGCCCGCCAGTCCCGTGCCGTGAGCCTGAATTTCTCAGTCGTTGGGTGGTCGATGGGACCAGGTGCTGCGCCTGTTGGGGAGGCTCTGGCTGGGCGGGAGCCCACTGCAGCAGGGCTTGGGCATGGGGGGCTCGGGCATGTTGGACTGCAGGTCCGGAGCCCTGCCCCACAGGGAGGTGGCTGAGGCCTGGCCAGAATTTGAGCATGGTGCGGCACTGGGGGGCTGGCAGTGCTGGGGAACCCAGCGCACCTGTCCAGGTGCTAAACCCCTCAGTGCCTGGGTCCCTCAGGGCCGGCAACTCTGAGCGCAGGGCCTTGCTCACCTGTAACTCGTGCTGGGCTGCAGGCACCACACACAGTGGTGTTCTCGCCCATGCCTCTCCTTCCACACCTTCCCGCAAGGAAAGGGAGCTGGCTCCGGCCCCAGCCAGTCCAGAGAGGGGCTCCCACAGTGCAGCCGCGGTCTGAAGGGCTCCTCAAGCGTGGCCAGAGTGGAGGCCGAGGAGGCGCTGAGAGCAACCTAGGGCCATCAGCACGTTGTCACCTCTCAGTAACGGCAGAATGAACAGTTCAATGCAAAATCATGCATTGTAGTCACCTGATTTAACTAAAAGGGGCCATTCTGGGAAGAATGTTCTTTGAAATAAATGACAGCAGATTAAGTGCGTATCCATATGGAAAAATAAATGGGTCACATATTCTTCCTCACAAAATACAAAATAACTTATTTGAGATTCATTATAGAACTACTGTAACATATAAGAAGATGTTACAGCAAAAAGAAAAAATACTAAAATGCATTTTGATGTTAGACTTGTCAAAGATTTTCTGAAGGATACAAAAATCACTACGCAGCAAAGTACATGCTCATTATTTTGTTCTGATTACAATAAAAAGTTATGTTTATAGAAGTCAGAGATCAGGAAAGAAGATTAATAAAGCACAGACTACAAATAACGTCTACACATAATATAGAGAATATAGTTGATAAATGAATGAGTAAAACGTTTGAAGGAGCATTTCACAAAATGGATATTCAGATGGTCCGTAATTATATGAAAAGAGGCTGAAGAGCAGTAATCACTACTGAAATGAAAGTTAAAATGCCTACAAGATACCATGACACATACACATTAGGATGGCTACAATGTAAAAGGTTAACAATGTCAAAGGTTGTGAAGGATATGGAACAACAAGATTGCTGGTGGGAATACAAATGAGTGAAATCTCTTGGAAAACAGTTTGCTTAAAACTGGTCAGATGGGATATTCTTGAAAATATTTTACATCTTGATCTTGGTGTTGGTTATGTGGTATACACATACGTAAAATTAATTGAGATCTAGAACTATATATTTGGAAAGATATTTTTCTTTGCACAAATACAAATTTTTAAAAAATCCCTGTAAAATTTAAAGCCAAAAAAAAACACCAAGTTTGATTCTATTATTGTCAATATAAATCTTGTTTCCAATTTAAAAAACAAATTTCAAAATCATATTAAAAATTAATTTTCCCTATAAATAATGTATACTTACTACTGTAAAGATTTACAATATTAAAATCAGTTTCCTAATTATAGTCTTCTCTTAAAAATAAAATAAAATTTTATCAAATACCATAAATCAATAAGAGAATACTATTGATAAAATGTAATCATTCTATTTTTTTCAAATTGCTTAGAAATCTATTATCATTACTCTAACTCATTGTGTTTCAGACAAACTAAGAAATAAGACGGTTTGTACAACCTGAAAAATTATAAACTTTATCGTGAGAGTAAATCATCTTATAATTCAATATAATCTTTAAAAAAAAGTTCACAAAGTGATTTAAGATCGGTAGTTCTCAAATTTTTGGGTTTAAATATCCATTTATGCTCTAAAAACTTCCTGAGCACTCCAAAATGCTTTGGTTTTAAGTGAGATTTATCTTTTTATTTACATTATGTGAAATTAAAAATGAAAATATGAAATGTTTTTTATTCCATTTAACGTGAGCAAACAAATCACCTATTAACATGTTGATTCTATTTTTATGAAAATATGCACATTTTCCAAACTAAAAAATTATAAGAGTGGCATCATTTTCTTTTTGTAAATCTCTTTAATGTCTGACAGTAAAAGACAGCTGGATTCTCATACGCTGTTTGTGCATCCAATCTATTGTTATATTACATACTATTTAGCCTCTGAAAAGTTCTACTTCACCCTTGTGAAAGAATGCAAATATGAAAATATTATTGTAAAAATGCTTTTGACCTTGCAGACCCCTTGAAAGTGTCTCAGACACCTCCAGAATTCTCCAGTCCCCAGCTTGAGGTCATCTGATATAGATTATTTTCCCTTAACATTAAAAGATTTGAGTTACGCCTTTCCAGCTACATAACAACCCACATCCTAGAACAAGCTTCTTAATTATTTAAGAATGAGGAGGTGCAAACTCGTATCCATCTTCCTTTGACTCCAATTAATGTCTGTCTTCAGTTGGCAATTAGTTCTCAACTGCATTTGAGAATCTTATGGGTCTTTTATATATGGAAACAAAATAACTTTTCAAAATGTTCATCTTGGACAAATGTTCCAAGCATGTTCCAAGCATGTTGGCATCAGGAATTCTCTTCACCAGTTATCTATCTATGCCATAGATAAATTAGCATTATTTTTTAAAGTGTTTTTAGCAAAACAATTCTTGCTCCTCTTATCTAACAGCACCTCAGTAATAGATTAAGAAGATAGAACATGTAGAAAAGAATCCTCTAAGCACTTTGTAGAGGGCAAAGAAAACAGTCAGAAAGATAAAAGCACATGAATGTAGCCTCTGACTATAAACTTGAAAACCAATTCAGGGTCACCAGGGCTCACCTCAGAGCAATTAAATATTCTCTTTTTCAGCATGGATGGTTAAGAAGGTAAATAGGCAGCATAGATGGCTTCAAGAAACAAAAGTATTTGAAAAGACATTCTTACATAATTCAATTTAAAAAATCAATTCTAATCTATTAGATTACAGCAACAGCATTCTGAATATTGTTCACATAATCAAAAGATGGCAGGTTTAGTAGGATTCTTTTTAAGGATATGATGTTGAAATTTGATTGCCAAAAATAACTTTTTCCCAATGAAATGAGAACATGATATGTTCATATGCACAGGGAAGAGCAAGTATAATTCTTCTAAAGGCCATTCAATTATGATTTTAAAAAATACAATGGAAAATTCCTTTGGAAAGCTTAAAAGTACATACAGAAAATACGTCAGAATGTTATGGGAGAATGGAAAAAAACATAAGGGGGTGAGTTTACTCCAAACAGTGTTTTTATATCAAAAGGGTGGTAAAGAATAAGAAAGGAAAACTGCAATGTGAAAACAAGAGTTTTCACCCTTTTAAAATAACTAAATTCTATTAATGTTGAAATGTAAATGATTATGCCAATTTTATTAGCTTTAAAAATAACTATAACATTCAAACTAAACCTAACACCTTTTGGTCACCTAATATGACCAAATAATAAGAATATTTTTGAAATATTCTTTTTAAATACACTTTTGAAGTTTTTCTATCATAAAACAAATATGTACTGTATAACATATCAATAAGATATTTTTAAAAACAGAGCAAATCCCCAATATCCACATACAGCTCAAGAAAAATTATGTTAGAAATACTTGCAACATCTTGTGTATCTCAGTAGTCTTATAGTCTTTCCTTCTGCCTAAGTTAATTATCTGTAATTTTATATTTATAATTTATTTGTTGTCTTTATTTTTACCAAAAAATATGTACTCACATAAATAAAATCTTTAGTGGGGTATATTGGAATCTGACTCCGTATTCTTTGGTGATACCCATTGTTCTTTACATGTTCTAGAGATTAACATCAAAATGTATTGATAGATATATTTTATTCATTTTCAATGCTAGGTAGTATTCAATTGTATTAATAGATGATAATTTATTTCCCTGTTTTGCTATCAAAATATTTTCTGTTTCCTTTTTTATTTCTTTTATTAAGACTGCTGCCATGTATCATTTTCCTACATGAGCACGACTTTCTCTCTAGCTTATATCCAGGACCCTAACTTATGATTAATACAGTATTCATGTTTTCAATTTCACTGGATAATGCTTATCTATTTCTCAAAGTGCTTGAATTAATTTTTTTCCTCATCAGTGATGAATGGGAGAGAAGAGAGTTTCCTTATCTTCTATTTGCCAGTACATAGTATTTACGAACACAGTATTTTATTCTTGCTAATATTTTGAATGTTTAAAGAGGTAAACAAGTGTCATTTAAGGGGCATTTCTGCAACTGGCAATGAGTCCGAAATCTTTACACACACGAATTGGCCATTGGTATACATCTCTTTGTGAAGTAAATGTTTAAATAGTTTGTCCAATATTTTTGTTTGGATGTTCTGGATATTTCCTATTGATTGATATTAGAAACATGTTCTCTAAGATGGTTGCCTTTAAAAAATAAACATATGAAATCTTTTGTAAGCAGATATTCTCAATTTTAATGCAGTTCAGTTTATTAATCTTATCCTTCATGGGTAGCATATTCGGGCTTTCAGAAAACTTTACTCAGCTTAAGGTCACAAAGATACTCTCATATTCGATCTTCTAAAACTTTATTAGGTGTTTAGTCCCCTTGTAATGAATTTGAGTGGGAATCAAATTTCTTTTGTTCTCCTTTCTGGATGCCTAATCATTGTACCAACAATTATTGAAAAGATTCTGATTTCTAATTTCAGTGATTCATTTTATATGCTAAGTATCTCTATAGACGTGGTTAATTTTCAGGTTCTCTATTGTCTGTCCCTGCACCTATTGGTGCTACTTTGTCAGAATTTATGTAGTTTTATAATAAATAATGATATTTCATTGAACAAGTCTTCTATCAATAGTCTTTCCCTAAATGAGTATCTTGGCAATGATTGACCCTTCTCAATTAATTTCACATAAATTTTAGAATTAGCTTTCCCCTAAAATATGTGGGATATTGATTGGGATTATATTAAAACTATAAATCAATTTAAAGGGACTTGATGTTTTCACAATATTGAGTTTTTCTATCTACATGTTATATATCAATAGATTAATTCAATTCTGCAATGCATTTCAAGCTGGACAATTATTAACAGTTTCCACTTATCATATATTTACATATGTATGTTTTGCTTTTTATGATATATAAATTATTTCTTTAAAATTTTGACTGAGATTTTTGGTTGGTAGATAAAAATCCCACTTATTTTTCTGTGATTATTTTGTATTCAGCACTCTTGCAAAAACTTTTATAAAATTAGTAATATCTATTGATTATTTTTAAATTTTCTATACACAATAGTATCATCTAAAATTATATTAACATTTATTGTTTTTTATTAATCTCTATGAATTTATTTACTTCTGTTGCCTTAATGAGACATTCAGGGTTTCCAGTTCAAAGGAAAACAGAAATAGGCATAGGGAATGAATTTTTCTTAGTAGTGAATTTACAAAGAACTTTTCAATATGCCAAAATCAAGTGTGGTTTTGATTGTAGTTTTTAAAAATATGTACTTTTCCAAATAAAAAGTTTCTTCCTAATCTCAATTTACCAATATTTTCATCATGAATTATTATTAAAGTTTGCTTAAAAATGTATTGAAATGGTCACATGATATTTTAAAAATCAAACTGTTGATCAGACGCATTACATTGAGTGGTGGTATAGTAATTTTTGAGAAAATATTTGTAATATCTTAAGTAAAACTTAAGTCTTAAAGAAAAACCTCATGCATGAGGCCCAAGCGCACATTCCTTTCTCCATCTCTGCTTTCTCTCTCATTTTAAATCTTCCCAAAAATATGTTGCTTTTCACTTGTGTCTTATAATGAACGTGCTTTGTATGTTTCACTAAAATAATTTTTTTTCTCTCTCACAGTCCTTTGAGAATTTAAAAGGCAAATTTCTTCTAATAATTATCAGTTCAGTATGTTAGGTAAAAGCAATATAAATTATATTATTATATTGATGATATTGATTTCAGTGTTATACTGTGCTTACTTTTTAAACTATCCTGGCAGCTTATAGTATTTATTATAAGCTTATAATATGAGCTTATAATATTTAAATGAATATGTTCAAATCTATGCTATGATTAAAAAATGCTATAATTGCATTTTGAACCCTGAAGTTTTATTCATGTGCTAAAAGTAGGTGAAGATTTAATTCATGAAAATGTGGAAACTATATACCCTGTAAAAACCCCACAACAACAAAATAAACTACAAAATACATAAGGATTCTGCATAAAACATGTTGATGTCATTTTTTTTTTAATGCATGGCTAGAATGAAGAGAAAAAAACAAAACAAAACAAAAAAACAAAAAACGAGAGGTACTGAGAGAAATTCTCACAGCCCAAAAACTGAAGCAGGAATCCAGATTGGTAAGCTGAAAGAAGATTTGGGACATATACTGCAAACTGAAGACAGGAAAAAATATTCTCAATGTCCATTAAATGCTTTTACTCATGTCATATGACATAGTAGATGAGCCTTCAAGCACAGCATTTACATCTACCATGTTCATGTACTGTACAGACTGTCCATCAATACAGAGCATGCCTAATTGTATAGTCTGGTAGAAGAATGGTTTGACGATGAGCCAAGAAGTCTGAGAAGTAAGACTCATAAAATAAGTTTTTGTATGGGCATTATTATTTTTCATTACATGATTGTTATTTCCAGGGAAGATTTCCAAATCAATCAAATATACAACGTGATCATAGTCTCAACCATTTTCCAGAAACTTGCCGTGGAGCAAAAACAGTCTTAGAGCATATCCCTTTCTCCATGCAACAATTTCATCTTCTATGGCTCTGAATAAATTCTATATGCTCAGTATTATGAAAAAATACATATTGAGAGTGATTTTAAGTTAATTTTGTTAAAACTTTTAACACCGTATTGGCATGGTTCCTTGTAGAAGATAAGCCATCAATTGTGATCAGATCCCAGATTTGTTACCTGATGAAGAGTGGGCTTGTCTATTCTTCATCTTTTGTTGGTGCACAGCTTCCAAAGAGACTGCATCCAATTCTTCATCACACAGAAGTACATATAAATTCTCCCACACAGCCACACGCTTCTGAAAATAATGAGACTTATTGTCGTGCCAGTAATCCCTTTGTAAACATAAAAATGTATTAATGAATATAGTTGCAGCACTGTTTGTCAGATAAGGGATGCTTTGTCTCAGAATTATCTACTGAAGAAGTCAGATATATTCAGTAAGCACTATGTAAGAACAAATGTATATGTGAAGTCCTTGTAAGTATAGAACTGAAATTTTTACTATCCAAAAAGGACTCTATCAAATTCAAAATCCCAAGCGACTGAGTCTCTGAGTCTCAACATTACTTCGTTTGAAGGGCTGTTATGAAATATTGATTGAAAATTAGTTTCAGTATGGTTATAAGCTTTTATTTTCAAGTTGCCTATATGTTTAATTTTCTCAATAAACTGAAATATGCCTGACCTCTTACTAGATTTTGTCACAATAAAAGCTGTTTTCTCTTTAAGTCAACGAGGAAAGTAGTTAAAACTTTTTGAAAAGGCATACATTCAATTAAGCTCAAGAAATAGCTAAAACAAGTATTATTTAGTGAGTTTTAATTAGATGATTTTTATTAAATTGGGGCTCTGAAAGGTATTTCACAAACTCCCAAGATTGTGCTAGTTACAAATGAAATCATAAATATTCCATGTAACGCTCTCTGTGAGCGTTCACTAACCAGTTGTGTATTTTGCTATCAACCACATCGATATGCCTGATATTGCACCATTAATTTCCTAAATGATCCTGAAGAAGTAAAACAAGGCGGATCATCCTTGTGTACTAAATCAGAGAGACAAACTTTCTGATCATAAGGCATGATCTCCCATCTTCTGCTCCTCGAATTACCCAACATCCGTGACCTAGTGCCTTGGGATTATAAACAGGATTTCTAATTTGATAATTTCTAAGGCAGAGAGGAGAAAATGTATTCCTTCTCCACTGGAAATATCCAGAATTTCTTGGTAGAACTTACTTGCATTTCAGTAAAAAAAAAAATCTTTGTATATTTTGGTCTCATACTTATCTAACTCCTTTTTACCATCCTGCCAAATGTGTAAGTATCAGTTCTGGTGATACTGAGTTTCTTATGTTTTCAAAATAATGTTCCTTTCACTTCTATTTCTGACCAATATTTCTCATTTTCTTGGATGACCCCTGATGTAAGAAACACTGCCCATTCTTTAAAACATTGTCTCAGGTCACCTTCTCCACAACTGTTCTCAGAAATCATTCATTTCATCTTACCCCATCCCTGGCAGAGTCAACATCTTGTTTCCATTTGCCAGTTTTTCTGGCATACTCATATTGTGCTTATCAGTCTATGTTATAAACGATTGTCTCCCAACATAGAATATGAACTTTTTAGTCAAAGGTTTTGTTATTCAGGTATTTCTTCCATTACTTACACTAGATGCTCAATAAAGGTTGATAGAACTGAACCAAATTATTAACACATTGTACTTCATACTTTTCACTAACAGACTTGCCAATGACTAATTCAATATTTCAGGCACATAAAGCACGTAAAACACACACATGCCTGTGTACACACAAACACAGTTGATATTAAAGTAGAAAAAGCATAAATTCTTGATATTTATGCCTGGTCCATTCTCAGTTCTGCCATCTCCTGCAAATAAGGATAAGAGTAAGACAAACTTTCATAAGCCTCAGTTTCTTTTTCTATAAATATATAACTCATATTTCTAGAAGTAATATGTGTTATATTTACTTCAAAGTGTTTTCTTAACAATCAATCAAATGATAAATATGAAAGAATTTCACAGGTTGTTACTCTAGTGATAATCATAAAGCCAAAATTATTTATGTACCAAGTGCCAGTCTCTTCGCAGACATTATCTAGTTTGAGCCTCACGACAAACTAATGTGATCGTGCTTTTCTCATTCATGTTTTACTAAGGAGTGAATGCATGTTTAGAGAGGTCAGACTTTGCGTAATAGCCCAAAAGGTGACTAACTCCAGAAACTATGTTTGTAACCATCGTATTACCAAAACAAGGAATACCGACACAGGTAAAATAATTATGAGGCTGGAAAACTACAGACCTGTGTGACTAAACTGCTTTACTTATCATTTAGGGCTATGGGAACAAAATGGGTAGCTGTTCCTTTTTTTATAAGTTTAACATAAGCAATAAACATTTTCTTAGCACATATCTAGGAGAGGAAGGAATTGGTAAAATGATCTGAGAAATGTAATCGGGATGTGTGTGTAAAGTTAATAAAAATGATCCAATTTCGCAATCTTTCCACCAGAGTAACTTGGCATTAATAGCAGAGAAGAGACATTTCCGGCTCATTAAATACAAAGCACATCTGTTTGGTGACATATTTTCAGAGTCCACAGTACTAATTACTGAGTCAATTCAAAAAATTCTGTCCTTGTAGTCTCAGTGTCTGGGCTCTCTCTATTCTTTCCTTTCCGATGTCCTCCCCTTCCTCATCAACATTCCCAGAACCCCTTTATCTTTGCCACACCCCATCTCTCTCATATGTTAAACCATACACACATCTTTCAACTGTACTAATACCTAAGAAATGTTAATAGCACAGTAAATTCTAACAGTGAGGGCTTTAATTTATTTTTACTTATATGCCAGGAATATGATTAGTCGTTTTTAAAAAATCCATTTTTCCATTGAATTCCCCTTCCATTCTAAGAATTGGGTACCATTATGATGCTTTTCAATAAAGAAAATGAAACTTAATTGTCCACGGTCAAACAGCCAGAAAAACACATGGCTGGCATCAGACCTCTGAGCTGTCTCACTCCAGAATGCAATCATTAGAATTTACTTCCTCCCTGAATGAGTCATAAGTGTTTTATTGAGTAAACATTTATTGAGCATCATCTTTCTCATGCTAAATATGGCATTTGATATTAGCAATGAAAACAAAAATAAAATAAAACAAAGTGATTTGCAGAAAGATCTCTGGATGACCAGGTAGTGGAGACAAAGGGGAAGCACCGAAGACATGGGCAGCACCACGAATAATAATCCAGAATCTTAGCCACAGAGAATCCGGAACTATTTTCTCAATGATGAGAGTCAAATCTGCAGGCCACTGATAGCTATTTTTCTCCTTGCCTTTGGTAGCTTTGTGCATTTGTCAGGGTTTTCCAGAGGGACGGAACTAGTAGGCTAGATGCAGATATCTTTATTACGCAGAACTGGCTCACAGGATCACAAGGTGAAGTCCGACGATAGGCGGTCTGCAAGCTGGGGGAAGAGAGAAGCTGCTAGTGGCTCAGTTGAAGTCTAATAGCCTCAAACCAGGAAAGCCAACAGTCCAACCTTCAGTCTGTGGCCAAAGGCCCAAGAGCTCCCAGGAAGCCACTGGTGCAAGTCCCAGAGTCCAAAAGCCTAAGAACCTGGAGTCTAATGGACAAGGGCAAGAGGAGTGGAGGGAAGCATCCAGCATGGGAGGAAGGAGCCATCCAGAAGACTCAGAAAGCAAGGTTATCGCACCTTCTTGTACTGATTGGATAGTGCCCACCCACATTGAGGGTGGGTCTTCCTCTCCTTGTCCACTGACTCAAATATCAGTCTCCTCTGGCAACACCCTCACAGACACTCTCAGAAATAATACTTTACCAGCCATCTAGGCATCCTTCAATCCAACCCAGTTGACACCTAATATTAACCATCACATTTTGCAAAAACTAGCTCAACTGAATTAACTCAAAAGAAAAAGAGATTGATAACAGCCACTGGGCTCTGAAGGTTCCACATTCTAACAAGGCCACTTTCTTCACTAAAGAGCTCCCACTGATGCATGGTTGCCTAGATTATCCCTGACCTCCCAAGAATATGTAGAATCTTATTCACAACTAAAACTCTCTCCGTGTTGTATCCAGTGTGGCCTGAGCACCCCTCTTTGTGACAATAATAACTTAGGGGATCATATGCATGCAATGACATCACTGCTTATAAATTCACTCCCACTGCAATAAAATCTATTTTAAATCTGTACTATGGGGGAATAGTCATGTTTCTGTTTCTGTTCCCTTTGATCCCATCCATTTCAAAAGAACAACAGCAACAACAACAAAAAACCACATTATTTTAAAATGCATTGTATCTTATACAATTGCTTCTTAATAATATTTATGTATTTTGATAGCTTAAAGGGAATGTATTGCACACACATTACCTTCAATATAAAAACACATTGTTTTCAAGTAAGTATTACTAATATTCATCTTTTCCAATGAGGACAATAAGGTTCAAGGGATAATGCAAATTATTTCAGTACTATACTACTTATTAAGAGTCTATTATTTGTTGGAACCTGGGGATAGAGCTGCAATCTAAATGAGCATGGTGAGTGAGCAGAAGAGAGTGACAAGCAAATACTCCTTCAAACAATGTAGAATTACATACTCTGATATGTTGTGAAGCAAAATAAATAGTACTATGAGAAATCAAAACAGTAAGTAATTCAATTTAGGAGATTGAAGAAGGAATAACTGAGAAAGTGACAATTGAGAAGAGACCTTGAATGGAAATAAAAGTCAAAAAGCTGAACTATATGGAAGAAAAATTACAATTCATGAGGAAACTGGTGTAAAAACCTCAATGTGGAGACATTTCTGGCAAGAAGAAGGAAATCAAAGAAAGGCAGTGGGTAGGGCTGGAGTCTAGCAGTTGATAGGAAATGGCATGACATGAAATAAAATATTGAAAGGGGTCACATTATATGGAGTTTACCTATCAGTTAGAGAATTATTGTTTTCATTCTAAGGATAATGGAAAGCAAATGAAAAAGTTTTGTAGGCAAAATGGTAAGATTAGGTTTGTATGTTAACAATCTCATTCAAGATGCTCCATGAAGAAATAATCCCACAGCAAGGATTTGACACCAGCTCTGTCTTGCTCTAAAGCCGCTCCTTTGACAACACTTGACTCCAGGATCCATTATTGCATTTGCTTTTCAACATAACTTGTTGGAGTGGAAAGTGCAGGAATTATTACTGATATTTTACTCATCTTGGACCTGGGATAAAAAAAAAAAAATGTATGCAAGACCAAGGTCTTCTTACCCCTAGTAGCAAAATGATATGGCTGAAGAGTCAGCGAGTAACGCCTAAGAGTTGCCATGGGCCTGCCCAGTTCCAGATTCTGTTCTCAGCATCTCATGACTATTAACTCCTGTAATAATTACAAAAATGTTATTAGGATAGATTCCCCATTACCTGATAGTAAAGTTGGGGCATAGAAAACTTAAGTAACTTCCCCAAATTCACCTAACTAGAACAGGTCAAAGCTATTTGATTATACAGTTTAAAATAATGATCACTCCCCCTTTCTGGATTAAGCTTCTATATCAAATCATTTTTTTCTCAGCAATTAGAAATTTGTATCAGTTCTTCTTGTCTACGTAAATGTGACTGGCAAGCTTTATTCTTCCTTGTGGAATAATATGATATGAGATTCATGATTAATGTTTACAGCAACCAACATTAGATGGACTTACTAAAACTTACTAGGGATAGAATGATTAAGTAGTATGAGTGAAATTTTTATTCAAATTTTACTGATTTTTATCACAAGTAATAAATGAACATTTGTAGTGATGATAAAGTTGCATAATGTTATGGCTGAGAATAACACAAAATACCCAAAGGGTCCTTGAACACAAATGGTAGGTTAAGTGTAAATATCCCCACTGAAGTCCCTAGAAGTAAAAGCAAAGGAATCAAGCTTGAGTACATATTAGATTATTTTCAGAATAAGTATGTATTATGTAGCTATATGTCTCAGTGTTTTTTAGCCTGAATTTGCATATGCTGTGGGTTGCTTGCCTATACATGTGAATATTCACTTTCTGCTCAATGAATGCTCTCCAATTAAAAATAATGATGTAGATCTATAAATTATTGCTTCAGCTCATACTGTATCATATAATTGAATGCATGAATTGGATTAAAATGTAACAGAGCAATAAATGCTATGAAAATTAAGTATGTACTTTTATGCTTAATTGAAATTAGTTTAAAATGTTATATTTTATTAATGTCAAAGATATTTGATTTGAAACAGGTGTTAATGCCTCCTGCTTTTGAAAGTCATGACCACTCCTGGATCTGGTATAGCCATCCTTTGATCAGGGGACAAGAAATCTAAGGAAGGGAAATCAACATAATGAATATGGTACAGCAGTAATGTGAGAACCCCCAGCTTGATGATGTCTTTGAGCTCTTGGACTATCTTTGAAACTATCTTCCTCTGGACTTTTACTATGTAAAATTAAAAGTGCTTTCTTTTTTTCACTGTTAATCATATTTTCTCTTACTTATTGATCTTTGCATTTTAATGGCCAGAGATGTTTTATCAAAAAAAGAAAAACGTAAAAATGGAAAGAGACAACTCTCAGTTTTAAATAAATCAAATAGTAGGAAGAATTTCACCTAATGATTTCTACTCCCAGTTCCTATCTTCTCCCTCACTTAGTGTGTGTTCAATATGTGGTATTTTGGAAACGTTATTCTAATTAAGATAATTAGACTTTAATGGTCTCATTAAAGGGGGTGAAGGGGATGAGAAAACTCAGAAACTGGTGGGCATTCTTCTTGGACCAGTTCTATTCCAAGGCTCAGGATTCCCCACATTATGATGTCTCTAGCATGTGCTGGCTCTTTAGTGACTAAATTATAGATCTTGGCAGAGGCTATAGAAATTGGCATCATTCCTGGCTTAACAAATAATGTACCAACTGGTGCATGATGCATACCTTCATTAACAAAATTGGGGCATGGTATTCAATAAACTTGCCTAACCACTGGTTCATTGTCTGTCAATTTCAATTTAGTCAGAGCTATTTTTAGCTTGGGAATAAATTGTTTTAATTTGGCAGGGAGCTTGGTGGTGGTCATGCCAAAAGTCTTAATTAAGCATCAAATAGCAGTATTATTTACATAAGCTTTTTAAAAATGTAGTTTTGACTTCAGGCAAGTAACACTCTAAATTTTCTTGAAGATATTACCATGGGGGAATAGTCATGTTATTTGTGACAAAATAAAAGTTATTTGTGACGAAATAAAAACAATCTCTTGACTTAGAGAATAATTTTTCATGGTTTTCTCTTTAAAAAGTTTTATTTTATACATTGAGAGATTAGGATATATAGACTAATTCATTAATGCATGAAGCTAATGATTGATTTATTCCTTAAAAGAAATATCCAACGGAGATGAACTTATCACAGAAAACATTTACAACCAACACTAAAATCAATGTTTTTAATGGCTTACTGGGTAGTAGTTCCCTAAGAGCTTCTTTAATGTTTCTCCTCTTTCTTCGCGTAACTCAAGAGATTCTTAACCTAGGGCCAAGGGATGTTCTCAGAAGTATGTGACTCTCCTGATATTGAATGCAAAATTTTGGATGTAAGAGTCATAGATTTATTTGATTCTCAAAGCTGTTACTTGCAACAACAATAAAAAATTAATTAACTGTTCTAACCCTCTTCTGGAACAATGTAAGTCCCTCTGTAGTGTTAATAAATATGGTTAATACTTATAAATATGTACTAATGGACAGTACTCTAACCTAAATAACAGTTCTATGAACTCAGAAATGACAGTACTGAGAACATTGATAATTATCTTAAGCTTACTATCTCTACTACACTTTCTACCACATCTTCTACCCAGTTACTAAAATAAAAACAAAAAAAAGTAGATACAACTCCTTTCTCTTCACCTACTCCCTGCATACATGCATTGAGTTCTATGTACAATGAATTTCTACATGCATGTCAAATTGACCCCTTTTTATTTATTGTCACTCTCACTTCTTTAATCCAAATCCTGGTATTCTCCTGCCACAACCAGTGCAGTAGCTTCCAAATTTTTTTCGTGACTCTGATATTCTCTGTTAGTCCAATCTCAGTATGGTTATCTGAATAATATTGCCAAAATATAAACCTGATTATACTATTCCTTTGCTAATTATTCGTTCGTGGTTGTGTTCACCTACAGGATAATCTGAAGTAATTTATTATGGCACACACAGTTTTGCATGTCCAGGCCCTTGTCTCATGACTGTTTCAGTCATTATTCTTCACAGTTCCTCCCATGCTGTCTGTTCAAGGAATCATCTTTACCTAATTGTCTTTAATTCTAGCTCTGCCTTCTACCATCATCCTAAAGATATCAGAGTCTTCTGTCACTTCAAATAAAAGAGTATTTTTCTGAATATGCCACTCTTACTCTATTCCATCTCTTTGCATACTACATTGGCTCTTTCTACAATGGCATTCCGTTGCTTCAGGAGCCTAAATCAAGCACCCAAAATCAGTTTTTTGATCCTCTTCCCTTGATTACAGCATCTCAGAGCATCATTAGGTACCTTTTTTCTGTGATCCAATGTGAACTTGTTCAAATTTTCACTGTAACACTTTAAGTGTATAAGGTACTTGTTCTCTTCTCCACTAAACTAAGAGATTGTTTTGGAAGAGGCTGATTTTTACTCGTATTTGTTTCAGCAGTGTCCAGTGCATAGAAATGACTCAATAAGTGTGTTTCAAAGATGTAGAAGAATGGAACATACATGTGTAACAGAATCCTTTACTTGAGCATAGAGGAACCTAAATGTGACCTTTTACAAACAATAACTCAATCCATCATCTCTTGTGCACACATCTTCCATTCCTTCCCAGATAAGTCACTCTCAAAACAGAAAGAAACATGAAGTGCCAAGTTTATATCATCCTTGCAAGAAGGTAACATACCCGTGTGTTTTCCATCTTCTTTCACAGCAAAGACAATATTAGAAGAATCTGAATTTTGCAAGCTAGCTTCCATGCAAGCCCATCTTAAAAAATATGTCTTCTTTCTCTCTCTCTCTCTCTCTCTCTGACACACACACACACACACACACACACACACTGACACCCATATGTATATATGAAGAGAGAGAGGCAGAGATGAGGATAAGAAGAGATCATCATTTTTATTTCTTTTTGCAGTTTTTATTTTAGGGGTTTTGCTAATTTTATTCAGTAATAGGGAAGTCCATCAGTTACATTTTGAAAAGTCGCCCATTATGGGAAACTAATTTTGAGTAATGCATGTTGGTTATTTTTTAAAAATATCCAGGGAATTTATTTCCCTATGAAATATGTTTAAAATGTAAGCTTATCAGGAGAAACTATTTTCTGACCTCTTTATTTCTTACCAGACATTTGCTGAACCTTTTAAAGGCATTTCATTTTTCTGTATACTCAGCAGTAATTCTAAGAGTAAAGCTGTCTACATTTAAAACTTGCCTTTCATTCTCAGTTCTCATCTTTGGGAGGAACACGTGCTTTTAAATTAGAATGTATGACAGTAGTTAGAAAATGTATTGATACTGACAAAAATAGTCATAAGAGAAAGTTGCTTCTTTCGTTTTTCATGTTTGAATACAATCAAGGCTCAAATATATATATATATATATATATATATATATATATATATATATATTTATTTTCATTTTTTGGTAAGGGCAACTAACCAGCAGATTTTACATCAATGTCTTCTGGAAACATAAAATGAAGTTAGGCATTTATAGCATAATGTAAAAAGTATCTAATTCCTCTAAGACCCAGGGCAAATCCTCATTTGAGCTTTGCATAATCCATCACTGGTAAGGGATCACTCAGAGGTAGAAGCAGCAACAATTCACTACGAAGTCATTTCCTAGTGAATTGTGAACTTCGCATTTATTTCGACTTAATGATAAAATAGCAGCAAACCCTTATAACTGTTAGTCCAGACTTTACCATTGTGTAAGCCCCCCACCATTTCGCAGACCTTGGTCAAAGTGAAACGTTCCACGGGGGTTTGAGCCATCAGAAATATCCTGCCCAACCAGCTGACTTCCTCATAATACTCCTCTGGGCAATGGTCCAACCAAAGGAACGTCCCTATTATATCCTGTTGGGCAAAGATTCAAAGAACATCCTATCACATCCCACTGACGAAAGGGCCAAACTGCCTGATCATAGGGACATCTTATCAATATCCTGCTATGCAGCAAGACATACTGCCCAGATCTCTCCTGCTCACAGCTATTAAGCACACCAGACTGTAAGAGCGGTACTCACTGGCATTAAGCTGGTCCCCCACCTCTGCAGGTTTATGCTGGACATAAATGCCTGCGATTGCTGTTGAGTGACTCTCTCTCCCTCTCTCTCTTTTCCTTTGTGTCTTTCTTTAACCCTCGCCTTCCCTTCAAAACCCAACAATCACCACATGTAGAAATGTCTTGAAATGTCCTGAAATTACCATGTCCATGAAATTGTCATAAATACTAATTTCACATATTTGACATATATTAGTTTGGTTTGCTTAGTATCTAAATCTGAGGATCCTTTTAGTTGCCAAGCACTGAGCTATGTCCCGGAATGTCAGAAGTTGATATGAGACAGATTCTGTTCCAGAATCTCATATGCTAATGAAGGAGAATGTTATGTATACAAACAACTTCAGCACGGTGTGCAAGCACAGCACTCAAAGTACATGATCAGCCTTTTCTGAATTCTTTTTTTTTTTTTTTTTTTTTGAGACAGAGTCTTGCTCTGTCGCCCAGGCTGGGGTGCAGTGGCCGGATCTCAGCTCACTGCAAGCTCCGCCTCCCAGGTTTAGACCATTCTCCTGCCTCAGCCTCCCGAGTAGCTGGGACTACAGGCGCCCGCCACCTCGCCCGGCTAGTTTTTTGTATTTTTTAGTAGAGACGGGGTTTCACCGTGTTAGCCAGGATGGTCTCGATCTCCTGACCTCGTGATCCGCCCGTCTCGGCCTCCCACAGTGCTGGGATTACAGGCTTGAGCCACCGCGCCCGGCCCCTTTTCTGAATTCTTATTAAATAAACAGGAAAAACTTTTTAAGTGCATATCTGATGAAAGTATTGAAGCCTCAGAGATAGATAAAGCCTTCACTGAGTCACAGTGCTTGAGGGGAAAACGGATAATTCATCTCACCAGACACTACTGGAAAGAACATTGCAAGCAGAGAGAATTTTCTAGTAGGGAGTCATAGACAATGTGATTTTTGTTTTTAGAGAATTGTAAAGATGTTTTTATTTCTGGAGAAAAACATACAAAGTAGAGTGGTGAGAGGGGAGACAGAGTGTGAGGCAGAGGACAGAGGAAAGTGTAATTTCATGCCATGATAAAATATTTGGCATTAATTCTAACCATATGTGGTGATGGGGAGTCATTTTATCCCATATCCATGTTAAAAATCATTTAACAACAACAATGCTACTGAAAATGTTAAGCATGAAAATGACGTGTTTATATTTGTATTGGAGAGAAATTATTTAACCATTGTATAGAGAATTGTCTGATAAAGTGAGAGTACATAAGCACAAATATAAACAAACCTGTTCCAAAAGTTGAGCCTAGATGTTACAGCTCAAAGTGGCACAATACAAATGACGGTAAAGGTGAAATATATTAGACTTATTAACTCACTGAATCTACTACCACAAATATATTTGTTACCTAACTGGATTTAGTACTATCAATACATCTACTCACACTACTATTTTCCATCATGTTAAGCTCACAGGTATTGAAAATTTTTGAAGAGACCCTCCCTTATCCCTCAAGTAATTACATCTTTTAATAAATAAAAAAGATATAAGAAAATCGTGAATGTTACTGTAAGAATTATTGAAATAGGCATGTTCATGTCATTGTTTTAATATTAGGTTCTACCTACTATCAGGAATTTGGCAATGTTTGTGTCATTCACAAGCATGTCAATGATCTGTACTCTCAGTTTCAATGGCAATATACAGAAAAAGTTGTTTGAATCATCTGTCCCTTTCGTAGTAAGGAATTGATTAAACATAATATTGATGAAGACACTCATTACTCTACGCCTATTATTATTTAAAAATATTCAAAGACGCTACATGTGTATTTCATAATCTGCTTTTATCTGTAATAAGACTTTTGGATAAGGTAGTTAAAGCATTATTTGTTCTGCTAAAGTCTTAAGTATTCCCCTATTAATTCCATGGAATGACCCATGATTGACTGAGATAATACCGAGAAGTTAAGAGATAGCATATTTCAATGAAACACTTTGCAATAATTAAAGTGGTTTTGAATAACCTAAACCACAGTCTTACAGTGTCTATTTTAAGATGTCTGAAGCCATTAATGATCTTAATATATCTACATTAGCATCTGTTATCATGAGTATAATGTGTCATTCATTCATTCAAGACTTCTGCTAGGTAATAAGAATACAAAGGTGGAAAAAGAACATAATATCAACAACCAAACCCACATTAAAAAAAAAAAAAAAAGAGGTAGCCTGAAATATCTTTCCCCTGCCCTATGGTTGATGACGGTCTTGAAATATAATTCCTTCCTGTTTCTGGAGGATTGTATAGTAATACAATCATTCAAGACAGAAAGCCTTGAATCCAGCATTTTCTCTGCTTTTATCAAACAATGTGACTGTGGGCAAATCTTATACTTACCTTGGACTTTGCCTTTCTTTTCAATAGCATTAGAAGTTGATGCAATGATTTCTCAAGTTATTTTAAGTGACATCACTGTGATTCTTAAGGAATCATAAGAAGAAAGGGCAAAACTAGATGAATTTCACAGAGAAGTTGTATGTCAAGAGGAATAATGAGATATTTTCCAGACTTGTAATCAAAAATATTACTTAAAATAAAGGTTTATATTTTTTTAAAAATCAAAATAACTAAGTTTCAAAAGAACTGAGTATTTAAGAAATAGAGCTAAATAAATAATATAATTGAAAGAAAAGGTATATTTCAGGGACTCAGGAAAGCTTTTACCTAAACTCTGTGACCGAGGTATTTTTATTCCTCTTGCTGGTCTTTCAAATCCCTCTGCATTTTAGTTCTCATAGTTTCATCTTACTGCTAAATGGTGATACCAATGCTTGCCATGTACTATTCAGGAAAGTGAATATGATCAACAGGATGATATTTATCAAGTGCTTTGAGCTCTTTGGACAGTAGGGCTATATAATATCATATACTACGCTCAAGTATACAACAGAGAATTGACCCAGACTTCAAATTCCTTAGGGAGTTTCCAATGCAATGAAATCTGTCCCAGTAAAATTGAGATTAATGAAAAAACGAGTACTGTAGGAAAGCTTATAGTATGTCTTGCCAGGGTTCTACCTGCAACAATAAAATATAGCTTTCATATTCATACTCTTCTTACAAGTGAAGAAGTAAATGGAAATTCCTGTAGGATGTTTGCCTTATGACAAACATGGCAGCAAGTAGGATACTTATTTTTAACAATATGAACAAAATTAAAAGTCGGTACCTTATGTACAGTTTGGAGTAAAATATCTGGTTAGTAACCAATTCAAGTGGGTTTTCTCCTTTTAAACATATAAATATGAAATATTTTTATCCCTTCTACAGTCTGGCAAGACCCTAAGTGTTAAAGACATAAACAAATGAATTAAGCTAACATTACTGGAGCACAAGTACCCGCTATGTACAAAATATATACTGCTGAACAACAACAACAAAATACATGGTCTTTGCCCACATCGAATTCTTCAACTACATAAAACATTTACTCACGTGGGCAAGAGAAGTAGTTTATTTTTTGTTAAATCCCAAGCACCTCAAAGGGTAGGCAGCTGGTAGGGCTGAGTTGTCCAGGATCTTGGAAGCAATGAGTATATCCGACTAAACATGAAGACTTTAGCAACAAGAGAAATGCACAGCAAGAGACATAGCAGGCTTTACAATTTAATCAGAACAGATCCTGACCGGGGTAGGTCAAGCTTGCAAAGGACTCTATTAGAGCTAATGTAGTGAATTTTGCCTCAGATTTATCTGGAGCAGCAAGTGGACTGACTACCTTCCCAAATTTGAAGCTAACTGGCACAAGTAAGAGTCTGCATAAAATGCAAGTAACAGTGGGAGAAGCAAACTATGCAATTTAAGAAAAGGTACAGTGTGACCTTCTCATTCCATTTAGATCACGGAACCACATGGTACATCTCTTGTTTTCTGAATTAATGGAATTCTCTAGTCCATCCCTCTGAGAGCAGTTACTTTTTTGTTTCCCAGAGTATCAGAAGGAAAAGGGATTAAGGTACTGCAGAATACAGACAACTTTGTTGTGGGCTAAAAATACCCCCAGAGGAATGATGCATGGTACCCCAGAGGGAGCAAAGAATTGAAGGTTTCTTCCTTTTTAAATAACGGCTACCTCTGTGGAGAAGGAAAATATACTGGCAAATCCTTCTCCTAATAGAAAAAAAAAAATAGTGCATGATTATTTTGGAGATTCATTTAAAATGTATTCATAAAATTATTCAATCATGCATTCATCAAATATGCCTTGAAAATTTACAAGCAAGGCACTGTTGTAAACTCTGGAGGTAAAAGTTCTTAAAACAGCAGATGAGATGCATATTCACATGTGTCTTTCTGTTAGGTTAAAAAGACATTAAACAAGAAAACAAATAAGGCAATTCAGCTGGTGCTAAGTTCTACGAAGGGAATAAATCACAATAACTTAAAAGAGTGTAGTAGTTGGAACTGTTTTATCTGGAGTGGCAGAAAAGCCTCCCAAGCCTCTCTTGGGGAAATGGACTAAATGACAAGAATAAGCCAAGTGTGTGAGTGTCTGGTGACAGAACCTTTCACACAAAGGCACAGCAAGGGCAAAGGTCTTCCGCCAGATGACACTTGTTTGGATCAGAATGTCACTAAAGGTTAGTGTGACCAGAGCCCAGTGAGCAAAGGGAGAGGGCTGTCTGCCATGGAGATGGAGAGTTGGGCAGGGGCCAAGCAGTAGGGAAATTTGGAACTTGAAAAGTCTTTTGTATTTTTTATTTTTTGAAAAGCCTGTGGTAGGCAGTATAACAGCCCAAAAAATGTTTACGTCCTAATCTGCAGCCTATGAATGTGTTATTTTACATGATCAAGGAGAAATAAGGTTGCCCACCAGCTAACCTTAAAATAGGCATAAGCTCAGCATAATCACAGGGTTCCTCAATAATGGAAGCAGAAGGCAGAGGAGTGAGCGTCAGATGATGTAGATGGCAAAAGACTTGCTCTTCCACTGTTGGCTTTGAAGATGGAAGGGGTCCAAGCAGCCTCTAAAAGCTGGAAAAGGCAAGAACATATTCTCCCCAGAGCCTCCAGAAGCAATGCAGCTTAGCTGACACCTAAATTCTAGCCCAGTGAGATTCATTTTGGAATTCAGATCTCCAGAACTGTTAGATAATCAATTTAAGTCAATGATTTTGTGGTACCTCGCTACAGTAGCACTAGGAATCTAATGCAAATCCAGTGGAAGGTTGTAAGGCAAGGAGTAGCTTTATTTTATTTAAATGTTAATATATTCTAGTTCGTCCTTGAAGAACAAATTATAAGAATGCAAAAGTAGAAACAATAATTAGAAGGCTACTGCACTAGACCAGATGTAAGATAATAAAATTATAATGGAGTAGATTTCCTGGAGAAAGAGTGAATAAACTTCAGACTGATTTTGAAATACAGCCCACTACTTTTTGAGGAATTAGAGTTTGGTGGGAAAAACAGAGAAATCAACCCTAGACTTTTGGATGAAACATTTAGGGAAATGGGGGTATTATTTGCTGAATCAACAGTAAAGAGAAAGACTTTAGGTGAATAAAGTAGTACTCTTTTAGATGTATTAGCATTGCCATCTGTATTGCAAATATGCAAATGTCAAATTAAAGAGAGAGATTAGAACAATAAAAAGAAGTATGTAAAAAATCTTCATAAAGATACCTTTGTGTCATTGTTCTGAATTAAATCACTTAGAGGAAGTACTGCTGAGACACTGTTGGATTCCTGAGTATACCATATTTTCATTTAGTGGAAGCACAGGATAGGATTAATGTATATGACTGGTCTGGGTCTTCCAAGCTTATGAATACAAAGGTTTTTCCATAGTTTTTTTTAAGTTCACCATTATCTATTAATATAGCTCTTCTTCTATTGGCATATGCAAAAATTAAAACTGAGAGGTCAAATAGGACATATATTTAAGCTTCTCTTTTTCTTTCCTAAGAGAAATGCCACAACTCTTAAGGGTAAAGTTAGGCTAAAAATCTTGGAGAAGGCATGATCTTAACCTGGTTCTAGACGAAAAGACTTGATATTCTCATTGCAGATCTAGAAGTCTAGGAGAAGGTGAATATAGAGAAATTTGGAAGGGATGCATTATATGAAACAAGAGATATTGTACCAGAAGACTGAGGAATTCATGCAATGCATTGATTCAAAGAACTTAAGAAGATTAAAACTCAAAAAGTAGGCAATGAAATAGACATAGAGAATTAAAAATCTGGGTATAAATATAAAGAATAGGCCATGGAGATATTTCCTAAAACACTGTACTAGGACTTCCAAGCTCTTTGATGTTAAGAACATCTGCTGCATGATAAATAGGAAGGACAAAATGATAAAAAATAGAAGATAAACAATCTTAAGATTTTGCCTTTTTTTTTTTTTAATTTTACTTTAAGTTCTGGGATACATGTGCAGAACATGCAGGCTTGTTACTTAGATACACATGCCCCATGGTGCTTTGCTGCACCCATCAGCCCGTTATCTAGGTTTTAAGCTCTCCATGCATTAGGTATTTGTCCTAATGCTCTCCCTCCCCTTGCCCCCATTCCCCCCATGTCCATGTGTTCTCATTGTCCAACTCCCACTCATGAATGAGAACATTTGGTGTTTGGTTTTCTGTTCCCATGTTAGTTTGCTGAGGATGATGGTTTCCAGCTTCATCCATTTCCCTGCAAAGGACGTGAATTCATTCTTTTGTATGGCTGCATAGTATTCCATTGTGTATATGTGCCACATTTTCTTTATCCAGTCTACCATTGATGGGCACTTGGTTAGTCCCAAGTCTTTGCTATTATTGTGCTGCAATAAACATATGTGTGTCATGCGTGTCCGTGTGAAGAGACCACCAAACAGGCTTTGTGTGAGCAGTAAAGCTTTTTAATCCCCTGGGTGCAGACGGACTGAGTCCGAAAAGAGAGTCAGCCAAGGGAGGTAAGGGTGGGGCCGTTTTATAGGATTTGGGTAGGTAAAGGAAAATTACAGTCAAAGGGGGGTTGTTCTCTGGTGGACAGGAGTGGGGGTCACAAGGTGCTCAGTGGGGGAGTTTTTTGAGCCAGGATGAGCCAGGAAAAGGACTTTCACAAGGTAGTGTCATCACTTAAGGCAAGGACCGGCCATTTTCACTTCTTTTGTGGTGGAATGTCATCAGTTAAGGCGGGTCAGGGCATTTTCACTTCTTTTGTGATTCTTCAGTTACTTCAGGCCATCTGGGCGAATACGTGCAAGTCACAGGGGATGCAGTGGCTTGGCTTGGGCTCAGAGGCCTGACAATATGTCCGTGCATCTTTATAGTAGAATGATTTATAACTCTTTGGGTATATGCCCAGTAATGGGATTGCTGGGCCAAATGGTTTTAGATCCTTGAGGGATCTGGTTTTAGATCCTTGAGGGATCACCATGCTGTCTTCCACAATGGTCGAACACATTCACACTCCCACCAACAGTGTAAAAGTGTTCCTATTTTGGGCATGAGGTCTTATATTCCCAACAACTTATTCTGGCACAGGTTTAATCCTGTTATTGTGTTCTTGAGTTCTATGACTGCCTCTGAGTTTCTGAACATGACACTCTGCCTTTTGAAACACAGCCTTATTTTACCCCCTCCCTATTTATTTCAACTTCTTAAAGTGTTTACAAGATTCCTTTGAATTGAAGTGCCAACACAGAGCCAGAGCAATGTGTCCAAATAGGATACAAGCATCAACAATATTTCTATGAAGGTTCTGGGTCACATGGTGTATCAGTCAGATTTCTCCAGAGCAAAATAGCCAATACTATCTATCTATCTATTCAGAGAGAGAGAGAAGAAAAGAGAAAGGAAGAGAGAGATAAGAGAGAGAAAGATTTGTTATAGTCATGTGTCACTTAACCACAGGGATACATTCTGAGAAATGTGTTGTTAGATGATTTTGTCATTGTGCAAACATCCTAGAGTGTACTTCCCCAAACCTAGATGGTATTAGCCTTCTACCCACCTAGGCTAACATACTACAGCCTATTGCTCCTAGGTCACAAACCTGTACAGCATGTGACTGTACTGAAAATTTCAGGCAACTGTAACACAATGGTAAGCATTTGTATACTAAACATATCTAAACATAGAAAAGATAGAGTCAAAATATGATATAATCTTATGGAACCACTGTTACATATGCAGTTCGTTGTTGACTAAAACTTCTTTTGTGACACATGACACTATAAGGAATTGGTTCACATGATTATTGAGGCAGGGTGAGTTGGCAAGCTGGAGACCCAGGAGAGCAGCTGATTAGGTTTCAGTCTAAGTCTGAAGGCCTGAGAGCCAAGAGATTCAATGTTGGAGTTCTAGTTTAAAGGCCAGGAGGGCTCAAGACCAGGAGAAGCCAATGTTGCAGTTTGAGTCTTAAGGCAGGGAAAAAAGAAAAAAAAAAAAAAAAAACCAAAAAACTGAAGTCTCAGTTCAAAGAAAATCGGGCAGGAGAAGTTCCCTCCTACTGAGGCAGCCCTTTTATCTATTAAGGCCTTCAAATGGTTATGGGAGGTCCACCCACATCAGCAAGAGAAATCAGCTTTATTCTGTCTACAACTTAAATGTTATTCTCTTCCAAAAACAACCTCATGGGAAAACCTAAAATAATGTTTGATGAAATATCTGGGCACCCCATGGCCTAGTCAAGTTGACACATAAAATTAATATGGGGATGTTGGAAAACCAACTAAGACAAGGAATGGAAATAGTGTAGACAGGAGTTAGTCCAAATAAATTCAGGGAAAACGAGAGCCAGCAGTCAGAGTGCAGCTTTTACCTGTTTTCAGTTTGGAGTAAAGAAACAGTGTTTAAAAGTATAATCTTTGGGATCAGATAGATGCAATTTTAAATGGTGCCAGACCTATAATAGCATTATGACATTGAGCATTTAGTAAACCACTCTGAACCACGATCTCCTTATGTGTAAAACGAGAAGTGTAATATTGGCTTAATTAGGTTGTTAGAATAAATGTAATATGTGTAAAGCATTTAGTACATTAACACTTAAATATGAAAAATAAACTTTCATATATTGCTGACATTTGTATCGATATCCTTATTTGTATGAGCAGGTTGAATCTCTTAGAAAAGCCTAGAATGAAATAGAAATTCACTTCACCAAACACCTTCTCACCACTAGACTTACTTTCATTTTAAAGGATTTGCTCACATATTTTTCTCATTTTAGAAATTGTACCTTTTTGTTGAAATCAATAGTATACAACAAACAAATATTACCAAAACAGTACAGTTCACATATTGCTGCAAAGCTTCACTGATTCTCCCAGCATTTATTATGTATCTGATTGTGTGGGATAAGTAATCCCCCCATTACACTGAAAATTAAAATAACTGCTTTGGTCTGATAGTGTCACAGAAGGTTTTATAGCACAAGAATTAGGGCATGAGCTGGTTTTGATGGAGACTGATATCACAGGATGGAAGCAAATTACAAGTGATATTTCCCATGTCTTTTCTCATGGTCTACTAGGTAGTGATTTTCTCACATCATAGAGTATTCATTTCTCTTTATCCTAAGTGAAAAATTTAGTAGAAACACAAAATGCAGAGTTTTAAAAAATCAATTGTTTGCAACCAATGTTTTATATTTTCAAAGATCTTATATTTTTCTTCAAAAAGTGCCATTCGCTGCATTCTTACTGGCATGAGGCAGCAAACTGGATGTGTTACAAGGCTTCCCACCCCTAGAAAGTCAGCATACGGATGTTGCAAACCTAAGTCCTCATAGAAAGAAGAAGTCTAGGGACCATTATTATTCTTTGTTGAGTGTTTTATGAAAAGTATTTACCTTAGTAAGCCAATAATGGGTTGTCTAGGTGGGAGCTAACAAAAATGAGTACTCCTAGAAATGTAGTAAAATTTAGAGTTAGGAGCCAAAACCCGGAGTCATATAGCTTAGGCTTCTAATCCTGGATACATCATGGAACAGTCACATAGCCACTAGCCTGTTAGTGAGCCTTATGGGCAGTAAATTTACTCATATGGGTGTAATTCACCTCTGTAAAATCACTTATAATACTGAGGTAATATATGTAAAGTGTCTGACAATTATTGTTAACCATTTTTATTCCTTGTGATATCTTTATATAGATTGCCCCAACTTAAATGTTTTGACATACGATTTTTGTCTTTATAATGGTGCAAAAGTTATAGACATTCATTACAGTATTCAATAAATTATATGAAATATTCAACACTTTGTTATAAAATATGTTTATGTTAGATAATTTTGCTCAAATATAAGATAATGGACGGGTTCTGAGCATATGTAAGGTAAGTGTGGCTAAGCTGTGATGATCTGTAGGTCAGGTATATTAAATGCATATTCAACTTATGATATTTTCAGGTTACGATGGGTTTATCCAGACATAACCCTGTCATAAGTCAAGGAGCATCTGTATATGCATTTTTACTACAGATCCCAAACTCACACCATAGATTGTTGAACAGGTAGGTTTGCTCAGGATGAATCACCCTGTCTGGATTGGTGGGCTGAATTTGGAATGACCCAGATAGAGGGATTCAGTAGCCATTTTTTTTTTCTATGTTATTTTAAGTTGATGACAGTCCAAGTGGGTACAGAATAAGCAACACAGAGATCGTGAGTATATTCCCTAGAAAGGGCCAAGGTATCCACAAAACACCTCTCTTGGACTGGCCATGCAAAGAAAGCTTCTTGGAAAAAGGATGGAAGTTATCCATGCAGAATGTTCTTTTCTTATGATTCGACGTGGCTGGGGAAGGGTGTTTACCTCAGTTTTTAGTTTAGGACTCAGGTATAGATGGGATGCCAGGTAGGTCTGAATTATTTCTGGAGCATAGTAGGAGGAATTCTGATGATTAACATTTCAAGACATGTAAAAAATTGTTTTAAAAAGTGTGAAGATATTTAAACGTAAAAGATAAAGACGAGATACTCAATTCCTAAATTATTTCAAAGGGTTAAGATAGTGAAATATGAACAAGAAAGAGATTTTAGGAGTATTCAAACTATTGAACAAAAAATGATACTTTCCAGTATTTAGTATTCATTACAGTGGAATAATTGACAATACCAAAGCAAAAGCAGGCCAGTGGGCAGGCACTGCCCCTGCTTCATTTCTCAGCTTCTTTGCTTTACTTGTTGAAAAACAACCCTGCTGTCCAAGGCTCATTTCATTTCCTTCATCAATCTGTCCTGATGTGGAAGGGATATACATATGCCTCCAACCTGAGAGGTGGGAGGGGGCACATATATAAAAAGCTGTAACTGCATCCAGTGGTACACTGAAGTTGCTCTTCTCACACATTATTATGGATGACACCTGGGCATCCCTGCAGTCTCAGAGACTCAGGATCCCTATATTCTCATCTCAACCTATTACACAGAAATGGTGTTGACCCCGTTGTATCAGAGTAAAATCTGAACCTGGATCCTAATCTATTAATCTGGTACTCTGGCACCTTGTCAATTTATCACTACCTTCTTAGAATCTGCTTCCCCTACCCTAAGAAAACTATTGCAGCCTTTGAGTGAGTAAAATCACAGCCAGAGTCAATACTAAGCAACACTCGCCACCTGAGTTAGAACAGGTGAAGGCAAAATTTGTGCAGACTAAATATGAAATGCATTAAGACATCACATCAGGGGTTAATTTAATTGTATTTTCCCAGTGACCCTCAGAAAGACAGCCAGAATAAAGATGCTAAATCTTGCCTCAAAGTTCAGAAGATATCACAACAGGTGTGATACAAAAGTAATGGGAATTGTTTATGTACCGGAAGAATAGCGTGAATATTACTAACCTTTATAGATGATATGAAATGCAGAGATAGTGAACCAGAAGTGCTTCTGCTCCCTGAATCTCCCCGATCCTCTAAAACCATGAGTATGCTAAGGTGAGCAGGGGCATCCTTCTGACATTGAGGTTAAGATGGGAAAAAGTCCAGACCATCACTGACATCCGATCCATCCAGAAATCCAGGAGTTGGCCAGTCTGACTGTGATTGCTGCTTCTAGACGTGGGAGTGTGGAATCAAACAACGGTGTAGAAAAATCTTCATGTTTTCCTTGAACTCAGGCATAGTGGTGGCATTTACGAAAAAGAGTGAACAAAAACCTATCTCAGTCAGGACTTTGTTATGCAGTAGAGTCACTATCCGTGCTATAGGATATTGAGTTATTATAGGACTGGTTGAAACGTGTAGGAGAGTGGGGGTTGGAGGACAGGGAAAGAGACTAGTAAGTCTGAGAAACCATGTACTTTCAGAACCAGAAAAGGGACCTTGTGCAGAGGTCTTTTGGCCTCTCTGTCTCTCTTTTATTGCATCTAGCTGCAAAAACAGTTTCAGAAGCAATGGTTGCTGATTCACTTCTATCTTCCAAACTGTGCATATATTTTTCCTGTGGCCACTGTTAATCTGACACCAAAGAGGGAGGAGATCTGGTACATGCAGTTCCAAGCATAACAAAGGCCATGCAGCACAGCCTACCATTCCAAGCCAGCACTCACTGGTAGAATAACAACCTCACAGTACAGAGATGTGAATGGCATCTGCCTTTGAGTAAGGGATGGACTAGCTGTGATGTTATGGGTTTCCTGACACCATGATATGGATGGAAACCAGTTACCTGAGAGCCATCAAGAAGAAGGGGCCAAAGTGAGTCAGTTATTTCAAAATGAGCTCTGTTCAATGTTATCACAAGATTGATGATCAGATAAGATCAAGGTCAAGAATAACTTTAAGACACATGTGTGCACACACATACGCACACCTGTACATGCACATGCACACAAACACTATCCAACTAGATTGACAGTAGCTGGGAAAGCTTTTGTTGCCATAGAGCCATTTTGAGATCAGGAAGGTGGAGAAAGCTTGATGGTAGAAATTTTAAATTGGGTAGGACTAAACATAAATTACACATTTTAGTGGGGAAAAAAAATCCTGGATTAGAATAAGCCACATTGAATTAGCAAGATCAATTTTTCCAACACTGAGCAGAAATAGGGCCTCCGAAGATAAATAAAGTGAATTTTTTGAACAAGTAATTTTATGACATTACACTGTTCCAATCACTATGAGGACTTCCTTAAAGCTGTGTCACAAATGCCGAATGGACACGACTTCCTCCCTGTGCATCTGCAGAGCATGAGCTTGCCAAGTTCATCAGTTCCCTGTTCAAGGATTCTAAGCTACTCTCAGGGGACTGGACATTGAAACTGTTTGTCTCCCCAGCTCAATCCTATGCATTTCTGGACCCTTTCTATCCTCAAAGGCTGGTGCCACTATAGGTCCTGCATGCTTTGCCCCAGAGTCTGCTCCTAGTATGACATTTACAGCAGCCAAAACAACTTTTTCTTATAGTGGTTCACATTCCAATGACTGCACTAAGTATCTTTAAATATCTGCTCAGTTTGGAGCCCTTCTATTGGCTGAAAACTTCTCCTATACAAAATGGAATGTGTTCAAGATTTCATCTTAAATATGAGTAAAATGCTGTGCTATGTTCAGAGAGATTAGTGGAAGCTTAGAAAAGTGTTTGTCACAATAATTCTGCAAAGGAAATTATCAGTATGTGCAATTCCAATACCTTGCGGAGAGGATCCTTTAAAACATTTCTGTAAATGTCTATTTAGGTCAAGGGTTATACTGCAAAGGATAACTGAGCCTATATAAAACATGGACACCTAATGTGCAAGATTAAAACACTCCAATTGCAAGGGCCTGTGATTGTTTCCACAGGCCCTGAAAAAACAACAATAATAATAAAATAACAAAAAAAAATTCTGTATGCTTCCAGTAGATTATTAAAGAGACCAAAAAAGAACCATTCACTTACTGTTTTTAACTAGGCATACCATAGTTCTAAACATCATACTATTCAAAATTCTAGAAGTAAGCCAGATTTCCAGTCACTATTAACGAAAAATAAGGTAAGAGACAAAATACTTGAAGCAACACTGTACTAAATTATGTCACATATTATTTTTTTATTTTCACCTACTTGTATATCAATAAATGTTGCAATGTTGCTTTTTAAACAATCAATTCTAAGTGATATTTTAAATTTTTTTCTCTCGAGAAAATACAAGCAAAATGAAAGAAAACATAAGTTTACATAGCAGCTAGGGAAAATATATTGATATATTTCCTTCAGGTAATGCTACCCAAGTTGCTAGCCAAGATACATCTAGTATATGCATGTGTGTGTGTGTGAGAGAGACAGTGTGTGTGTGTGTATGTGTGCATGCATGTGTGTGTGTGTGTATGCATGTTGGAATATTGATCTTTAAGAAAAATTGTAGAAATAATTAGGACGAACATGAATTCAGTGATTCTAATCCAAACCCAAGAGTGTCCAATTATGAGTCATCCTTTATTAGCCCCAGTTGGATTTGTTGGAAAGAAGCAATTGGTTTTCTATATTCTGTGATTTTGAGGATGATTAGAAGTTTACTCCTTTGCAAAATATCTCTCGCCAACAGTGCCACTGTGCTTGAAATATTGTTATATATTAATTATTACTAAAATATTACTTCTCAGGGTAATTCATGACAACAATATAAACAACTACCTTTTACTGAGCATTTATTATGTACCAGGAATTCTGTTAAATCTGTCA